>NC_054083.1:49004798-49341226 GCF_017562075.2 Anopheles merus | reverse complement strand
TTAAGCTAACGAACCTTTTATTGATTGTTGTAAACGAAAGTGTAGAGAAAGTCAAAACGGCCGAACAAAACTCAAAACCATATACTTTCACAGTGGCTAATATTTCAAAACCGTTTCTCTCTTCTATCTCTTACTCTCATCACCAATTTGTGCAGCACTATTTGCCGTACCTAAGAACTACAAGCTAGTAGCGGCACCGCTGTTCGAGCTGTACGACAATTCGCAAGGCTACGGGCCGATCATATCCTCGCTACCGCAAGCACTCTGCAGGTACCGACTGCCCGTTTTCTCATCCTCTTTCTCATATTACGTGATACCTTTTATTACCATTTTTACGCGCTTTTTTTTGCAGGTTTAACTTCATCTACATGTAAAAATCGGCTCCCCTAAGCCAGGTACAAGTACAATACTGCAAGAGGGCTATTGTTCTGCGGATCGGTACCCGGCGCTGGCACTTGAAGGGAGAAAGAAGGTCCTTTCCTTTCTGCAAGCAACGACAGCCTCCGCTGATGGAGGGTGTGAAGAGGGGGGGACAACAAAACTGGGGGGAGAAGCACGGCAATAGTGGCCCCTCTCTCTCTGTGTTTTATTCACTGTGTGTGTGTGTGTCTGTGTGTGTTTGTATGTGTGTTGGAAGCAATAGGGGGACAGGCGTTTGCAAGCTAGAGAGAGAGAGAGAGAGACAGAGAAAGAGAGAGAAAAAAACGGACGGTTATTTTAGAGCGCATGTACAACAAAGAGCTTTCCTTTTCCTCCACTTACCTACTCCCCTTCCCTCCCCCTCCATCCCCCATCTTCCCCCTTAACTTTAACTATCTTCTTACTCCCTATGTCTGATATAAGTGAATCGAGAATAAATAGTTTACGTATGGTACTTGCCTTGCTTTCAGAAGTCGAACATATCACCCCGCTCACGGTACGTCGTCGTCATCGTCATCGTCGGTGGACCGTCCTCGCTGTAGCTGCAGAAGCTGCAATCGTACCCCAACGTCCACTGCTGCTCAGCAGGCGCCGCTCTATTTGACCACACGGGCGTATCGTGCTGTGGTGAACACAAGCAACACAGCCCCTGTCCTTCGTGCTCGAACGATCCAGCCCCGCCACAACCCCCATCCACCAGTCCGGCCTGCAGCTGCTCATCGAGCGAAAGTCTCGTCCGCAGTAGATTGGTGGTGTTTTGGCTCAACCTGCGCCCCAATGTAGCCAGCAACCGATCGTACTTCATCCCACGTCCACTGTGCAGCACCTCCAGCAGCACTGCGATGTAATTTTGCGCCAACCGTAGTGTGTCGATTTTCGAAAGCTTCTGCGGTGGTGTTGGCGTTGCCTCCCGAGCGTCGTCCGGTCTTACCGTGGCGGTGGTTAAGCTCGCCGGAAGTGGCACGCACATCCGCAACCGATCGAGCGCATCGTTCAGTCCGTGCATGCGGTTGCGCTCGCGTTGATTAGCCTTCTTGCGTTTAACGAGCGAAAGGACACCGCTGCCACTGGGTGGTTTTCTTCGGCGACGAATGCTTCCTCCTCCCCCAACGGGCGCCGTGGTTAGGTTTGGACTCATTCGGGAATTCTCGCGCACCAAGTGTGGAAGTTGGAGCACCAAATCAATCAAATTGCGACGCATCAAGCGTAATGTGTATGCATTTATATTGGCCCTTCAGCGCTTTTCCGACTAATCTAATTTTCCTCCTTATCAACTGATAAGGGGCGCGCTTGTACCCCCGTTGTAGCAAGGGAAATTGTATAGCGGGAAAATGGATGGCTGGATAAGGCTGGTGCGTCGTTATCATTGCTTTATTGTCGATACTTTTCAGTAAGTGGTGATAATTATCGATGCGAAGCAGTACCCCTCGATCGTGGTGTGGACATGAAGGCATGTATTTATTTAACAATAGCAATTAAACTGGTTGCATAAATTAATGATTTTTCTTCCGCCCCACGCGCTGGCCGTTACGTGCAAACTTTTGAAAGCAAATTTAAAAGTCGCCGCATAATTTCGAACAAACACGCACGAATGCGTACATTTTTCCCCTTTTTAAGGACCCATTTTTTGCTTGCTGCTTGTTGTCGGTCAATTCCTTTGCATTGCAGTTAGCGGGCACTACTATACTCCGGGCTGCGCAGAGGTAAAGAACCCTATTGTGGGCTGTGGCGTCGGCGCATCAAAGTCAACCGCACGGGGCTCGGATGGGGCCGTTTTGCGTGCAGTCGCCGTTAACACATGACCCCCTCCCCTCCACACGCCCGGTTGCCAAGGGTGAGAAGCGTGTTTGAATGTGTGGAGCACGTTTTCGGCGTGCTTAGAGCCCGCGCGGTTGCTACGATGGTGTTCAAATGGCGGTTCATTTGTTTGCTTCAATCAAATAGTTTGACAGTAGACGGGAACGAGCCGCACGTACAGGAACGTTGCTCCCTCCATCGATCGAAGTGCTTTTTCGCAAAACAGAAGCTCGCGAACCTTCCAGAGCGCTTCCAGAGATTCCAGCGTTTTAGATTCTATTTAAAGAGCGTGTAATTCGAAATTTGCCCCTCCCGTTAACCCCAACATGTCCATCGTGAACATTTACATTCACGACGAAAACATCTACAACGTGGAAAAGAAACCGCCCGAAAAGCCACCGAAGCCGCCGCTCTACCACTCCCGGTTCGAGCATCAGGTGCGGCAGGAGACGAAATCCTGCAAGGACGCTCACCGTACGATGGGCTTCTCCAAGATACCGCTGCCCGGTCCGGCCGACTTTCTGCGCAAAAACTGTGGCCCCCGCCATCGGGCCACCAAATCGGCCCCGGTGCGGCTCTGTACCGGCCACAAACCGCCCATCCCGAAGCCGCACGAACCCTCGCCCTGCCAGGTGCTGAAGGTGGTCGATTTTAGGAAGGAAAACATTAAGAAAGTCGTTGCGGCCAATCCGAAAAAACCGCGCCCACGGTACGCCGATACGCGCAAGGGTGATTTTCACGATCTGGAAAAGTCGGGCCTGATGCCGATCTACATGTGCCAGCCAAAGTTTGGCAAGGTGCCACAGTATCTGACGCGCCGGAAGAAGGATCTGGCCGCCCAGAAGGACCGGCTGATCGAGGACCGGGCGCAGCAGCAGCCACGCTGCTCGTACATCTTGCAGGAGGAGCGCGTCGAGCTGCTGAAGGTGAGTGTGCTGCCCCGGGCGCTGATGGGTGGATGGTTTCAAAAGGTTAATTTTCACAGGGTTTAAAGAAAAACTGGGAAAAACTGCAGCAAGAGTATCAGAGCCTGCCGCTGCTAACCGACACCGTGCCGAAGATGATACGCAAGGCCAAGCTGGAGAACAATCTGAAGCAGCTGGAGAAGGACATCCTAACGATCGAGAACAACCCTTACATCTACCTGTACGACGACGACCAAAAGGATACATAACGGCATTTTAGTGGATTTCCTTTCTTCGCCTTTTTTCCTTATGGAATTATCGTTTTTTTTAGCAATATTCTCTTTAGCTCTCACACCTGCGAGATGACTTGAATGCGTTTGCACTTGATTTAGCTGGCAAATTTCGGCATAATTTTGCTGCAATTCACGGGACAAATAAATTGTGTGTGTGTGTGATTTTCTAGAAATATCATCTTTTTTTCTTCCTGATCGTATGCAATACTTTTAATGCCTTAGCGAGACTCAGTCTATACACTCTTTGATCCGCTTCCTTTGAACGGTGCATCACAGATGCAACACTTCCGGTAGTCCACTATCGCCATGCTCTGCTCCAGTATCGTCCCGAGCACCGTCGGCCCGATCGAGTATCGCTGACAAATCTCGCACGTAATCTCCTCACACTCGAGCGTAATCTGTATCTTGGTTAGCACGCAGCGGAACACGGCATGGCTGTCCGGGCACTGCTCCCGGTACGCATAGATCGGTGCGTCACAGAACGAGCACACCTCGTCGGTGATGGCGGGCGTTTCGATTTGGTCCGCCGCTTCCAACACCTCCAGCAGCGTCGGTGTCAGACTCGTCAGCAAATACTCACACTCCCCGGGACACTGTGCTTCCGCGGTCAGGGTGCGTATAAAGTTGCGCAAGCAGCGCAACGCTTCCTGCTGCAGCGGGTGTAGTGCCTTGCGCTGGGTGTACTTTTCCACCAGCCAGCGTACGATGCGGGCCGCATTGATACCCTCTATCAGGGCGCAGATAAACCGATGCTGTGCGTACAGGCCCAGCGTAAACGGTTGGTTGCGCTTCGTGTTGTAGCTGATCCGTGCGCTCAGCTGAATGAGTTGCAGCTTCAGCTGGTAGATCGATTGCTCGTCGAGCGAAAGCTCCAGCTGGGCGTCCTCCAAAGGTGCGAGCGTTTTGGGCTGTTTGTTGCCATGGAAACGAACCATCTCGGCAGCATCGTGGTAGCTCTCCAGCCGGTAGGTGCTGTTCGCGAGCAACATTTCCAGCGCGTCCCGTTCGTTGAAACGGCAGAAAAATATGCACGTGGGCGAGCGGAGCGTTAGATGGTCGAAGCGTCGCGACGGATAGCCAAGAATGAACCAGCCGGTGCGGGTACGGGACGCTGCCACCCCGTACAGCGCGTACGACCCTACGTTCAGATCGGTGGCTACCTCCTGCTGCGCTATCTGCAAACCGGACCGCGAGCTTGCTTCATCAACCTGAAGATGGAACATCTTCCCCGGCAGCGTGCAGACGATGTAGCGCCGAGGGCACACCTGCTGCAGCCCGGTTATCATGAAGTTTTCCATGCTCAGCGTCGCACTGCTCCGCAACGTGCCGTCGAAGTCTATCTCTATCATCAGCAGGTAGGTGGCCTTCACCGCTATGATGAGCAGCTGCTCGGTGCCGTTCGCTTTCCTCTCCACCTCACACTCGATTGCCGAGATGCAGAGATCCTCCTCGAAGTAGGTGGCAATGTACTGCACAAAAAAGGCCCCGAGCTGGTTGGCGCCCCCGAACCGATACACCCCCAGCCGTCCACTCTCCAGCCCGACCAGTAGGAAGTGGTGCTGCTCCGGGACGGAGATGTACTTGATCACGCGCGACGCTTCCTCCTCCTGGTGCACGTGCTCGATCTTCGGGACGTTCGGTTTCAGATTGCAGAACACGATTTTGCCCGACTTGGTGCCGAAGGCGAACCGCACCGGATGCTGGTGGATGGTGGTTTCCCACGCGAAGCACGTGATCGTCATCTCGTCCACCATGATCTGAAGCTCGTCGTACGCTTCGATCGGGTGGCGATCGTAGATGTGGCTCTGCCAGGTGTCGGACACGTCTACGTACGTGTTCCAGCTCGATTGGCACTGCTCCTCCAGCCGGTAAATCGTCAGCTGGCCCATGTTGGTCACGTTCGCGATGAGATGCTCGCGGGGGTTGTCTTCGAACACGCCCGGCGGTGATATCCACGACTGGACGTTGCAGATGTACACCTTGGCAATGTTGGGGAAGATGGTTTGATCCAGCATTATACGTCGGCGCTGCTCCATGCTGCTCGCGTGGTAGAGGGTGGCTTCGTGAGCGATCAGTGCCCCGGTCGGTCGTGCGGTCGAGCACTTGATGCGCGACAGCTCGTAACAGATTGCGCCATCCTCGACGATGTGTTTGTACTTTAGCCTTAGAACGAGTGTGTGATCTTTCGTGCACACCACCACCGTGTCCTCGACGCAGCTAATCGTGAAGGGTTGAATGATTTCTTCCGAATGCTGGAAAGCGGTCAGTTCTTGTATCTCCATCCTGACGTTGGGGCGTTGAAGGAGCCTGAAATATTTCATACTGAATTATTTCATTGTTGTGAAAAGGATGCTGGGGCCCGTGTGTGGGTTTCGCATGCACAAAAAGGACTTCTTTTATGGATGCACTTTTTAGGGATTTGGAGATTGTTACCATGCTTATAACAAATAAAATAAAAATGAAGTTTAAAAAGGTTTAACGACCAAATTCATTCGAACAGTAGACTGTCAGAAATGTCGGCGTTTTTTGACAGCAGGCAGCTCAGTAACTGAACAAACAAAGTCCGTCGAGCGTGCAGCAGTTCCTCTACACACTGTGAAGCTTAGTTTCAATAGCACTAGCATTGTTGTTCGTCTCGAAACATCTCCCGGAACATAGTTCAGTGTAATTGGTTTGCAGTGATTTCGAAAAAAACGCACAATTCCCCACAATGAGCGGCAAAAAGGGTCTCGATCTGTTGCGTACCATCGCTACTGTGATGACCAAAACCAACGGGTACGATAGGTGTTTGCAGCAGGTATGTGGTGCATTACTTACCTTTAAAACTAACAAAACGTGCAATACTGAATGGTTAATGCCTTCAGATGGTTCCAGTGTTTAAGAAACTACACTACAGAACACTTTTTTCTTGTGTTTGAGACGCTGTTATATAAACAGCATGTTTGTGATGCGGCTGGCTGGGATGTAAACAAAACATCTCCAGGCGAAGTTTGACAGCACGACCCAGCAAGCAAACAGAGGAGTTATTAGACGTCATATAAGCGTCCAATAGAAGCCATCTTTATGGCTTATTCCAAGTCTCATTTATAGCACATGAAATTGTGAAGATCTTATTGTTGAACAGTTTATCTAGATTGAAAAATATGCTACAAATTTACCTTCAAGAGGATTTCTGGAAAAATGATTTTTCATTCTACGCTGCTTAAGAGCTACCTTTAGCCGGGAAGGGAAACAAACGATGTAATTTGGATTTCTACCCTTTCTTGACAGAAATTGGTTCCCTTTTCTCATCCTCTCTAGCTCGTAATGGTTAGCGGAGGTGATGGACGCTGTATGGCGGAGTTTAAGGTAGAGGAAGAACATCTGAACCGTGCCGGTGGACTGCATGGTGGCTATACCGCCACCATCGTAGACGTGGTCACTACGTACGCGCTGATGACGAAGGAAAACGCAACGCCCGGCGTATCGGTGGACATTCACGTGAGCTATCTGAAAGGTGCACGGCTAGGCGATGAAGTCATCATCGACGCCAACACGGTACGGGCGGGACGAAACCTAGCATTCCTGGAGTGTGAGTTGCGCCACAAGAAAGATAACTCAATCATTGCCAAAGCATCGCACACCAAATACATTGGGAGTAGTTAAATAGGCACAGACCAAATACCATAGAAATGGACATACAAGCGGGGAAAGAGGTGGTAGAATAAAAAAAGGTGGTTTGGTGATATGTTTCAGTTGTTCTTTTTCTGTTTTGTTTGAACGCAATAAATCCCACTAAAATACACAAAACACGGTGTAACATGTTTCATCGATCGATTGGCGGATGGTTTCGTTCGGAAAAAATGGGAAATAGCTAGTAAAGATCGATTTATTTTGTTGTTCCATTTCAAATGTTCACCCAGTAGTAAGTGGTTGTTTGCTATAATTGGTTTGATTTTCCGTTTTTCACACATTTTCCCGCACCCCATAATGACTACCCAAGCGCCACAGATTAAGCTTAAACGACTGGAAAATTGAATATCCATAGAAAAAAAATGAAAGCTCCACAGCTTCATTGGTTTGATCAATAGATGGCGTATTACAACTCATCATTATATTGCTATCCTTTTCTTGCAATGTGTTTCGACAAGTTGCATTTTATTATGACCTATATAGCCTTCTAACTTTCTGAGCAAAAATCTATATAAATGGTCGTGTGGTTAGATACGTGGGTATCAACACCAATGACCATTGCTCAAATCTCACTTGCTTCAGTGCTGGTGGTTTCCGTGGGAGTTTAGTATTTAAACAATCGTATCGCCGTTCTAGTTCTAGCGATGCATAACTTCAATGCGAAACCATACAACAGTACAGAGGAAATGAGAAAGCTCTCCTCCAAGCGATGAAGCTCAACTGGTTGGGGTATCCCACCAACAGATAGCGCCACCAGCTTTTTTGCTATTTTTAGAATGCATGAGTCGTTTGGCGTCTGCTAAACGAAGTCTTTCTATATTCCGTTTAGGTAGAGAACTTGAGTCGTTTAGAAGCCGTTTAGTGGTCGTTTAGTGGATTTGTGGCACTTGGGTATTCAGGGAAAAGATTGGAGCGCGGGGAGCAATGGAAGTGCAAGAAAGGACAATTCCCATTTGATTTCACCGTGTTTCGAATAAAATTTAGTCTACTTAATGTTGCCTAATCGATCTGCGCTCGGGGCCAATCGAGTCCGTTTATTGATAATGGCTCACGACCGGGAGTTATCGTCGTTGAGAGAAAGAGAGAGCGAGAGGGAGACTATCCTTCTCTGCTGTACTGGGTCGCTAGATGCCGATGCCACTGTATCACCGATAATGGATGATCGCGAATGTCCGATCTTGATCGCTAGAATATCTTTTTGTTTTCCTCTAGTCAAGGTAAAATTGAACGTTTTTAAAAAAGTATTTACAGTTAGTCATAGTAGTAGTGGTAGTGGTAATGGTAGTATTTGTCGTCATCGTCGTCTGCGTTGTTGTCGTTGACCGTTGCAGGGTGATGCTTCCGATCATGGCTTCCCAAATTTTGGCACCTTACATGAGTGGAGCTTCGGGTAGTGGGTTAAAGATTAATCTGCGACACTATCCCACTATCCGGACCATGTCCTGATTGGGTTTACGGTTTTTTTTTGTTCCAAAAACACTTATGGGCTACTATTTTTTGCTCCGATGGTCACAGTCGATCCGATGTTACTCATCAACGAAGAAATGTTATATCCCTAAAACTGACTATAAATGGCTTCAATCGCGCTAAAACTAGTTTGCAAACGTTGATAAACGGTAGAGAGACTATGTGTGTGTGTGTGATACTTTCATTTACTATGCGCGTTTTATCCTCGTCTAAATGGTACTTTTTTGTTTTGTTGATGAGTGTATTGAGCTTATTAAAACGGTTCTGAAGCTGTTGGGAAACTAAAACCAAGAACCACGAGCCCTTTTTTGTATAACCAATTACAACAACTCAAAAACATCTACTGCACTAATAATGAATGATCCTTTCGGATACAACCTACTATCCCTAGACACCGTACAGGGCTGTCTAGCGGGAGAACACACTAACACGCTTAATAATTGCTGCTAACGAAACGAAGTTAACGTCTATCAACGGTATGGTTAGAAGTACAGCTCGACGGAAAGTGTACAGTATGGCACATAACTGAGTCACATGATAAGAGATATATGTACCACATAGCTAGTCTCTCGTGTCTCCTCCTTAGCTTCACCTCTCGTTTCTAGATTATTGATATCGCTCCCGTTCACTGGAGGATCCTCTTCCACAAACGCCTCTCTCAGTTCAGTCCACTCCAGAATTCGATTCCATGGCGTGTCGCTCGTAGAGATCGAGCGATCCTTGATAATTGATTTGCTCAAACTGGCCTCACACTCTACTGTCCCTCCTTAATGATCATGGTGGTCATGGTACCGCTCTCGTCCGCAACGACGCACGCCGGACAGCACTTGCCCTCCTCCTTCACCAGCACGAGATTGTTCTCGCAGATCAGCTCCGCACACTTCTCCGTCTCGCAGCTGATCTGGTGATGCTCGCACTCACACTTGGTACAGTCGTCCCGCATCCAGATCTCGTTGTTTAACCGCTTGATGCCCTTATTGTCCACACAGTGGCCGTGCGGTTTACCCTTGGCCGGGTTGGACCCAGCCCCACCAGCATTACCACCGACAGCGGCGGCTGCCGCAAGTACCGCGGCCGAACACTGCTGCTCCAGGCGGCGTATCTTCCTTCGCATCTGTTTCATCGACTTTTGGAAGCTTTCGATCAGCGCCTCCAGCCCTTCGATCCGTTCCTCGTTCATGTCGTCATCGACAAAAGATGAATCATCCTCTGTCTGCTCGAGATGATTATCGTTCAGTGCGTAATGGCCCTCGTCTTCCGGGTGTGGTTGTTCCAACCGATCTTGATGATTGGTACCGTCGAGTTTGGCTGGGCTCACTGACAGGGCACGTTTCGTACGACTCACCGATCTTCGCTGCCGTAGCAAGGGTGCGTAACGCTTGTGATGACGCGAACAGTCGGCACAGTCAACCCAATGTTCCAGATTAACCTGCGGGATCTCATCGCATCGCTTGTAGCCACCCTGCTTCGACGGCAGCACGAACACGTTATCCGTGATGGTTGTAATGTTGTCGCCATTATCACAGATGATACGACCGAGCGAGGCACGCTTGATCTGTGCCAGCTGTTCCGGCTTGAACACTTCATTCTCGTACCAGAATCGATCTCCATCGCGCAGCGCGCGGAACTGACGCACCAGAATGCAGGTAAACAGTGGTCCCATCTTAGCGCCCGGCAGTTGATCCTCCAGAATTCCTCCAACCCATAGATCGATATTGCTCGGATGTCCGTAAAGCTCCTTCAGCTTCTGCCGCACCAACGGGTCCGCTATTTCTCCGCTCAAATCTTCAAACTCTTGCGCAACCTTCATCCCACAAAGCTTGCGGTAGTCGTTGTACCCGGGGAGGGCATGATCACGCGATCGCTGGATATTGATCGCGGCCAGATCGAGCGCCACAGCATGCGCAACTTCGAACAGTCGCTCCGTTAGATCGGTGTTAAGATTCTGGTTCGATTTCTTCAACTTTGCCGGCACAGTGTACAGTCCTCTGAGAAGCGGATCAACGCCACCTTCATACATCAGTCGCCACGGTGCGAAGAATGCTTTGTGCAGTGGCAGATGTCCCTGCGGGATCGGTTGATACGAATCATTCAGCCGGTGCAGTATCGGATTGATCAAACTGTGCCCAAAGCGGAACGCGGCCGTTGCAAACTCATTGTAAATGGTTGGATTCACGTTCGAGTCGTACCCGCGGTACTCCCCAAGCTGAGCCATTCCTCGCTCGCCCAGCACCATCGGCAGCCAGTGCTCGTACGTGATGTGCTGCATGATTGCTCCCACGATCTTGCGACTTTCGTAGTACAGTTTGTCCCCGTCCCAGTGCGGATTGATGCGGTGCAGCTGTTCCGCCAGCCGGTTGTGCTCCCGCATCCACACGATGTGCATCGTCGTCAGTCCGAGCTGCTCGTTCACGCGGATATCACCCGCCGTGAAGCAGTTGATCTGACTTTCGTCCAGATCGCGCCTACAATCCATCCCGTCGGTCGGTGCCGAGAAGGGCAGCAGTGGCTTTTGCTGTGGGAAGTGAGGTCCATCGCGCAGCAATCCCTGCTCGGTGGTGAGATTGCGCAGCTCCTGCGCGAACGTTTCCGTGTAACCGTACACCTGGGACGCATCAATGAACGCCGTCAGCTGGTTAATCTGTTCGCGCGGTTGAACACTGCCGAAAAAGATGGACGTCATGCCGGACCCGCAAACAGCGCTCGAGCGGACAAAGTCGATGCAGCGTCGATTCTGGATGCGCGGATCACCGGGCGGTATGTCGATCGGGTAGCATGGGGCTGCATACTCGCAAGTCTTCTTACAATCCACACCGTCCCAGCTTTCGGACGTTACCGACGGTATGGCGTGATCGAGATCGTGATCCAGGAATTGACCCCACTGCATCACCATGTGCGTGATACGATCGTCCGGTGTGATGGTACTGGTGGAGATCAGACTGGTCGAGACGAGTCGCGCACTCGGTTTCCTATATCCATTGTACACTGCCGAACGATTCCAGCCGATCGGACTGTTGAATCCGTTCTCATAAACCGGTGGAAGCAATCGTTGGAAACCGGTAAGCGACGAACCCCAGGCAGGGTGTTTGTAGTTGTTACACGTACCATCCAGCGAGCGATACTTCGAGTGGAAGCACAGATCGGAACAGTTCGGTGTGACGCGATGCGCCATACATCCGGACAGTTGCTCCAGCAGATCCAGATACTCCGGCGAAAGGAGATCCTGGTACCAGAAGTCGGTCGTGTTGGTGGTAAGATTGGCACCACTCTCCACATGCTTCCGGATAATCACCAGCGCCCGCTCGTACACTTCGGCGGCGCGGGCAATCTCCCGGGCAGGACCGGTCGGGAAGCGCACGATGCGGAATAGGTCGTCGTGGTAGCGTGTGGTGTTGCGGCCCGTCGAAAACATGCGCCCGATGGTTTGATTAATGGCCATATCCACCTCCCGGGACGCTTCGGCAATCGCAATCCGCACGTACTGGTCGCCGGGCAGTGTCTCCGCCTTTTTCCTGCAAAGGGAAAGAGAGAGAGAGACATGTTATGGTACAAGAAACATGGCAGCGATACAGATGTTTCTGGGCACAAGGTGGTGTGGGGCCACTTACTTCACCGTCAGCATACCGCTGGCCGTCGCACGGCCATACTTGTTCAGCAGCGAGCACTCGTACCGGCCCTCGTCCGTGAGCGTGATGTTGGCGATGAACAAACTGCCGGCGGATGATATACGATACTTGTCTTTCGGGGTTATGGTACGACCCTCCTTTTGCCATTTGATCTGTTTCGAGATAAACATGAGGTGGGAGTGGGATGAGATGCAAAACAGAACAATGTATTAGAAGTTTCGATGGGGGTTTAGAACATTGTTTCCAGTCGTTTGTCTGGCAGCGGGATGGATATGGATGGATGGAAGCGATAAGCACAAGTTGTTTCGCAACCAAAAGGACAAGCGATGTCTGCCATGTCCTTTATTAACGGATTTTATTGGTCCCATTCGCTGCGTTGCAATGTGTCACAAATCAACCATGGCTCGGGCTGGTTGGTGCGCTGCAAGACTTTGCAGGATCATAAAATCGTCTTTTCCTTCTCTTTTTTGTGTGCAACTGCCAGCGGATATTCGGAGGCAAACATTTGCCCAGGCGAAACTTGCGGACAATGACCAAACTCGCGCTTCAAGGCCAATATTAGAGTAAAACTTTACCATCTTTCCCATCGCTTCCCAATATCCGAGAGGACCACATTAAAGATCTTAAGATGAGATAATACCCCCATCCGGACGCAAATTCCCTCCGATGCTCGGTGGTTATACTTCAGGCAAACTTGCATCGAATCTTTGCAAACAGCAAGCACCCTCTTACTTTTCACGGTAGCGTTGGTTGGCGGTGGTCACTACTGCCGAGCAATAAATACCTCTCGCCGGAAGCATCAACCGGATGCCGGATGCTAAATGTGTGTGAGTGGTGGTGGTGAGGGCAACGACGGCGGTGAAGCCCAATAGCCCGGAAGCCCATCAGACAGGAATTATGCTTAAATGGATCCATAAATCTTGCCATTTATAGCGCGCAGGATATCCCCCAGCAGCACCTTATCATCGGCTCTTCGATCGGCTACGGCTACCGGCTACTGTTTCCTTCTTATCGGCCGAAAAGTAAAGCAACTGCGTCTTAAATTTGCATAATCTACCCGCACTGCCTAGTACCGCATCCCACCAGTCGCAAGAACATCCCAAGCGCACTGGACCATAGACCAGGCTAACGCGCGATGGACCGATATAGTCTTTAAATTTCTTCGTCATCGCTGCCGTTCGAGAAGAATGATCGGAAACGTACAGATTAGCACGTACTGCTCTGCCGGTGTCCATTTATAGGGGGAGCAGGAAAAGCGAGCAATGCGAGCGTGTCCGAGCAACCACGGCTGCGATAGGACGACGTCTCGGCATCTTGATGGTGGGAAGGGATTTGTTGCCATTTTGCACAAGAGTTTACCCGAGTAAGAATGAAAGATGGATTTCTGGGTTTGCTGCTCCTGTTCTGGAATCGTTGTAAAATGAGCTATGTAACGATCTGTGCATGTATGTGTGTGTGTGAGGATTTGCTGGGATCCATCCATCGGACCATTAGGTTTCTTATTTATGCTACAGCGTCGAGTGGGAGGGTGAGAGGGTCATTCCAAGGAGCTTTAATACCGGAAGCGTTAATGAAAGGTCCTATCTGTAAGTGCTTGAAGGCTGACGCTGGGAAGCCGCTGCCGTCTGTCCATTTTGTTGCTGTAATCTCCCTTATCAGTATGTGAAGGATTAGCTTGAAAGATGCACCCTTCAAGGAAGGGGTTTGTTCATGATGACGATGAAACCTTGTTTATGTACGGCAAGATGCCGCAAGTGCTTCGGAAAATCCTATAATCGTTTCAAAACAGAAACCCAACTTGATCCATGGCTTACTAAGGAATTCATTTGGTGCTTAAATTGCTAGTTTACAACAGCACTAACAGTCAGCATTATGGCGTGCTTTGTTGATGCACTGTGTAGTATCATTGCTCATTGATGGATCGATTCTCGGGTAAAGCATGTAGAATTTGAGTAGGATTTTTCTATTTAAGTCTCCTCCAGAGAGGCCCTGACTCTTTATTTGTCCCAAAACTGCCGCTCCATTACTTTAAGAGCCTTTCGAAAAAATAAACTCATCAGCACCACAACTCGGCTTCAAAAGCGAAAAATTCCCAGAAACTGTACCGGAGAGAGTTTTTCTAGCGTGAAAATGTCTAATTAGACAGGTTGGGCTAAAATCGCCTACTTGCGTACCACACCCGTGTGCACAGTGCCCGGGATGGGTTTATATTGCAAGGTAATTTTCTATTGAGTGGTAGATGGTGGATGCTGAGAGTGCATCATCATCACGTCACGGGTTGGAAGCACTGAAGCGCACTGAAGCAAAATCCAATGCATTACACGAACCCGGCTGTTGATGTACTGGAATTCACAACTCCGGCGTCCCGGAAAGCGGGCTTAGTAATGGATGAAGCTCTATTTCATTTTTCCCAGGCTTTTGCTCTCTCTCTCACACACACACACTTTCTCTCTTTCTCCAACACTTTCACTTAGCCTCAATGCATTGCAGTTGGAAGTTCAAAGAAACCGAGCATAAAAGGCACTCTTCTCCTCCATTGCCAAAACCCGCTCCCAACTTACCTGCAGAATATCGTCGTTCTCCGCTTTGCAGGGCATCTCAACCGTCGTGCCCTCGATGGCATCCAGGTCGTACGGTTCAAACAGGAAGCGCGGTGGACCGACGTTGATCACGACCACTTCCGCCTCGACCTCGGCAATGCCCAGCTCATTCTCGGCTACACACACGTACGTGCCTAAAAGGGGAAGGGAGAACGGGATAAGGTTTGAAGTTAAACGAAGAAAGGGACCGTACACATGTCAAAGTCCATCACGTTTCCATCAACGCTCGCTTGGGTCGTGGTTTGGAGTGTTAAAGATTGATTAAAGATTGCCAACCCGTTCTCCAGCAGCCGAAGCAACAGTTAAACCCTTACATCCAGCGCAGGGCGAGGAGAGATGCTCACCTGAATCGGACTCCTCCACATGGTCGATGGTCAGCTCGATCGCATCGTCGGTAAAGTAGACCTGGCTCGTTTCGTTCACCGGCAGGCCGTCCTTTTTCCACCAGATGTGGGGCAACGGGTTACCGTCCGCTTCACATTCCAGCGTCAGCGTGGAGCCGACTTTCACGTTCTGATTTTCCGGCCCGAGCACGATTCTCGGCGGTGCTGTGGAAGATTTGCCATAAAGGATTCAGTGCGATTAGAGAGGAGTTTGTGTGGAGGAAGCATTAAAACGAACGATAAGAGTTTCCCGATAGGCCAGCTTTGGTGTAGGAAACGAATATTGTTTTGGGGGACTGTACCGGGGAACAAGCACACAAACTGTAGCTAAGATGGTAAAGATATAGACACAGAATACACACACACACACACACACGGCTTCATGTATGGCGAACAGATGGATTGTCTGACCGGTACTGTGTACGTGAAATATTTTGCCAAACGTTCCGGAAACAGCATTTGTGGAGTTGAATTAGGTTTGCCCGTACTCCAAAAAAGAGAACACAACGGCCAGAAATATTCAGTCTATTGTTTTACTCTGTCATTTGTGGTTGTGGTGGTGCGTTTTTTTCTGGCTGCCTAGTGTGTCTATGCACGAATATCTCGATTGGACGTGTGTGAGGAAATGTTTGTTGACCAAACTTGTGGTCTAGTTTTTGGGGTTTATCTGGCGAATCGATCTAAAAACTGTATATTCAATGCTGGCAGATGCTATAGTCACTGTTAAAGCTATATTAAAAGCATTCTAGAGTGTACTATTATTACAAAAATGAGGCTCTCTTCATAAACATTGCTTAGAATACTTACATTTCAATGCTATTATTGAGTTCCTACTATGAAAAAGGCCCACTTTGAAGTGATATTTGATAAAGAAATCATTGGATGAAAGACAACTTCCCTGTCAGTTCCTAGCTATTAGGCTTTGTTGGTGTATGGAATTTCATATCTTCCTGCCCAGAAAAAGTGTCCGATAAAAACACCTCCGATAGTTCCAAGCAGAGCCTTCAGATCCAGAATGGCACACACACAAAAACACACAAAATCTAGACAAATCAGCACACACACAAAAATAAAAACCATCTAGATTGGATTATACCGTGGATCTGGAACCGAATGCTGGACACAAAGATGGCACCGAACCGAACCCCTTTGCTGGGTTATTATTTATTGTGCAGAGATAGTTTTTCTTCTCAACCGAGTTTTATCTTCTATTTTTTTATTTTTTGTTGGGCAAACAGTTTTCATTGCTGTTTCAAAATTTAATATGTTTCTGAATGCGTCCGTCGGGTGCGGGGAACAACGTGAGGTTGTCTGGGTTTTAAAACATTGCCCGGCGGTGCAACAGTGTGTCTGTGGCGTCCAGGTTGGAGAGACGTCTTTGTGTAAGCCAAGCCAGACAGCGTCGCTTACTCTTCCGTTTTGTCGGAGTTTGGAGTTGGAAAATCCATTGACACAGACACACATACACACACAAGGTAGAAAATGTTGCTTTTAGCTCAATTTTCATTCTGCCAAATTTGAGGCAGTATTCCGTGGATTGGAAAGCCGAAGGTAATCCGGCTACCTTTTTTCGGAACGAAGCAGCTGCATCCCCTTTTACCGGGGATTGCGAAGACTCATGCACACACCATAAGCCAAACGCGCCATGCTGGTAGAAATGCTGGTTTATAGCCGGCCACACCAAGGTGCAGACGATGGAAGAAGCACTGAGTGCACTATGCAAGGAAAGGAGGACGATCGGAGCTGCTGGTGGTGCTTCTGCCAGTGTGTATGGCTTCGATTTCGAATTTATGAGAAATAGAAATGGGGTTTATCTGGTGTCCCGTGCACCGGTGGGCACCGCCATAAAAACGGAAATGTGTTGCAAAGGTTTCTCGGTCGCTTATGGAATGCATTTGCTTCCTCGCCGGTGTTGCTAGCTATGTGTACGTGTTCGGGATCTGGGTTGAGTGAAAAATAACGTCCCCACACCGTACCTTGTGCACCGGTCTTAAGGTTCGAAAGCCGTTCGTTTGCGCGTGGTTTGCGGACCAGTTGCGGAACCTGTGTGGCTCTGGACAGCATTTACAGATTTATTGGTAAGCATTTTTCCTTCTGCAGCGCACACACACACACGAATGCCGCAATAAATGGAACCCGGGTGAAAGCAATGAAGAGAGAGGACGAGGAGGAGAAAAAGTTTCATATTTGAAGCAAACAAACTGCACGTAGGAAGGAGCTTTTAAGGGACCATTTTGCTTCCCTTTCCCCTTCAACACGTCCACCAAACCTCCCCCGCGGGCTGACGTTTGACATGACGTCTTTGTTTGTTTCGCCATTTGGTTTGTCTTTTGTAATGGAAAATTGAAAATGAAAGAGCAAATAAATGGGAACAAAAAAAAAACACTTCACACACAGTATGTGTCGCCAAAGTGTCGCCACGGTTTTAAGGGCCAGCTCCAATCCAAACTGAAAATGTTGAAAAGTTTCCTGATCGTGTTTCACGTGACGGCCCTTAAAAGTCGGAACTTTGCGCCAATTGACGTGTTTTGAGCTAAAAGCTTTTTTCAGCGCGCCACCACGCTTTGGCACCTGTGGGAGTGTGTTGGGTGTAGATAAATCTAATTTGGAAAACTCATTTTTACGCACGATAGCCTTCAATTACGGAACCGCCGTACCATATTAATGCAACAAGTATCATTATAAGCGCCAAAAATGCAAATCTAAATGGGGAATCATTCATGGGGGAGTAGAGCGAAAGGGACAGGTCCAAATAAGAAATCACTCGCACGCTACATGCATCATGCTCGCCGGTTTTGGGGTCGCATGTGATGGTACTAAACTTTTTACACGGATGAATAAATATGCAGGTTGAAGTAGCCGGCATTCTTCTTTTTGGGTTTGGGTTTTGCTATCCGCTTTTCCCTGAAGAGTTGCGTGTGCGTACACTTTTACGTATCGTGTCGTGTTCTTGTGTAACGATTAAGGTTGAACACTCTTTTTTTTGTCGTGTAGTAGGTCGGTTATGGCAAGTTGTTTTTTCTTGACCTTCCCAACATCCTAAAATGATTTTTTTGAAGTACCTTCCATCTTCTAAAGAAATGGAATTTATTACAAGAAAAATACACCCAAAAATTCAAAACCCATTCGTTCTTTATTTCCAATGAAAGTTCGTTTTTGAATTATGAATTCAATATGGCAGCAGTCAAAGCGACAAACACGATCCTGATTGGTTTACAGCTTCTGACCGACCCCTTTTACTGTAATGACCGGGGTGGAGTTGTAATTGAAGACACCCTCTACACTACACTTCTTGCTGCTGCTAGCCCTTTTTTTAACTAACATTCAATTCTCGGCGTCTGACACCTCCTGCGGCCTCTTGTGTGACAGTCGACAGTCGAACGCCTTGGCCCTAGAACGAGCGATGGGTTCGAAATGAAATTAAATGACACGACAAGGTGAAAGATAATTTGATTGGATCCATTTAACCGATCGCTTGGTCGACCCACGGCAGAGCACCGTTGGCGGTTATCCGGAAGATGAAATGAATATTGTATGCTGGCACCATTTTTGTGCTGCCGTTTTTCTTGCTGTAGTGCTGACTTTTCTTTTCAATGCTACTGCGTCTATGGTTCGCTCTGGATCGATCTTTCGATTTTGTGTTATATCTGGGTTTTTTTTATTTGCTTATTGAATTACACGGGGTGTGAGAGGAGAACGATCGACCTCGGAACGAAGATCTTTGTTATCTGTATGTTGATATTTGTTTCGCCGATTATTGGTGTTGGTGTAAGCGTACAATCTCGTTTGCCGTGACAACGCAGCATAGATGGAGACAGGAAACATGACTGCTGGTTGGAGAGTGTTCGTTTGGAGCGACAGAGTTTGGCTCAAGATGGCCTTCATAAGTGAATTGTTGGTTTTACATTTGCCATTAAAAGAAAATCGATGTCACAGCGAAACGCTACGCTAAATGGTTTCGTTGGAAATGGATCTAACAGCAAAAGCAAGGCATTTAAGCAAAATGGCATACTTTTAGGCGCAGTTGTAATGCAGAATTATCGATAAACGCCTACAGTGCTGCAATGTGAGCAACAATGAACATATTAGCTTACTAGCGTTCACTTTTCGATATGTTTTCGAAAGTAGATAAGCAATTCGTACAAAAATAGCCCATTTTACCCATTTCAATGCTGAGTTTCCTTTTATATCCCATAAAAATCCTATCCTGCTCGCAGCTCAATAATCTCCTTTTTAAAAGATACCCTTTTTCTTAGGTCATCAATACTTCGTTTCGCCGAATTCTTCATTCAATTCCGTGCATTCAGGTCTTCGTGCAAATATGCTTATCCTCTACATCCATTCCTTTTTCGACCCATTCTACGGCCCCTTACTGGGTTGCAATCCATCCTCCTCTCCGCCGAATGCGTCGGGTTGCGTCAATCTTGAACCACGAGGGTAAAGCATGTTTGACAAAGACGAAACACCACCCATCCGTGCCGTACCGTACCGTATGCAGGCGCGTAGGGCGTCGGGAAACCAAATCGGAAATAAAATTACATTCCATTCATTACAAATTACAATCAAACGGTAATTTCGGCGGACGTGCCTGCCACCATCTTTTGGGCAGGCACGGGACACAAGCGGGAGAGCGAAAAACGTACCGGAATTGGCTGCGCCACCAATTTGTGTCCGTTGGTTCGTTCGATTCGATCGATCATTCAATCGATCGCCAAACACGCAGCGATATTTGGGTGTGAATGAATGCCGAACGCGTTGAGGCTGTTAGGGCATGCATCTTTTGCACGCGTACTCCGTATCTGTCTGTGTTCTATGCGTTAGAACGTGAAGGATTGGTGAATCACTAGGGGGAATTGAGCACCCTTTGCCGACAAGCAAGGCGCATTTAACTGCATGTGAGATGAGGTATGCTGCAGGGAGCAAGAAAAACTCGCTGCAAAGCAAAAGGGGGGAGAGAAAAAAAAACACGTCTGTATCACATCCGCGATAGATCCATCGCAGCACTGATAAGCGTAAGGCGTCTGGTACAAGGTAGCATTCGCACGACACGCAAAAGGGGTTTCACTTCTTCGGGAAAGTCTGGATTGTCGAATGGCGTTATTTGAAATTCAAATTGCATCTTTCATCGAAATGTCACTCAGCCACACCCACACTTTCCAAACGCGGCGGTAGTTAGTTTGGAGTACAAGATTTCGGTCACACATTCGGTGCACCATCTTCGGTGACATGGTTGGGCATAACTTTCCTCCCGATGAACGAATGTTACTGGGGCATGAAATTTGTCAATCTGATTATCGAGTATCAGCATCAACGCGGCAGGGGCGGGGAACCGCCACCGGGAATCACTTGATTATGGATGCTTCGTTGGAGGACGACTTCAGAGCTCGACGTTCTACCTCGTCAGAATGCCAGATGAACGTCAACTCGAAAGCGTCGTTACGCGGTGACACCCGTAACGCATCACAGCACAGGGAAGTACTCTGTCTGACTGTTTGTCTGGCACGGAACGGGGAAATCGGAATTGAATTCTAGAGCGCTCCCATCGTCTTCATAATTGGCAGCAGTTGATGGTGAGCCGAGAGGAAGTCGAGTGTCATCCGTCATCTGAATCACCGACCGAATATGGTCGGGTAAAAAGCCATCACCAGTATCGGAATTGGATGGTTTACAAGTTCTGTTTGGTCGATGAGAAAAAAACCCCGATAGGAAGTATCAAGAAGCTTGTTCTGTGTTTTTCCTTCTCCTGTTGCCAATCGGTCGGTCGGAGTTAATCAGCGTCAGGCATGGACTGCTTTTTGTCCTTATCGAATCTAACGTTCTCTGGCCTACAAAACGTTTCCGTATCGATTTGTTTTTTTTTGCTCCTTCCAGAAGCTTTGCAAATCAGGAATAGAGACTCAGCTCAACAACAAACACCCGGAAAACGATACCCTAACGACCGTGATGTTGTGTTTGAGTAGTGCAATTTCAACGATCAACATGCACCGACATCTCCATTTTTTCTTTCCACTCGCTTCAATTCGGTTCAAGTTTGCTGGTGTTCCACATGGGATTCGTCATCGCGCTCAACGTTGCTGCGTAATTCTACCAGCACCAGTATCTCTCTCACTCTATATCCCTTTCTCTTTCCCTCTTATCATGATTCTTGAGCATTTGGCATTCTAACTCGGAACACAAAAAAAACTATACGAAACCCAAACAACATTCAAATCCACCTACCCCGCAAGCCACACCGAATGGTGACAATCTGTTTATCCACCGGATCGTTGATTAAACTCTCGATAATGGATGCGTCAAATTTTGCCGAAACCGAACGGAATGCTGCACAGTCCGGGAAAAATAGCAAAATCCATTGACGTTTGCATGTCGCTCGGACACACAGCCGGCAGGGCCGCAAACTGTGACGCTGCTTGTTATTTATTTTTTGAGCTCTCCCAAAACCAATGTCCCAACTGAGGAGGTGTTGTTTTTGAGCGTTGTGCAATAGTTGTGAGGTACCGCTCAGATCGAAGGGGACAAAAAGTTTCTCTCGAACGATGATGTCTATCCCCTGTCAACTAGTCCGATGCTGTCCTTCAATCAAGCGAGCCACCACACCGCTGTGGCTCAAGGCGAAACGCTAGCTAACACACCGGACAACGTGATGTTTATCATCTGTTTTACGTGTTCGGTGAGTTTTTTCGGCCTTCCCGTATCCAAAATCAACCGTTTGTATGTTTTTTTATGACTTTATTCGTTAGGGCGATGAGTGTGTTTTTTTGCGCCATCCTCATCATCGACGACAACAAATAACATCATTGACAAGGCGGACATGTTTTCGAAACCGTTTTGCGCTCATCTTGCTTACTCTCTAGGGGGCAAGGCCTTTTTTTGGCCTGTTTTTAATTTCATAACATGGTATATATTTTTGATGAGCAGCTTTGGCTGAATAGATCGCATGAAAGAAGCGGATAAAAGTATGCAGAAGACATTTTTGGTCTCATTCTCTTTAAGCTGGACTTTTTTTTTAAATTGTTTTTGTCGATGGTTGTGGATGATAAGCGACATGGCGAAAGCGACAAAATAGCTTATTACAGCGTTACGAGACAATTTTGTAATGGAATTTGCATAGCTTTGGGCGTTTTGTTTGTCGCTTGAAATATTTCGCCTAAAGGTATGCAGTGTTTAATTACCTTATAGCACATAAAAATAAAGCCAAAATATTGCTGTTTTTGGCATCCAAAAATAATGTTGCTTAAACAACGTCCAACCTCTGTAATACTAACACTATTTCAACATTTCTAAAAGCAAACATCCATTTCGACAAATTTACATCCCTCATCATAATAAGCGATACATTTCGGAGAAACGTACCGCAAGCAACCGGAATGTTTGCATCCCACCATGCAGAAGCTTTCGGACGCTGTCCAGCACTGTCGGCCGTATTCCCCATAGAAACGAATGCTTGCGACGAACGGTTGATGGATGCATTTAATTAAATATCGATTGGGTACTGCGTTCGGAACTGGATCGTAAATTGTCTAACAACGTTTCGCATACGATCGGGTGCGTGTTGCTCTTCGGACCCGCAACAGCAAGCGCACAACGTCAACCTATGTAGACGACCAAACATCATCAACCCGCAGTTGTGACTGCAATTCTGAGAGCGCTGCAACCTCAATCTGGGCAAAGGTATACACAGTTTGTATGGCTCTAGCGGATACATATACAAAGAGACGGTAATATCAGCAACGGTGGATTGCTTGCTTTTCGGAACAACAGCGCTTGGAGCGCCGATGGGCACACGGTGATAAATTACGACAGGCGCTTGTTCCGGTTCTAGATATATTTAATGAGAGATGCACTTCGTATGCTGGCTGTTGGAAATGTTGCAACAAATTTGCTATTGGTGATGTGAAGATGGATTGATATGTATGGATTCTGAGTATTTCCTGATCTCATTATTGATTTCGCGTAAAAGTAGTAATGAATTGAATATTTACAAATTAAAATGAATGTTAATTATTGATATGTTTATTCGTAAGCCTAGGTGAATCCTTCTTCCTTCCCACAACTGCAATGATGATACTGACAAATCGCGAAGATCAAATGCAATCGCATTAGCCGGTTGACTTGATCAGTTGCATCACTTGGCGTTACTAACAGCAGATGTCTGCTGCATCATGCCGAATGGGAAATGGCGTTACGAATTCCTACCCTCAACGCACGCATGACACATCATAAACATCTCAGTCAGCGTCCATCAATCACTCTTTATCCGTTCGAGTATAAATTACGCTCGTCAGGATTTGTCCATTTGCTTCGATGAGCAAATGGAGGTGGAAAATGGCAGACGGTACTGCGCTGCAGTCATTCGAGAATGTGCTTCAGACGTTGGATTGCGGGCATATTAATCATAGCACTCGCACAACCACCTACACACACATGCAACGCATTCATGCAAATCAACTGGCTTTCTGAAACGCTTGTAAGGATAAATGTACTCCCACACGCATGAAAAATATGTACGCAACATGCGTTTTGTTTGCGGAATCGATTTGACCACAGACCCATCAGGAATGGATTTAGTGACAGCTCATCAAATACCCAGTAAAGCATGACTGGTTGAAACGTATTCGAAAAGTTCGCGTAGAATTGATTGAAAACGTATCAGATGAACCAAAAACCAATATATCAACCAAACTGATGTATCGTTTAGATATTAAACGAGTTTTGAACGAATAGTTTTCAATTGTATAACTTCAAATACATATACTAAAGGTAGTTTGCAGCATCAAGGATATTTGAAAGGACTTCAAAGCCCTTAGCAGAACTTGCAGCAGAAGAAAGACGTGTTTGATCTAATTTTCATGCTTTTAAATATCAATGTTCTGCAGATTGCATACTGTTAGGCGTTTTAAACCACATTATATCATTCTTAGTACTAAACGCCTGCTGGTATGCAATTTGAGATGCTTATTTAGCATAAAAACGATGATAATGAATGTTTATAAGCATTTTTGTTAAGTATTAGTAACTTACTGTTTGAATTATTCTTTCTTATTGCTAGTTTCAAGTACATGCTTTCGAAAGGGTGTTTCAAACAATGCACTTTATAATACAGCTTGGGTGAATAAAAATCATTTAAATACATCACGAGCCATCCATCTACCTGACTCGTGGTCTAAAAACGATTCCTGCACAACACGATCAACTTACCTTCATGTTCTCCGGCCCCGGAATCCCCCGGTATGGCATTGCTAAGCTCTGTCGGTTTGGGCGATGGTTTCGAAAGCGGGGTAGCACTGCTCGGTGGCTGTGCGGTCGTTGGAATAGCTACAGTCGCCGGTACCGGGGACGCCGATGCGGATGCTGCCGTGGATGAGCTGGTGGATTCAAGCGGGCGAGCTGGTGGTGGTGGTGTTAGCAAGAAAACGGGGTTACATTAGCATTCCGGGCATCATGTTTTCGGTGTTAGGATGTGGGATGGGTTTCTGAAGGGTCGGGATGGTGTAATGTTTGCATTTGTTTGCAGCTCGAAAGAATGTGAAAGCAATTAACAGGTGCAGAATGGTGTGTAAAAACGGGATGGTATTTTCTTTTTTTTTTTTTGTTGGTTGTGATCCACTTTTTGAAGAGCAAAAACAGCAGTTGGACATGATGGTGATGAGTTGAAAGCGATAAAAGATGGTTTTTGTAGAACAGCGCAAGGCAATGGGGTGGTAAGATCAGGCCATTGGGAGGTAGAGCTGCGTTGGGAAGGAAAGCGAGACCTTCAATGGTGAAGCAAGTTATGAAAATTCCTGGCAAACATATTGCAAATGAAATGACTATCTTGTTGAACAACTTTCGAGAAATGAAGAATTTAATATCCCTAATTCTTGTGGAGTTCGGTGTAAAGGTCACGATGCCACTAACGTGCTGGCCCGAGATAAAGTTCATTCCTTAGAATCCATACACCATTGAGCAGCAAAAACAATGCCAAGCTCTGCAGCAGACATTCACATCGTACACCTACGCCGAAGTTCATTTCCATTCGTGAAGCACACCAAGCCCCACATACACCAAGCGTTCCCGGAATGGTTCTGCTAACTCCCGAGCGTAAGCTGCTGAAACTCGACACCAGCAAATCCTGCGTCCGCGTCTTGAATAATGTCGCGCCGGTACGTAACCAGGTATGTGTGCTGGCGGCAAACGGTTGCGGAGAAAAAGTTTTCGCAAGCACTCACGGAGACGAAAGTACGGCGAAGCGCTGGGCGGTCATGGAGATGAAAATGCTCCCTCCCATATACGCACACACACACGTGGTACAGTACCGAACCATTACACTTGCGGTAGACATTTGTTTAATCGAGCAAAAGACGTCTTGCACGCTTAGTTAAACATCGGGGCTCGGTTTTTGGGGGCTACCCCAATCCCACTGCCGGATATGCTTGAACGCAATGTAGAGTACACACACACAAACACACACGCGTGCGCGCGTACCGAGCGGAACCACGGAAGTGGTTGAACATTCCGCACCAGTTGTCATGTGGCATTCTGAAACCCCTCCGGCTCCATTTCCGATGCGGTGTTTGCTCAAAGTGGGAACGATTTGTTTTCCACTTTCGAGCAGCGAGTTCTCCACGCTATCGCTCTTCAAAAAGTTGCCTTTGTAACGTGATTATCGTCACTTGAGAGTGATGTCAGTCGTAAAGCGGAGCTGGGTGTCCACGCCAAGAAGATTGTACGATGAGCAACGAGGCACTGCGGCACGAGAAGACGAGGGCGAATCAAAGCCCATTCACGGACCCCAAAAACCGCAGGTGTTTGGATGCTGGGAATTAGTACACTCTGGGGAGTGCGCTGCCCGGGGGGGGGGGGTCCACACCACTTACCGTTCACCAGCACCGTCACGTTGACCGAAATGTTGCCGAGCGCGTTCCCGGCACAGCAGGTATAGATGCCACCGTCATCGAGCGTCGAGGTGGGCAGAATCAGCGAACCATTGCCAAACAGCTTGATGCGTCCGTTCTGGATGTTTTCGTTATTGAATTTCCACAGAATGCTCGGCGTCGGGGCACCTGCGAAGCGAAACGCACAAACGTACACACACGGTCTAATTGGGTAAGGGCAGATACGGTACGGGGCAGCTACGACCTACCGGTAACGACACAATCCAGCACGATTGGTTCGCCCTCGAGCAGCTCGAGCGGGTCGGCCGGTGTGCGCAGGAACTTGGGCGCTTCCGCCTCGCTTTCGACCACCTCGTTGTTGACTGCCAGGCTGGCGGTGCGTGACCGCGACTCCCCCAGGCTGTTGCGGGCGATGCACGCGTACTGGCCGGCGTCGGCCGGCACAATCTCGTCGATACGCAGCGACCCGTCGGGCAGTAGCGTTATCCGGCCGTCCGATTCCGACCGGATCGGGCTGCCCTCCTGCAGCCAGACAATTTCCGGCCGTGGGTCACCCGATGCCTTGCAGCTGAATACGGCCGTCTGGCCGTAGCTTATCTCGATGTCCCTCGGCTGGACGACAATTTCCGGTTTCGCTGCAGGTAGGGGGTGAGAGAAGTGTACAGAGAGAGAGAGAACCCGAACACAAAAAGAAAACATTAGATCAATGGAAAAAGGGACGCTTTTGCTGCGGTGTTTGGGGCATCCAGAAAGGTTTAATCGGAATTTCGGATCCTTGGGTCATTTTTGGGGCATCTTTTCGAGGGCTTTTGGCGGATCTCAGGCTCTAATCAGATTTTCGGGTGGGATAAGTTTCAGGAAATGAAATGATATCATCGGATCGGATCGAGTACCGGGAGGTGCTGAGCCAATCCTAAATCGCCGAAAGCCCCGATTCTACCCACCGAACCTTCGCCCTCGCACAATCGCGACAATCAAGTGCAGCACAAATCAAGAAACTAGGTTAATGATGAACTCATTCACGTCAATACAGGTGCTCGGTCGTTGCCAAACAAGTTATTAGCACTATTTATCCTGCCTCGCCCGTTCGCAGCTCCCAGAAACCCCGGCCACACAATGCTGAATAACTTCCTAATGAGACACATTTTAATTTCCATTTTTCTGCGGAAATTCACACAAACGAGCGACACGGCACGGACACGCAAAAAACTTTGTTTATCACCGAGAAACCCGGAGCGAGAAAATAAAACGAAAGTCGTTTGGCTGCCCTGCCGTGTTCCCCCATCCAACTTACCGCAGTGGAAGTCCTCCTCCGTGATCGAGCTAATTGGTTGACCTTCGAGGGCGGGCGGCGTGGCGCAGGTTGCACCGGCCACCAGGGATTTCCGGTTCGGTTGCTGCATCGTCCGAACGAACCAGAGCAGCGAGCAGTCGCACTCGAGCGCATTATCGTCCAGCCGGAGCCGGCGCAGGGACGGCAGCCGCACGAAGCTTCCCTCCGGAATGGTCTTAATTTGGTTGCCGTGCAAATAGCTGTCGATTCGGGGGAGGTGGGGGATGAGAGGGAGAGGGATTATTGGAGGCGGAGTGGACAAAGTGCGATGAGCATTAAAAGCGGGAACAGTTTATCTCGAGAGGCTGTCACAATATTTATCGTCCCGAAAGCGACTGTCGATGGTTTCGGGCCACGGGATTGGATCGGTGCAGGTGCAAATCAACTCGCGCTATTATTTTCGTGCCGGTTTTGGTTCGCTTTCCGCGCTACGGAGAAACAATTTACCAACTTCCTGTGCTTGCTTTCGAGTGTTGAAACAAGGGTGGCAAAATTAAGGCGAAGAATTAATGGTCTTGCAATCATGAGATAGAAACACAAACAACGCCCGTAGTAAACGGTGTCATTATTGTGGAGCCTTTCCAATTTAATTGTTACTACTGTGAATGCTGAGCGATAACGACCCTTGCAAGCGATAACGATGCTAAGGCAAAATTGACACTCATTTGGAAGTGGAAAACAAATTGCATAACTTTAGGCGTTTCTCTGGCGGATGATGTCATGCTTCATAAAAGCGCCTGAAGTTAGGCATACCTCAAGCTACATCAAACTTATTGTACACTCTTTATCAACTATTTAGACTTATTTTCTTTTTTACTCGAATTGAAGTGATTATTTCGTTATCGCACCCGCAAAACAGAAAAGTTTCAGCGGTTCAGTGGTGTTTCGATTGAACGCAAAACTACTGCGTCAATTAGCGTCGATTAGTTTAACATTTTCAATTACAGGCTGTAAATAGTAACAACACTGCAGAGTGGGTCGTTTCAAAACATTTTCCCAGCAGTACAAAGCAAACACTGCAAAAACGAAACAAACTCCTGAATAAAACGTTCATGCACTTGAAGCACGCTTCAAACACAGGACGGGAGCAAACATGGGCGGCAGGAAAAAAACGGAGTAAATATCGTTCTTCCAGTGCTGCGATAGATAGGCTGGGCGTGGCGCGAAGGGCACGGTGTAAAGGCGCGCACTCGTGGCGGGGTGTGTTTGCTTTTAATTGCCCGCCTTCGCCGTTCACGTCTTCAGAGCGCACCGAAGACGATTTGTGCTCTGGACGAGAGGCAAAACAAATACAAGCGCAACGCCGAACCCAAAGTCTGGCCCGGCTGGTCAGGCTCTGCGTGAGTAAGGTCTACAGAGGCAATCATTTCCGTGGAAAATGGATGGGAAAATCTTAAACCTTTTAGGGCCTGCTTCTTGAAAGTGTTCTTTCTTTTCTACTTATTTGAAATCTTGAATGATTTTTCTTCATATTTTTTTGCACTGCTTCGTTCAAGTAGACATTTTCCCAGGAAAAGGTCTGTGTATGTATTTGCTCATTTATTTTCCTCTCCAGCAGACAATCGAGATGTCTTTTGTGTTTTGTTTTGAAAATGAAGGTACCAGACAAAATAAAGAGAGTTTTGCAAAGAAAAAATCGTTCATTTTAGCTGCAAAAGTGGTTCAGCTTTCATGGAAAGCGTTCTTTGCAATAGATTGTGTTCATATCTCCAATCGATCTTTTGCATCGGCTACAATTTTTTTTGTATCTTATTCCACTCGGCGTGTTCAAACAAACAGCAAGAAAATCACAGTTTTGCTCGGATATTCTACCAATCTTTGCAGCGTTAAGATTCATCCCTTCCTGCCCAGCAAAATGAGCGGAAGTACAACTATCAAAGCAACATCCGCTAGGTATTGTCGATGTCGTTCTCCATTTTCTTTGCGCGTTTCACAAACAATAACAATCAGCGAACATGCGACCGGATATTGTTGCCATGCACCCTTCCTGCCCGTCGAACGATCCTTTCCCATGTCCCATGGCGAAGGAAGCAATGCAACACCATCCACAGCATCACATCTCTAGTGTCGTTGTCACCGATCGTCACTCACACCCCGACGGCAACCGATGAGTCCGTGACAAGGCGAAACCATCCACATCACGTTCTTTAGCCAGCTTTTTCTGGCTTTCTGGCCCTTTCTTCCATTTCCAAGAAACATGACACGACCGGGTTGTGATGGGTTCGGTTCACTTTCGACCTGCCCTCGGGCGCGGCCATGTAGTTGGTGTCTAGCGTCTAGCGTTCTGCGCTGGCTGATTGGTGTGCTGTTGTTGTTGTTGTTGCTGTTGTTGCGCAGACACGAATCGCTTCCGACGCTGCCATTCTTCCGGTTTTAATCAAATGGTTAATATTAAAGTACCCGGGGCGCTTAGTTTAAATTAAAAAAACCGGGCAAAACTTTCCTCAGCAAAAGAGGAAACAGCCAAGCAAGAGTATCAGAACAGATACAGGCCATTAAAAGATTAACTTTTATCCTCCCGAGAGCATGGAGCAGGAGTTGAAGCAAGGAAAGTACGCCGTAGGGCATAAGTGGCATAAGTTGGTTGAAGTTGTGGAAGAATGAGTGGCTCTGCTCGGTGGAAAGAAAAAACTACTTTCAAACTAATCAGTTTCCAATCAGGTGATTGTCACACGCACACATGCTAACAACACCCGAGAACGCACAGGAGGGGATACAAATGGTAGCAAAATAAAGAACGCACTTGAAAGCTGCTCAGAAAATGAAGGTTGAGTTCATTAATTAATTTTCCACCGTCCAGAGTTCGTGCGTGGAATTTGGAGTAGGTGTCAAATTGAAGACGTTTCTCTCCCCTTGGTAAGATCCGTAGCAATTGCACAACTGCCTAAAGCAACAGACAATCGAAAGACACACCCCGTTCCGTTCTAGGGTGCCTGCACCACCCTGCAAAGATTCACCCGCATCCATGTCGTGCGGAGAATGTCTCGTACCTTTTTGATGCTTCTTACACCCCAGGACATCGTTATATTAATTATCCGACAGCGGGGCGGAAAGTCTGTGCTTCCGTTCTATGGTCTATCCGCCCAATGGTTACATTAATTAATCCGGAAACAAGATTTATGCAATGAGCGCGAGCTCACAACACGTGCTTCGGCGGTTCATATTTGCGGATTATTGCTGAGCACCGAATTCGTTGCTTACCATTTCTGCCAACAGAACTCAAAGTTTTGTTTAATTGGTAGCACACGGAATGAGTGATTATTGGATTTGGAGTATTTTCTAGCTGCACACAGTCAGATTGTTTTTGTTGCGCAAGTGTAATTAGAAATAATTAGCGTCATTTATAACAGTTTAATGCGAGCGGTCTAACATAATGTGCTTTTCTATGGCGCTAGGCGTTGAGAGAAAATGTGCCTTTTGACATTAAAAATGGCATCCCAACGATTCACAACAAGACTAAAAATTTTTGTTTTATAGTCTGTAATTAAAACTCGAGCTCTGGATCTAAAACGATTTCTCTAACCCGACCTTTGACCTATTCGTGGTCGATCAAAAACACTGATCTATTCTTACGAACGATAAACGAAGTTAGCAAAAGCACTCTAAAACAAGCAACGCAATCGAATCTCATTCGAACGAGATGAAAAATTACCATTTTCACCATCCCATTGAGCCTAGCCGGTTGATTTGCACACTGCACCGGTTCAGCCGTTTCGTAGAAAATCGCTTCCTTCCACCTTTCGGTATACTTACAGTCGTTCCAGCGAGGCCATATTGCTGAAGGTTTGTGGTTCCAGTCGGCTGAGGTTGTTGAAGTGTAAGTACCTGTGAGTGCGTTTGTCATTGGTAGGTGGTTGGTTTTTCGATGCATTCCACCACAACAAACCGACATTCATTTGGAAGGTGCATTTTTGTGCGCACGACAGCAACCATTTTCCCCCATCGGAACATGGAATGGAAAAGAGAATAAAAATCCCAACCATAAGAGGCAATTGTAGAACGTCGCTCCGGTGAATAGATTTGCAATCAGTGGTTCATCAAGTATGCTGGCTTACTGCAAAAGGGGCAGACGGTTTCGACTCTACCGGAGTGTGTTTTCTAGCACTCGCGTTTTGGTTGACGCGTCACAGTTACCGCATTCACCGACCGAGGATGGGACAAAAACGTGCCCTTTCATTTCCGTTTCAGCAATTTCTTTTTTTTTTTTTGGGCAGATTTGAGCAAACCGGCATACTTGCGCGTGGTTGGAGTGAAAAATTCATCAACCAAGGACGGGATGAGTGTCACTCGGCTTGAAGCGCTGCTAAGAAATCGATCGAGCCCGGCCCATGTTTGCGTACTTACATGCTGTGCAGCCGGCTCAAGGAGATGAATGCATCCGCGGCGATGGTACCGATTCGGTTACGGTTGAGATAGAGATACTTGAGCGATGGCAGGTCCCGGAATGCACCTGAGTGGATTTTCGTCAGCTGGTTCTCGTTAAGAAAGATCGTATGCAAATGCTGCAGCCCGTCGAACGCACCGGTCGGTACCTCGCGGATGTGATTGTACCGCAGATCGCTGTGGGTGAAAGAAAGAATATGGGTAATTGCAATCATTAGCATTTTGTGTCGTGGGTGGATGGATTACGTTTTAGAGATTCAAGGTGGGTGGAAGCTGTGGGATTTTTTTGCATTGGTGCTATAAGACAAATATTCTAATATTCAGAGTTGTGTTAGCGTTGGGGCAGGTTTTTGATAAATATTCAGACATAAATGTGAATTTCAAGTATAGTTTGTCGTGTCAAATAAAAGCAAAATACGAACAAGCATTATATAAACGCCTAAAAGTATGCAATTTACAAAACAAAGCATGCAAGTGTGTTCAATAGATTATCATAATTTCAACTCGAAATTGATTATCTGTACGAAACATTTCAAACAAATTCAAATGAAGATACAATAGCACCCCGAAGCCAACTTGTGCCAGTTCATTGGAACAGAAATAAATGAGATTGCATCTCCCCTGCTCGACACAGAACATTTCGCTTCTGTCATCAGCGCAGGTGCAAATTTATGTGCCGATTGTCTCCCATGCATTCGAAGCAATCTTCACAAACCGTTGCCGCTCCGAATGCAAACGATCGATTCAAACAACATCAAGTCAAGCGACTATCATCTTGCGAAGATGGGAAAATAATGCAGCCTGAATAGAACACACACACACACACCGACGTTTGCCCTTCGTTATTTCTCCTTCTGACATGGCAAACTTACTACTGAAACTGAAGGGATGATGTTCGTGTTGATGTTGTGTGTGTGTGTACTGATTCTCATTCTCACACAGTCCCTCCTTTATTTTTTGCGTGGTTCCTATTCTCCTGCTTTATCTCACGAAAAAAAAAATGATTCTGGCTTCGGGTTTTGCACCGGAGCGAGTCTGTGCATCACCGGTAAGTAAAAGCAAATCTAACTTTGCTAACGAAATATTCATATTTTCATTTCTTTGGCCCGCTCTCTCGTGGCAGGAGAAAAAGTTGAACGGCAGCTGGAGCAGGCTGACAAAAGGGCAACTCCCTGTATGTGTGTGAGCGTGTGCGCCCTAAAAAGGGCCGTTCACTGGGCTTGTAGGAATTGAAAAGCAAAGCGAAAAAGTTAAGATTTTCATCGTTCACACACACACACACACACACACACACACACACACACACACACACACACACACACACAGAGAGAGACCGAGAAGAAGGCGAGTGCGACTCACGAAATGGAGCAGCGGAAGAATGAAAGCAACGCCACATAATAAAACGTACGACTACACAAATCCAAAACCAAGCGAAATGGATCGTTCTTTAGGGAGCAAAAGTTTTGCCAACTCGCCTCCCCAGCCTACCATCCATTCCGTTCATCTGCCAACTCTCCCGTGTGCTGCGCAGGGACAAATCTAAGCGCGCTAACGTTATTTAAAGTGGTTCCCGTCCACATGGAACCGTTCAGCACAAGAAATGGGGCATTCCACAGGTCAACAACTGAACGCCGGTTTTATGAGGTTTTTTCTCTCTCTCTCTCTCTTTTCTGTGCCTTACGAGCATCTTGAAGTAGTTTGACTTCGGTTTTGCTTTGAGGGACAGAGTTGAGCGTAATGCTGCTGTTTCTGACTGCTACTGAAGGTTGTAAACGTGGTCTAGATGGAGGCATCCTTTCAGCTATCCACGGGATATACATTCTTAATGCTGGATTGAATAATATGGCTTATTGGACTTACTGGGTATAAGAAAATATACCACCAGTACCTCTTAACCCTTGCTTTGTGGGAAAGTCGGATTTGGATTCGCCTTTGCTGTTGAATGCGGAGTAATTATTCAATCGGAATGAAAGTATTTAGAAGAGATCCTTTTCAAAATCTAGTATTGTATATTGTGATAGGATCTTGAAGCTACAATGACATGAAGAAACTGCGCATAGCAAGAGAAATTTCATTAAAATACGCCTTAAGTTATGCAATCACCATCACAAAGTAATTGTTTTAAAACTAATATTCGGTTTGTTCCGAGTATTTCGAGGATGGATCCTTCCCAAATTCGTCCCAAAGTTTGTCGTGAGCATGAAATACATCTATGATTAAACCCCAACTGCTACCGATTGAAATTTCATTTCCAATCCAATATACAAACAATAAGAATAACCACGTCGTGCCGTCTACCAAAACAACACACGTTCCTTGAAACGCAATATCAGTTTGCCCTGAAATTCCTGTCTAAAATGACGTTCCCGTTTGCCCGTTTGGTACGTTGGAGAAAGACAAAAAAAAATTCTTTTTGACCGACAGTTGCTCCGACCAAGCCAGTTTATTAGTCGTTCCCCGAAAAGTCAAACGCAACGGTTGGTGTGAAAATAACAATTCGAGCAAAGTGGCCCTGCCTTTTCCAATGTTTTGAGCTTGTTGGGGATACGTTGGGGATGGCAGATCCCACTAGACGTGAAAGTTGATCAGAAAATAACTTATGATTTTTGGAAAATAATAGAGACCACTCTGGACGACGAGTTTGCGGAAAGTTTATTCCAAGTGTTTTATGATGTCTTGCCGAATCAAGTCAAATATACTACCACTTCCCGAGGCGTACTCCTCTTGCGAAAAGGAGATTCCTGCGCTTGAAAGAACTTTCACAAAAGTCAAAACAATTGTTGAGAGCCCGAATGTGCCCCAAAAACTATTCCACTGTGCTGAACTTTACCACTACCCACAATGGCCGTCAATAATCTGCCGTCGTTGAACTATGCCTGGTGCAGGGATGAGTTTTCGAACACTCTCCGCTACGTTCGTTTGTTTCGCGCTGTGAGCTATTATTGTGTTAGAAAGGAGGGACTGTCGATGTGAAGAATATGTGTCCTCGCTTCTTTTTCTCCGCATCTCCCCGTCTCCACGCGTCTTACATAAACATGTCGAGTCTAGACAAGTTTATGGCTCGAAGATGAATTATACCAACTCGGGGCTCATAAGTGTTTGGCGTAACCAGGCAGTGTTGCGAGACCGACTCGTAAAATCGATCCATCTTATGATAATATCATATGCCTCGCCCTCTCCCCTGCAAAGCACCACAAGGTGGAAAACTCTCGTACAAGATGGCGTTTTCATTACGACCCCTAGCCACTACACCGTTCTATCTAGCGAAACAGGTTGTGGGAGCAAAGTGGCTAGCAAATACGGAGTCTAGTAGGGTAGCGCTGGCTCCAGGGTACACAGATGGTAAGTTTTCAGCTATTTCCGAACGACATACAAATTACTCACGATGCGCCGGTACAGCATTCCCTTGGTACGGCACCACAACCTATTGATGCCAAACACCCCTCTCGTGGGTGAAGTTTGTCGTACGGAAGCGAGCGCCATCATGTTTGGTGAGATAGCGCTGCTTCGCCGGAAGATCGGGTTCTTTGCGAAGGGGGCGGGAGAGTGCGAAAGAGAGTTAGAACTTAATTTACGCTTGCATAAATAATTAACTTATCGTACCCGTGCTGTGCAACACCCGCCCCGATCTCCCTCGGGGTTAGATGGAACGAGACGGAGACGAGAATCAGTGCGATTGTGCCTGCGATCGTCGTCATGTGCAATACAGATGTGCGTTTTGTTAATATTTATCTCGAGATAACTTTGGAAGGGGAGTTTTGGAAGGGCGCACTGAGTCATGAAATTTATGAGCGATTCTTCGTAGTTGTGTCATGGTTTTGCCACTTTTGTGGTTTGAAGTGTACTGGTAGGATTATCCAGACTAACTTGGGAGGATTTGCAAAAGAAATTGTCCAATCGGAAAGCCACATGCTGCAGGCATTAACATTGTGGAAGGTGAAAGTCCTATCAATAGCTGTAAGAATGTTTCTATAAAATAAGTTTTATGTATCTATGAACGAGAAAATACTTCAAATGAACAGAATGTGATAAGTATTACAGATGCCCAACTGTGCAATCTTTCTGTTTTAATTTTCATTCATCCAGAAAATGCTCCATCAAACTGTTCAGACCAAAAGTCACTCGTTCATTCATCTATAACGATCAAATGAGTGTAAAATTACCAGCCCAAACAAAGATATTTTTCGAAAACAGCATCGAAATGAGATCAAACAAATGTTTTTTTTTTTTAATTTCTATCGCATTTGCTTAACCTTCCTCGTAACAACTGTGTTGCTGGAAACGGTTTGTTTTTGCAGCTCTCTTTTTTTTTACTCGACAGTTTACCTTTGCCACTGGGACTAAGCAAACTTCAACTGCATTTGCAGTACAGCAAACGTTTTCGATTGTGTTTGCAGCAGCTGAAACAATACCCTAGTGGCACTGACACCAACCAATGCAAAAGTACTGAAACGGAAAATTAGCTTACAGACCAGCCGGCGTTCGATTGGTTAGGTAGTACAGTAAAAAAATAGTACAACCTCTGAATTGCATTGCAAGAAGCGCTAGCAGCGCTGAGGTGCAGTAAAGGAAACCGCATGGTAATGCAAACCCCCTGCTGCCGGGGGTCACCAATCGAGGCCAATGAGCGGTACCCTTACTCGATTATTTACGTCCCAGTGTAACCACCAGGTCGACCAGAGTGCACTACGAAAAACAGCTCACCAGCTGTATCCCGTACCTTCACTTATTTACTTTAAAGCAGAACCCACCCACCAAAACGGAGAGGCACACGCGCGTGCACGTAAAAGGGTGAGCTGAGAACCGGGAGGATACAAACACATTTCCCCAAAGTGTTCGGGTTTGTAACCGGTTTTTGTGTGCATGTTTGTGCACGGCCACTGCCACGGCAAGCCAGCAGATCAACAAAGTCCAGGAAAATATGGACAGCAAGCCCCCGAAAGGACATCGCCGATAAACATTACCACAGACCGGGACGCATTCGGCAACACACGGCTGGGCTGGTCTGCTCGCTCTGCCCTGCACTTACGTGTGCTGCCCGACACGCTATCGAACCATGGCAGAAAGGACCGGCAAAGTGTAAATGTAATTAAAATTATCCTCTTATTTATTGTGTCCCCAGCGGGCAGCTGACCGGCAACACACAGGGCTGTGTGTTTAGACAGCGCACAGTGGGATGATTTTAAATTTGCCGCCGTCCAGTGCTGGACTTTGGGGGTTGTCCGGTGTGGTCCGAAACATGACCGTGTCACCATTTGCCGGCTGTTTGCCGCTGTATCTCCTCTTTTCTTGTTGTAGGGTTGAGCTCAACTTTCAGAGCACTGATAACATTGAAGCTCAATAAAACATAAGCTGGAACAGAGTGTGCAAGGGCCAGAATAAATGAGATTGGTGGAAAAGGAGGGCACTAAACGTTGTTGTTTTTTTTCTTCTGATAAAGTCAGTTAGAACTTGACCGAGCGCTTGCACAAGACACAGGATGCTTACGAAACCATAAAATCGGATCTTGCTGTAGTAGTAATTGAGTGTGGAAAAGATTATTCCCAGTACTTGGCTCAAAAAAAGCCCCACAGACGATGATGGGCTGTTGAGTCAGTAAATAAGCAAGATTTATCATTGGATGAGATCTTTGCGGGTTGCTATGATTTGTAATTGCATGGTAAGGGTGGCAGAGTATGATACTATCGAAGCAATTAATGCTCAATTTGCTACCTCAAGGAAATATCAAATATAATGTGTAAGGGGTGAAGCATGTGTAGACAACGAGAGAGTTTAATTTGCCATGAAAACAATGATTATGAATAATGTACAGCCTTTTGGAAAGTTTAGTACAATTCTATGAAGGTTGCGTGTTAAAACGCCTACAGTTATGCAATTTACATATCAAAGTTGCCGTTATTAAACGATTCATTCGTCGCTTGATCTTTCTTGTGCAAAGGCAACACTGACTTCGCCCTGCCGTCTTTTCGTTATATCTTCATCGTTGCAAAACGTTTGAAGTACAGCATTCATCATTAAAACTACTCAAAATTCCGTCACATGGTGATGGCTCTCCAACTTCAACAACGTGCTGTCCAGATGCTCCAACAGCGAAGCGGAAACGCAAAGTAAGTGTAATCATGAGTAATATTTTAGCGAACAACTGGCAGAGATCATGTATGTATGTATGTATGTATGTATGTGTGTGTATGACCTGCAACCTACGTTGATTACTTTGTACGGTAACATTCTACCACCATTACGCATGCCAACCGTAAAGCCCCAAGGAGCCCGCACTAATCGGCTTAACGTCACGGTGAACATTCGTCTGATAATGTACATTTTTCCTACCCCGTGAACTGAGCCCCCTTTTTTTTACAACATGTCAAGTGACAGCGAGCAGAACCAGCGGCTTGAGCGGCTCCTAAAAAGTGAAATAGAAGCTAAAAGGACTGGACGAGCGGCGTGCTACCACATCATCCCCAAACGTCATCAAAGCGTCGCTACAAAATGAGTATTATTTTTTAGCATGTTCTTTCATCGTTCAAGCCTTCATCAGTGTTGCTGGTGTGTGTGTGTGTGTGTGTGTGTGTGTGTGTGTGTGTGTGTGTGTGTACGGTGCCGCACGGTTCCATCAGCCGTGAGCGAATGGGGTGGTGAGATTGGGAAATGTTCACCGGGTGTAAACATAAATATTGCTCTCAGGTGAGAGCAACGTCACCCGTGTGGTGGCGTGTGGGCCCGTGTCGGTGGCTCGAAGGCACTCTGGTACAATAGATGGAAAGCTTTGCCGTCATTCCCAAGCGTATCACACCCTTCGCAAGAGTCTGCCATTTGTTTCAGCGTCTCGAGCGCAAACTGTGTGATAACGTGCTACTTTTTTTTTGTTGTTCTGTGTGACCCAACATCCCGTACCTAAGTCTAAAATGGGATCCACGACCTGGGAGAAAAACAAAGCTTCCCCTATTCCCGGCGGTTTCCGTCAGAGATAAATGAATGTTTACGATTTCACCTGACATCGTGTTACGCTTGCCAGTGTCTTCGGATATCAGCTATCGAGAGAAGGGGGAAATAAGCAATCCCGGCGCCAAGCGAGTCTTTTGTATAGCTTAATGAAATCATGGCACCAGCGAAGAATCGAAAGGCGTCATTCTACTTTTGCCTACAAAACAAAAAAGAACCCTCTTGCTCTTGCAGGGTATGCAAATTAAATTGCCTCCCATCCGCTGTTCTGTGCAAACGCCTTTGACTTTGATGCCGGTGCAAGTGAAAAACGAAGTGGACAGGGTCGGCTTTTGATCGACTTAAAACAGTAGCGAAAACTATTCAAGTGTGCTTTGGCTGTGGATTTTGTTACAAATAATCGGGCGGCTCCATTAGCCATTCATGCTCGATTGAGCAGCAAAGTCCGGCACGGTACGGGGGGTCGGATTATGTTCGCATCATTTAGCGCCAACCATGACGAGAAGCTTAAAAAAGTGTTTTCTGCCTGATGGACACTGGAAGCTACATAATAGATCAGCTCGTAGGATCATCTGACAAAAGGGGTTCGTTTTTTAGCTTTAGTTTCAGTAAATATTTAATTGATCTCCAAGAAACTATGCTGCTGATTCGCTTTTAATGAAATCAAAATTGAACATTCAAAGGTTAGTAACTTTTTTTCAAATTCCATTTTAAGTCGAAATTTACTTCAAATTGCTTTTCCACCTAGAACCACAACCACCTCGTGTTTTATCACTGTCTCAATCCCTCATTACTATCATGTTAAGAGCAAAGCGCTCTTATTGCACATTCTTCAGCGCCTTCCTTCCAGTCCCCATTTTCAACCTTCACTGAAGCAAAGGCATTCATGAACATTTCGAATCGTTTGCCCTTTGACGCGCTTTTATTGTTAGGCGAAACCTCTCACCCGGCAACATTAAACGCCAGCGCCAAGAGTGCACAGCACAAAAAAAAACGTACATCAAGCCACGTCAATTCCAAGAGCATGAAGGGCTTGTGCTCAGCGACCGGGGTTTCATCACAGCACAGGGGACGTTTAATTTGTTGCAGGTGTTATGAGATTTTTATGGAGTTAAGTCCGGGCTAAGTCCGGTGAAAGTCGACACGCTACGGTCCAAAGGGTCGAGTCGAGGGTTCTTGATGCGATGACGGCTCGGGTTAAGGGCAGGCCGATCCCTTTCGGTACGGTTGTGGCACCACGCGGCAGTGGGTGAGCTTAGACCACGACTAATCTCGTAAATGTACGCATAAATCAGCACTGGCAGCGTGACGTGCAGGGGCAAACGCCGTGTCGTAAAGCATGAATACCTTCACACTTCGCTTGTACCATTAAAGACCTTGCTTTTGGATGGCTTTCTTAAACGATGAACGTACAGGTATAAGATGTACTGCGATTCGAAAATAGATTACTCCAATAAGTTGTTTTTCGTTTGTTGTCTTCAGTGGTCGCAAGCGGCCAGCAAAAGCCTTTCATCGCTTGCATCAAATTGGTTTTACGACCGGCAAATTGATTCGCCATCGCTTTACCCAATTAGCGCCCGGGGGAAGATACTTGCGGCAGGATGGATGAAAATTGGTTGCAAGCATCGATCGTTTTGAACTGTGCCACAGGGACGCATAATCTAATCTCTCACCTAACCCGCATAAAACGATGAAGGGCATAGTGGTTTTCGTGACCCTATCACCCTAATCATCGCCGTTTTGATGCGAGCTTTTAGCGTGGGCCGGTGCTGATTACCGGCATCCCACCACCGCGATGCAGCAATTGATGAAAGAAAATTAATAATTTCGGGCAGCTTGCCAACACGGTTCATGGGGAAATCATTTCTATTACGTTTGGTGGGTGAAGTGAGTACGCCGGAGAGAGATAGAGTGGAGAAGCGCGGTGTATTTGGTGACAGTTGCTCCGTACTAATTGGTGTTTAAGGATTTCCTTTTAATAAGACATTATAATTAATAATGGATCGGTTGACCCTTTTGATGAGTTGTTATCATAGCGGAGACTTTTAAGCATCAAAACTAACTCTTAACGTTTTTTTTTGAATCTGCAATAACCATCGCTAAACAAGAAGGGAAACAATTTTTATTTAGTGTGAACCAACATTTGATAATGCTTTTCGGTACAAAAAGATGGACACACTGGGCCGGCGTAAAGTAGCATCCTTATGTAACGCAAATAAAACACTCTGTGGCGTGCGAAAAACAAAAAACAGAACATCCCACAAGCTTATCCTTTTGTCACTACGGGTCAACCATATAAACTGACAAAAATTACTGCCGCTCGGGGTCGACCCGACCGGGTCGTTAAATTTGCATAAACTCCGCACACTACCTGCGTACGGCGATACGGCACACTGTCGCAACACTGTCCTCAACCATATAGAAACAACGACAGCAAAAAAACAACTTCTGTGGCATCTGTTGATGGGATTTATGGAAAGACACCGCAAAAATGCTAAGCTAGACGATGAAATGAAAATCAGTCCAAAAAATAATGCACACAAATACACACACATACGCACAGAACCAAATATAGCGACAGCCTGTAGGTCTGGGAATTGTGCCACATCCGAACACACATGCGGAACATGCGATACAAGGGGAAAAGAAAGAGAAGGAGAAGCTACTCACATTATGCTCGTATCGGGCGGCATTTCCGGAACCTTATCGAGCTGCTGTTTGACGCATCGCACTGTTCGCTGCTGGCAGGAGCACTTCTGCGGACATCCGAGCCCCTCGGCCAGCCCGGCGACCAGGGCGACGATGGTGGCAATTAGCAACAGCCTGCCGCTGTTACCGCTAATCAGCCGCACCCGGTCCCGGAGCACGTGGCCGTGTCCCATCGCGTACGGTTGGTGCACTTCTTCACGTCTTTTTCACTCACCGTTCGCTCGACTGCAGGCGGCGGGGTGGAGATTGGGGGCACCCGGTTTCTTCGTTCACTCACTTACACTTGCCTTTCTTTTTTGTAGACTTCAGCCCTCAGGGTTTCTAGCGCTGACCGATAAGCATGTGTCGCGGACACTTTGCTCCGACAGAACAAGAACGTCCGGAACGTTCTATGTGCACCGAAACCGCCCACACACTCACTAACACACACGCACGCGCACGCACGCACACTTCACAATTGCTTTGCTTTCACTCTTGTTTTGCTGGACCACAAACTGGAGCGTTTTAATTATGACAACACCGCTTAACCTTGACCGGAAATACATTGCGTAAAGCAGGAGAGAGAAAGTTGAAATTGTGTCTGTTTGTTGTCAAGCCGAGTTGGATATCAGAGGGATATTAATAATTCGGTTTGAGGAAATGTATTGCTCTTGACCAATTTGAAGTATTTTTTTCACAAACACAATGTCCTCAGGGGAACAATTTCTATGCGATTTGCAAATCTGAGGAGTTTTTATCGAACTGACTGACTGCAACAGTTTAAAAGAGCCTAAATGTATGCCATTTCAACGCTTAAACGCTGTTATTTATGCATTTCGCAAAACAAATTCGCTTTATTGTTTTCAGTAGCTTACTGATCTTAGTTTTATAAAGTAGTGCTACTGAGTACTACTATACGATTCCAAAAGCCAAAACCTTAGCTGGAAACCACTTTTCATTAAACGCATATCAAATATTAAGCACATTTTTACGACTGCGCTCATCATACAACTGCGCTGCTCTCATACACACGAGCGAAAAGGCCCCAACTTTCCCCATTTATGTTGGCCGACTCCATGCACCGTGCAACATGGGACAAGCCTAGGGGCAGAGGGGGAGCAAGCCTACAAATGCAAGGTGGTTGGTCGTTCGTGCTAGAATGCGGCTGCAAACTTTCCCAAAAATCGTGCCATCGTTGCATTTTCTCTTTGCAGAATTTCTGAACGAATAACAAAACAACGAAAGGGAGAAACGAAAAAAACTCTCTCTCTCACACACACACACACACACACACACACACACACACACACACACACACACACCCTGAGCTGTACGAAAACTTTTCCCCTGATTGTTGTCTGGTGGTAGATTCTTTTTTTTTATTTTTTGTTGACCAATTTTTCCTTTTCCTTCGCTTCATCCTGCTGCTGTTGGTGTTGTACTTCGCGCCCGGCCGCACTCTGTTTGTCCGCTATCGGGTGCAAAATGCGGGTGTTTAAATCCGCTACCGACACTACAACCCATTCCGTAGGCATTCCGGGGCTCCGAGCATCGCGGCGGTTCGGATCCGTGTCCGTGGTAAGCCTTTTTGCGACGATCCCTCTGTTTGCGAGGGAGGGAGGCCAGGCCATTCCTTTCTTGGGCCCGGTGCTTCATTTGACGCAAAATGTTCTAACAGTATCCGGTCGGTGCAAGCGTGAAGGAAGTATTCCTGGGCAACCCGGTGTCTGAGTGGGGTGTGGGTGAGTGTGGGGCGCGTTCCATTCTCTCGATGCTCAGTTTTAATTAGCAAAGTTTCGGTGCAGCCCCAATCGGACCGGAAACTGAAGCCGCCAGCACCCTTCCAGCGTCCTCGCACCCGTTTGCCGACGGTTCAGGTGGCAGAATTTCCATCAGGACAGTGTGCCGGAGATCCTTTGCCGGTAATTGTATTGGCGCATGCATTAGAGGACGGCGTGACTGCAGCCCCCATGGAAAAAGGGACCAGAAGGGATTGTTTGCTTACGGAAATTGTATCGCCGTCCCAAGAAAGTGGTTCAAGTTTTGTGCGATTTTCCATGCACCAAGCTTCCCGTCCTCCCGTTCCCTGGTGGCACGGTCTGTGTGGTTCAAGCTATACCATTACTGGAAATTGTACAAAAAAAAGCAGACCTACAGACCAAAGTAATTGAAATGTTCCCGCCTTTCTGGTGACAACTAGGCTGTTTATTTAATTGGAATTGCACGCAACAATTGTAAGTTTCAACGGATTGTAAAATAGTTCCGGAAATAGCTTCGTGGTTGGAATAGTTTTTCCGGCTGGCAGGGAAAACCGCATCGTTGTGTGTGTGTGTGTTTTTGTTATCCTATTTGGGAGAGATTTTACCAGACCCTTCCATAAAATAAAGTCACCGCACGTCTACGAACGAGTTGAATGCCATCGGAAATATTTTATACAGCGTAGCGATGCTTTGCCAGCATGCGTTGGCCCTTTTTTGTAGCTATTTCAACCCCAAAAACCCTTCGCAAAACCACAAGGATTTATCAGAACATCAGTCGATAGGATGGAACAAGCCAGCCGGCGGGAGAGAATGAGGCAGAAAAAAAGCTCCACCAAATGGGAAAGCTAAACCGAAACCAACCCATCAAATCGTCGGCATCCGAAGCGGTTCAGCTTCCTTTGCGCCCGAACGGTGAATGTTCAATCAGCGAAAGAATGACTAAATCCGAACAAGAATGACGACCACAACATAAAGCCAGTCGCCGCCGGTAAAGCAAACCCTTTCAGCTCGGTTACCGCAAGGCAACGGGCGCGGTCGGTGTTCGGGTGAAGCGGTGCTTATAAAGATAAAAGCTCGAACCGGGCGTGTGTCACCGAGGCCGGGTCGAAGGGATGCGTTGTTTAGAATCCACTCTAGGAGCCGATCGGTATTCCCGTGCGCTGTCTAGTAACGGCCTGCCCAGGATCAAAGCTAAACTAGTGAACGTTGGACGCCTGGGAAAGCCTTGATTTTTTTTTTCGCCGCCTCCCTTTACCCACAATGCTTTGAATAAAAATGAACAATCAACGATAAAATTGGGTGGCACGTATCGCACGAGATTCATTGCCGGGGCGTAGAGTGCCGGGCGGACGTGGGGAGATACTGAGTGGATCATGTGGGGTTGTGCACGAGCAGTAGACGTAGTAGTGCTGTGTTCGTTGCAGAAACGTGATTCATTCTCCCATGCTATAATCATGATATTCTAAATTGCGTTTTTTGTAAATCAATGTGCAAGCAAATTAATCTTCAACATGCTTGCTTCGTGCATCTTTAAAAAAGATGTCTTGTGCAACAGTTAAAACCATTAATAAATTCACCTTAAATCACAACTACACGACTCTATATACTTGCAAATGTAAAGTGCAACACAATCCAAGATTAGTAAAAGGAGTTCCAGCTTTCTGTTCATATTCTTTAAATCATATTTTGCGTTTGTTAAATAATCGGCAAAGCTTTTCAACACTTTTGATTGATGATACTGACTCACTTAAATTGCATATTTATTTTAAATGTTCACTTTTCATTATCAAACAACATTATCAATTTACTGTAAAAATCTCTGAAGAGTTCTTCGCAACAGTTTATATTGCATTCTTCGTCCTCAGCAGCTAAACAACACTCATTACAGTTAATGATGCCAACAACGTCTGAACGAGCTGCTTGAGCACTTCAAATCACGCCAATCACCTCGTGCATGTCACCACCACTATCCACATTCAACAACTGATCCCGTTTAATCCACCCACTAAACCACTCCATTAGTGCATCCCGACCGGTGCTGTCTTGCCTTGGTATCGGAGCCGCACATCCCGACATTCCCGAACCGATTTGTATGCAGTTAGCAGACAATCGTTGTGTAAATCCTCCCATGCACCAAGCGACCGATCCAATTACTTATCATCAAGCAGCAGCCGCTTAAACCGCAGACAAGGATCAGCTCCTTCACACGTAAATCACGGCCACCCACTGGTACGCGCAGTCTGCACAGTCTGCACCGATGCTCTCCTGCGCCACGATTGATGACATTGACACAGAAACTGTAAATGCTACCGACCCACTTTGCGGGACCTCACCACAGATGATGCGATAATCTGCCAGTTGTCCGCGACACGCGACAATTAATTATAATCATCTGCATCGTTTACTTAAACCCCGCACGCACTAACGGTCGTGTACTTTCTTTGATGCACTGTTCATACGAGATTGTATCGTCCAATGTGGCCGTTTGTCTTTTAGGTTCAAGCAGACGAGCCGTTGAGCAATTAAAGATTTAGAATAGAATACAGTAATAAAAAAATACGCGCACACACACACACAACACTTTACCAATCTGATAGAAAGGGAGTGACACCTTTCACGCGACGCACTAACACGCACTCGCACTGCACGCGCACGGACGACGATGTCCAACTGGCATCGGTTCACAGCGAACTGACGGCAAGAAGCCAAAGATGGTACACATTTTCCAGCATCGCTCAATGAGTGACACACGCTCTCTCTCTCTCTCTCTCGTTTTCCGTGCTGCTCACAAGATGTTTCTCCCGCGTGAGTTCCTATTCCTGTGCAGCGTTGCACTGTTTGGCGGACCGGCATCGCGTCGCCTGCTGTTGTCAATTTCATCCTCCGATATCGTTCCCAACAGCCGGTTCGGCAAACTGAGTGTCCCAGCTCAGCCGGCAGGCACTCACACCAGACGCTCTGACGGTTGGCTGTACGTGGTGCGGATTCGGCTTCCTGGCATGCCGCGACCGGACAGACGCTGTTGTTGCGTCGGTATGCAATCTTTTTTCATCCCATTTTTCGACTACTGATGCTGACACTTCGGACCCGATGCGGCAGGGATGTAGCTTCACTCTTTGCACACTGTCTTGGCAGATGAAGCAAGCCAGCAGAATGAGTCGAGCTGACCTACTGATGACGGATTTTACTGCTAAAATATTTAACACAGCGATAAAGTGCATGTTAATATAGCCAATGGGATTTTAATTTCCAATGAAAAACTATCTTAAGCTTAATTTTTTGTTTTTTTCCTAAACATCACCCGCATCGTCGAAGAGAGTGGAATGGAAAACACGGCAAAAATTATATTCATGAAAGCGCTTCCAGCAGAACGAGTGCAAATTTATGCACCAAGGACGTTTGAAAGCATCGCTTTGATGTGAGGCCAAGTCGGTTTTCCTGGAATGCAATCGATACAGCTCCCGCGCCTTTGTACAGTAATTATCAAATGGTAGCAACGGTTACCTCCTCTTCAACACTGACCTTCCTTGCAGTCTTTTTATAGAAAAGATATACAGAGCAAAAATATAGCGAGATAAAAACAGGATAGTTTGTGGTCAGATGAGCCCACCTCCCGTGCCTTGATCCCTACTGACCGCCATTACAAATGGGAATGTACAGAGAACAGCGATTCTAATCAAATTCATCTCCATTTTGGTCACAAACACTCACGCCTACACCATCGCAGCAGCATTACACTTGTTCACAGTCTCTCCTGCTCCAATCGGACCGGTTAACTTTTGCTCGGAATTTCAAAACGATATTAAATTACTTTCCTCTGCGTATTTGTAACGTGCTGGGAGGCAGACAACAATGCAGCGCAAATTGTGAGACGATGGAACGGCCCTGCATACCATGAGGCTCACGCGTACATCCCTGTTGTAGTAGTATTAGTGGTAGTAGTAGCAGCAGCAGCAGCAGTAGGTCAGGAGAGTATGTTGATGAAAAATTGTTTCGCAATCAAATCTTAAATATTTGTTGGTTTCAATGGCTGCCACGCTCGTTGATGAGAAGGATGATGGTTGAAGGATAATTGGCATTTCTTCGGCTGCTAGCTGTGATATTGAAAAATTGTTGCGGGTTTCATGAAGATGAACAACATGGTGTTGGGTTGATAGACGCTTCTGTTTCTGAAGTATTGCATACCTTGCTGCAGAAATCCTGTTCCAGTCGGCAGCTCTTGACGCTGGATAAAAAGCTGCTCGGAGTATTGAGTTATATTTGTCGTGATTTCGAACATTCAGCTTGATGTGTTTGGCTTCTCAAATTACAAAAATCCCCTGCACTACGTAAAGCTCCATTCCAACAACGAACGATTTCATCGGTAAGCCCTTCCTAGAACTGTTAAACGATTGTTCAATTATTGAGCCACTTTGAAAATTCTTAATGCTCACAATTTATCCCTCGTTCGCACGAAAAAGTTAAGCTCTTCATCCACCTCATCTCTCTCCCTTTTTCCTCCGGTAAATCACAAACATCCAGCGTCTTAGTAAAGTCTACAACCGCATCAACGTACGCGACGCGCAGCGCAACGCAGCGTTGATAAAACTTTCATTAACAAACTTTGCGTTAGTTACATCACTTCCGCCTGCGCGGTCCTTCGAGGGTGGAACCACTCTCTTTCTCTCTCTCTCGCTCTACCTTCCCGAGTACAGGGAAAGCTTTGCCACTTGCAGCCACCATTCGTGCGGTGTTTTGTTGTGCTGCTGATGGTGGCGCAAAATAAATTATTTATATTTTCTTAAAATACGTTTTGCACAAAAAAAAGTACGCCCAATAAACTTTTCATCCCCTCCCCAGTCTGGGGCTGGCGGGTATTGTTGGATGGGATATCTCAACCATTGTGCTGCCAGAGGGTGATAAGGGATAAGGGAGCATCGCGTTTTGTGTGTACCGCGATGGCTATCGGTTGGGGGTTTCCAAATTTTGTTGCATCAGGTTTTTGATTGTTGTGCACGCGGTCACGTGGGACGAGGGAAAGGAGAAGGGAAGGTTGTGCTGGATTTCTTGCAGGAGAGCTGCTTCCTTAACACCGGCAAAATGTCGCCATTGTTTTGCGATTGTCGACGTTGTGCTGAGGCGCTTCCCGGAGGGTGGAGCGCATTCCGAAAAAGACATCCGAACGCAAACATTCCGTCCGTCCAAGCTTCCCAAATAAAATACGACCTTCGTCTTGGAACGAACCGGAGTAGTAGTAGTAGAGGGTTTGTAGAGTGGAGAGGACAGAAGGGAGAAAGTAAAAATAACTTCCGGATAAACTTTGTCCATCCTTTCCCTTCGCCAGAGCGGGCGATGAAAATGGACTTGACAAAGTAATGCAGGAAGGAAGCAGCATTTAAGGTAATTCCAAAACAAACTATCACGGCACGACGACGACGAAAAACGGAAAGCTGGACTGAACCGGACCGGTTGAGTTTGTTTGTCAGCATCATCAGGCACAACAAATTCTCGTTTGCGAGCTTTTTTTCTGTTGTATCTGCCCATGCACAGCTCATTAGCCACCGGTGGCAGTTGCCGTCGTGGGTTAACTTTGGCAGAGTTTGGTGTGAGGTTTGGTTTGTGTGTTTTTTGAAGATGCAACAGTTTTCCGGAACGGAAAGCAGCACTTGAAGTCACGTGGATAGGAAATTACTACGCTTTTTGCGTATTATTTTACTGCAATTTGTGCCATTTAGTAGAGGAATCTGCAAAAAATACGTTATGAGGCACTTACGATAGGAGAAATTGCCAAAAACGCCTAAAAGTATGCAATCCGTTTCACAAAATATTCCTGTTACGATGCTCACCTTACACCTTTTCCATCGAGGTCGACAGAGTTTAATATTTCAGGTCTTGTTTATTTACGGAAACCAAACCTATCGAACGCAACGATAACGGCCACAAAATGGCCTCTGTAGCCTATTCGCTAACGCACTCATAGCTCGTCTTTTTCTCTCCTTTTCCATACAGCACGCATCGCACACCCCATGGATCATAATTGACCAGAAGCCATTAAACGCCAGTTCGGATCGGTCGCTGCATCGGGATTAATTAAACGAACCCATTTTCCATGAGCCTGTCGGCATTGGAGAACGCAAAGACAACACAACATTTCCCAACTTTTGAACACACGAAAGAGGGTGGTAGAGCCGCTTCTTTTTTTCTGCTCCTTTACCATACTCGCCTGCAACTGGCATCGTGCGTGTGACGTGTGCACGCAGTCGGACGTGTTTAATTTTTATCGTTTTGCAACATTAATGCAGTCTAGTCACATGCGCTCGTTAGGTGAGAGTGTGTGGTGGTACATTTTAAGTGCCGCACATCGCAACACTGCCAACTGCGAACGCGCACGAATGTAGCGAAAGAGCGAGTAATAAACCGCACCCGTCCTTCCACCCGTCTGTCGGTGGGCTCCACACACTGACCACGCTCGCTCAACATCAAAGTACAGACCTCCGTGGTACGCAAAGCGAGAGCGCGTACAACTGCACATCCACCTTCATGCGTTTTTAATGCGCAATGGGTCGGGTGGTCAAGCGAGGTTTCCAATGGGAATGGGCATTAAACATTTATTCATTATCGCAACGTCAACTGAGGTCTGTACGTCCGCTTGCGCCGTCCCCACGCGCATTAACCGTTTGGACATTGGGGTCCTTTGGGAGGGCCGTCGTTCGGTGCGTTTCTTACCGGCTGCATTGTGTGGTCAGCGTGCTCAAATGTGTACTTATTAAATATTTGATTGTGCGATGCATTTCGAAAGCTGAGATTGAACGGTGTTTTGCAGAGCGAAGCGACAGAGAATGGTCAAGAATGGGTGGAGTATTTCTGCAACAACGATTCCTTTAATGCCTTAAATTCGTCACATCTCAACGCTTTAATTTGAGCCTTTTGTTCGCCTCGTACACTGCAACCGCACAGCCCCGCTTTCAGCAACAAATTTTAGACCAACAGTTTCAAATTCCACAATAAACAATGCCGAAACCGATTTCCTTGTTCGTTCGGGCAAACCACATCCACATCCAGGGAGCAGCAGCAGCAGGCTCGTGTGGTTCCCAAGCCACACGACGAGCTTGCGGTGCCTCATCACAAAGATTGAGATGTTTCCCGGCCTGAGGCCGGGTACTCTATTCCGAAGCGCGCACCAGCTGGCTGCCCGGCTGACGAGAAGAAGACAGGTCCAACCCAAAAGCCAGCAGAAATGCAGCAGAGATCTCCGTCGGGTGCATTGCCGGGTGGCCGGGAGGACTCCACCAAGCAGCGCCCGTTCAAGCGCCAAGAAAGCCAAGCCAGGGCCCGTCGTGGACCGAAGCCCGAAACAATTCAACATTCTCATAAAGACCACTCTGCCGGAATGCAATGCGCTCATCCCAAAAACGTCGAAGAACTCATCAGCAGCAGAGCAGGCGGGTTTCTGTGGCCAGCCTCAAGTGGCTGGCCCTTTTTGGGGGCAGCAACTGGTTTGGCGATGGAGCAGCGTGCAGCAGCAGTTGAACGAAGTTGAAGTTGTTGGTGGAAAAATATTGCTAAACAACTTCCGCAAAACAAACCGAGGTTTTGTGCAGCATCCGCACAACGGTGCTGACAAACCATACACTGACTTGTGGTTGCGACGGATCGGGTTGGTTTTTTGTTCGTACGATTCGTTTCTGTTGCATACACTTGCAGTCACAGGTGTCATCGACTCAACTGGTCAAGTGTTGGCATGCTCTAACAGGGAAACAGAGAGCTCTTTAAATGAATGTTTTTCAACACTCGCCTAGCATTAAGTCTGATTAGAAGCAGCAAAAAACGACTGCACTCAATTTATGAAACTATTTTAATAACTTTCTATTTATTGCACGAGTTCACACACAACACTGGCTTATAAAAGCAACGATAAATAGCTCCAAAAAACACAATCTCCTACAAAATTACACCCCAACAAAACTGCAGAAGACGTCGGCAACAACAAGCAGCAGCAGCAACAACAAACTGAGCTTCCCTTTTCATGTGCCCACTGTCGTGTTGTGTGGAGGGTGAAGTAGGAAAAAAAAGATTAACAAACTAATATAATGAAAATTTATTACACTTCCTGCTCGGGCGAAATGAAAAGAGGTAATTTTGCCTCCATTACAATAAAAGGCAACATGAAGCAGTGGACAGGATTTTGCCCGAGACAGACCGGGACCTTTGTTGGCGTTTGAAAGAACAGCAGCAGCAGCAGTAGCAGTGGCAGAAGCAACAAGAGTCAGGCAACGGTGACATGGTTCATTGCGACACAGGAAGGAAAGTGAAGAGCAATGACACAAAATTACACCACGACAATCTTCGTCACCGGTAGTAAGGTTTGTACTGTTGCTTTTACGGCAAAAAAACGGGATTTTAAAGCCGTTTTTGGTGAAGTGCTTTGCAGTCTCGCTTTTCATGATATTTCTTTTTTGTTGAAATGTTGTAAGTTGTTTTGTTATGTTATGTGCTTTATATTATTTTAAATAATGTATTAAACAAAAGATTAAGCGTTATTCATTTTGTGCACGAATAACCTCCGGAGAGCTTCCTGCTTCTAGCCTTCAACCCGTTTAGGCCTTTCTTTCTGTGGGTTTGCATCCATCTTCCCAGCAGTAAACCGGGCAAACCGGCAAAGAAGTGTACTTCGCCATGATGAGTCTTGAATGTTTTGCCTTCCGGCTTTGCTCGCTGGCTTTTTGATTTACGAGCGCCACATCGCCGGTAAATCGTGGTCAGGGTGCCGTCGTTTCGCCCAAACACTGCTTGCTTGCGATTTGTTACACTTGACCTAGAACTCGTGGCCCTTCGCATCGCTCATTTTCTGACACCTTGACACAATACAGCCAGCATCCGTCGCTTGATAAGCGAGATCTATGGTGATTATTTGGTGCTGGTTTTTAGAAACGCAAAGGAAGCAATGTTGTTGTAACCCAAAAGAAGTGGAATGAATATTTATTCAAACCATTGAGCTGACATATGGACTAGAGTGTACGTATTACTGGTGGAAGCTTTTTTTGATCATCGAGGGAATGGTCATGCCAGATCTCAAAATAAAGTATTATTTTCATCATTTTTCGATGCTAAAATGGCTGAAATACTTGCACAACATATTCACCTATCAAAATTCAAAACTTTTCCAGTCCAGTTTAAGTAAAAAAAACCTGGAAATATAACATATTTTTTTAAGCGACATCAAATTGTTTGGCAAAATGCTTCGGTCAGCCGCCACCAGATGCGCTAGTACAAATCGTAATTACACTAGCGAGTACGGACAATGTCCCCCGGCCTTTACATGCTATGATATAATGAGATTTTTCTTCTTATCTAGATTGATTCCAGTTCACTTGCTTTACAGCAAAACTGCAATTATTTTCCAAAGAACAAGTTGAAATTGGAATGCCGCAGGTTGAGGTACATTCTAATATAACACGCTCCATATGGCAAAGTTTAACTGGAGGCAATAAACAACCATTTAACAGCGCCATTCAACAGCCATATTTTGTAACCAGTGTTACCAGTGATCCCCTCTTAATAGCCGAAAGTGTCGCTTCATTCAAACCTCTCCGGCACACTCGACACACCATCAGCATATCGAGCACCAGCACTCCAGTATCACTTTATCCCGCGGGCGAATATTCTCATCAACGTTCCAGCACACCCGGTTAAACCGGTTCCATTTTAACACCTGCCCCAAAAGCCCTCATCTACCGCCGCACATTCCAGAGAGCACTCCGAGTGCAGATATACTTTTACGATTACAGCGCTACAGTGTTCGTTCGTTCTTTCGTTCGTGAGCCGCAAGGATATGCTAAGCCCAACAAACATGACCTCCCTGACGCCCACAGCTCAGCACTCAGGTGAGGCAGACAAGCCATTCGATTGGAAATGTACCACCACCCTGCCCTTTGCAGTGTCTGGGCCCGATTGGCCCACTGCCCATCTGGACGGGGGTAATTTATTCAATTATGTAGTTTATAATTTCGACCTCTGCGTCTCTGCGTCTGGCTTCACCTGACCAGAGCCATAACATCCGGTGACGATGATGATAATGACGAGCAGGGTTCTCATCATCCCTTCGGGGAGGGGTTCAAAATCTAATGTTCCGAGTTTTCGAACGATCAAAAGTTAATTGAACGGTTCACGGGTGAGAACGGAAACGGTACGGTTTGATGACGTGGTTTCCGTTGCTTGTGATGGACACTTCCGGGTGTAAGGTTTCAATGCAGTGTGGTGTGGTCAATAAGGAAGTACGGTTTTATGAGAGATTTTCATTGGGGAAAGTTTTGCTATGTTAGTCATGCTAGATCGTTTTAGGGGCAGAACAGGCTACAGTGTTTGCAGTTCATTGTTCTGGAAAACAGCAAAAAAGGGATTGGGACTGCACATCGTAAAAGTAGAATAATTAACAGTAAACGAGATGACTAACTATACTAGATCGCTGTAAATATTATTTGCAAATCCATAAAAAGAGCAAACAATGCATCATTCAATCTCATCCAGCTGTCTAGCCATATTGTTAAACAAGAGCTTTAACAATCCAGTCCAACAAGCTATCGAATGCAAGAATCCAAAGCACATTCCATTCACCAGTTCGGCGAATCAAAGTGCCGAGCGAATTCCATCACTCGGGTGGATTTACAATTCCAAAAACGCACTTCTAATTTTGTCCGCAACCCACGGGGGAGCTTCCCATCCCTTGCGGGGCAACATTCAACATCCCGCCGCAAAGTAAGGTCCTTCAGCAACTCCCCGAAAACCCTATCCTCCCTCCCACCCCACCCAAAACATCCAACATCAATGATTCAACTCGCAGTTTTTATTGGAAAGCGCCACCGCCACCAACGGTGTGCGCCACCAACGATCGAAATCAATCAGCATTTTGACGCTGAGCTCCATCGCCTCTCATCGACTGCTTCCCTCTGCTCCTGCTGCCGTTTTCGCTGTCTAGGATAGAGGAATTTTCTGAAATTGGGTAAAGCTCCTCCTAACATTCATTTGAACCGAACGAAACCCCGACCGGGACGGTCCTTGCTGCTGCACGGATCGTCTGTTTGGTAAAATTGTCCGTTGAGTTTTCGCTCATTTCCCACTTTTCAAGTAGGTCACTGTTTACACGCAACGCAGCAAAACTAACTTTCCAGCCCGAACGCAACGGGGTGGGCCACTGGGTTAGCTTAGCGTTAGAACTGGCTACATCCTTTCCCAATCGGTGCGGCCTTTACAAGGAAGCTTCAGCTCACACACACACACACACACACATACTTTTCACAGACTTTTCAAACTAGCCATGAAAATGATTAGGAAAGCATGTTTTGCGATGAGCCGGAGCGTTTGCTGTGCGGCGACCGGTTACTGTAGAACTGCAGACCGCAGTATGTTTGTCTTATCGATTGCTGCCAAGTTTGTTCGTTCAAATTAATGAAATAAATGTGAAATGCTGGTGTTTAAATTTACACAAGCCCATCCTGGGGGGTAAAAAGACTCTATTGCAAATGTATGTATGCTCCATTTTCAATTCAAAAATAGTTGGGTGTACTTTTTGGAAGCAAAATTGGCGAAACAGATTTGTAAAATGCGCCTCTAAACGAGAAATGCTCGCAAATCTGTCATTTCACCAAATGAAAACGACCAACAGAGCTTATGCAAATATTTCCATCCAATGGATAAACGTTTTATTTTCCAGAACGGTACTCTGGCGTGAAGATCACTGCCATCGGTGGCTGGTGGTGTTTTTTTTTGTTGCATTTGAATCAGACAGTAACTCCTCTGCATTCGCCACCGACCAGCTTTTGACATTTATTTACCAACACTCGAAGTTTGAGTCCAAAAACGCATTGCTGCCCGTCCGTTCGTCCATATGGGGGAATACGCTGGGAAAAGCCAGACCAATCCAATTTCATCTCAGTTTCACAAGTGTATGTTTTTTGCCCCTGGTCCCCGCCTCTGATACACAGTCTGACAGATGAACAATGAAATTCAAGCTGATTGCTGACTTCTGTTTCGATTCGTGTCTATGCTTCGTTTTGTTTTTTTTTCTTCTTCTTGTCTATCGTGCTTGCTGATTCTGTTTGATTGCGCAATACGCATGACACACGGTATTGTAGCAAGCAGCAGCCACTTATTTGAAGGACACACATTCAAACACGGTGCCGGGAAATGATGTTTGATTTGTGTATTTGCGACGGTGTATCGAAGAGGTAAATGGCTAGCGAGAAATTCAACACAAAGCACAAACAAAACTTGGAGCATTAGACGTTTGCTGCCGGGCAAGATTCCAAGCAATTTGGTTTGATTGGTATTTTTTGTGAAGCACCAAGCGTCTCCATCGATAATCACCATGCGTCTCCATTTGGAAATGATCTTTCAACAACTTCCATTACAATGTCTTGTCAAAAGTCATTTTATTTCACATTGGCAACACACAGGGGTTGTTCTCTACAACACAAAAACAACCTGCATAACTTTCAAAAGCAGCTTTCACCAACCCATCGTAAGTAATCGTAGGAGCTGCCTTTAATAAGACTTTAATCTACTGTGGCAAACCAACGCTCAGCATAATCCTTCTGGGACCGTTTTGTACCGACAGGTACGTCCATAACAATAAAGGAAAACAACCACGCATCACACACGAACACGTGCACACATGGATTGCCACTCTTTGCAACCTTGGCAGCCTGTTCCCACGCAGTCACGCAGGCAGACACATTCAATAACTGCTGAACCTTAATCTCGGCCTATTAACACGTAACCAGCCAATGAGCGTATCGAAGTTTGTTGCCGACTGTGCCAGAAAGTTGCTGCAATAAGAACCTACCCAAAACGACACAATGTTGATTCTTATTATTACCGTTCCCAACTGGATAAAGCACTCTTTGGGGGCGGTCTGTGCTTTTGGCCTTTCTGGCGAGCCAGCGGCGGTAAAACGGTTACATTTCTGCGTACAAGCAATTTTGCAGGCTGAACTATTTAAGACGCTTACGTGATGTGGGTTGATGATACTGGGGCCGTTTGCCAAATGAGTTAGACCTGTAGACATTTTTCGAACTTCATATAATCTCTCGCACTGTACCATACTGCGAACGATTTCAAACCATTCCATCCAAACGGTAATACATTTATTTTAACCCAACGCATCACACGATAGGATTGAGAAAGGCAATGAAATGATATCGGCCTGAATTGTTTATCACGTTTGTCCCGCTGGCAGTGTAGTATCGAACGCTGCCGGGAAGTAAAAGTCTCGTACTTCCGGGTGCCATGCCGGGAACATGCAGCAAACCGACACTCGGCACCGCGCGTACGCTCTGCATGAATATTTCAATTAATTATGCATGTCTGAGACTGCCGCGCGTGTGCCATTCCTGTGGCACTGGGTTAAAGCCAGTCCACCTCCCCGTACCCTCCAGGGTAGGTAGGATACTTTCAATCCCGCGAAAAAGGATAACAAAATGAAAAAGGGGAAAAAAATCCACGGCTACCCCGGAAAGCTCCGGCACCGCGACAATGCATATGCAATATTCATCATTTAAATGCATAGCACGTGCTGGCTGCATCGGTGTGTCTTGCTTTTGAGTGCAGCCAAAAGAGGGCGAGGGAAAGCCATCAACTAGAGTGTGAGAGAGAGAGAAAAAAAAGGAAAGTGCTCACCTGCTCCTCATTCGCACGGTTGCACTAACGACGTCGCCGGGAGCGTCGATTCGAAAGTCAAATGAGCAAGATAAGGTAGAAGGAATTAATGAATGCATTGCATATTCCACTCAAACGCGGAACAGATATTCAATAATGTGCGATATATCGGGATAAAGACTGTGGTGGTGGTGCGAGGCTGCTGGTACGTTGTACAGCTGATAGGATTACCAGTTTTATGTACGTTTTTTTTACGATAAGCTTTAAGCTGCAGGCTTCTAAGGAAATGCATTTGAAGGTCTGCTGTTCAGCAAACTCAAGGGTTCATTTAAATGTATGCTGCTCACCGAAAGAATGTGTCATGAAAGAACCAAATCATAGTTGCTGCATTGGTATGGCATTGCAAACAACATGCTTCATATCATTATCAAATGAATCATTAATGAAGTATTTCATTTTTAAACCACTTCCTTCCTCAAATTAGTCGATCCTCTGGAATGGTTGTGGAAAAAAACGCGCTAGTGTGTATGTATAGGGCAACCTTTCAACAAGCAAAGCAGAACATACGTACACGTTCAACACCGGATGAGCCATCAACCAGCCAATCCATTAAATCAATCGACACACGATGAAATATGTACCACCTGTGTGTTTAATGTTGCGCAGCTCCATTGGGTTGGAGGGAGTTTTTCTCTCTTCATATTTTGCTGCAGTTTGGTTTGGAGCGAAACCTGTCACCGCAATGCTAGCAGGTCAATTAGGATAATTATTTGTGCAAAGTGGCAACGGTGTACGTTGCAGTCAATTCATTCATCTGCCCTCTATTTTTCATGCAGACACGGTTAAACATCGTCTGTTTAATATATTTGCACATGATGATAAATGGTTTTCATTCCGCGTGATAGCATCAGAAACTGTTTAGAAAGAGTCGAATAAATGTCGAATGCTTTTTTCCTCAACTTCAGCAAACATTAGCCATGAAGTAAAGCCACCATTTGCATGTCTTGCTGACACAATTAGCAGAGAAAGAGGCCTTAAATTAAGATGACAATCTTCATGTACCAAAACTTATTGCACTTCCTTTTGTGTAGTACTTCACAGTGCCAACTGCACCGTCGAGCATGTTGCGAATAAAGGCACGAGTTCGTAAAGACTACATATAAATGATTAATTTATTGTGTCCAATTTGCTCGGCCAAAGTTCCCATTACCTCCGGTCGGGTAGTGAAACATTCCGTCTGTCCGTCCGTCCGTCCGTTCGCCAAACTTAGATTGAAACTTATTAACAGCTGGTTCCGCGGGAACGTTGCTTCGGCCATAACGGCCGTCCCTGTTCGCCAGCACACGAACGCTCATCAGAAAATGAACACCGAGGAATGAAGCAGGAAACGCTCCACCTACAAAACACACATCTTTTGGCTACATTGTCTACGATGGTCTTATAATTGAAATATATGGCAATGGTCTCGTGGTGTACGTGTGCGTTATACTCCCGTCCAGACGCGTGACTATAGCGAGACGCACACTAGGTATGGTTGCCCTCTGCCCGAAGCACGTCCTTCGGGGTCGGAAACGAGTCCCAGCCCCAAAGAGCATCCAGTACGGTACCGGTTTCATGATGGAGCTGTCTCGTGTTATCGGAACTAAAAGTGTTCCCTTGCTGCAGCTTTCGATTGTGTCACAGGCAAACAGAAAGGGTGGTCGAGGAAAACCGTCTACGGGCGATTGTCGGAACGAAAGAGCATAACTGCTCTAGCGTAAGCGCCTGCGAGTGCATTCAATCGTATGGGAAATTACACCCAACCCCAAACCGATGGGTCTGCACAGCTACTGCGAGTGAGCGTTTGATCAGCAGCGGGTAATGCATCGGGCTGCATCATCTCAATCAAACACCGTTGCAGGTTGCAGGCAATCGTCGTTTAGCGCACCGCAATCTCAATGTAAATTGCGTTCCGACGGCTGCAATGCGCTCGATGCATAACGCAAGAATGTAATGAAGTACCGTTTCGTACGCAATCGATGCTGCTATTCAATAGAGAAGATGCTTGCTCGATCTTGTTTGAAACGCTCCACTGGCGGCAGTTTAGCTCCCGAACGGCAAAGGAACAAGCATGTAGGAAAGGCAATTTCTTGGGAGGAATGAAACGTTCAATAATTCAATTTGATTGGAGACATGAAGCTCCCTCATTTAATCAAGCGCTGAGACATACAATATTTACCTCAATTTAGTAAAGGCATTTGCAAACAAGTTTCATATTTGCGTTCGATATTATAAGCCAATTTGAATCGCAATGCACGCTACGACCTGCAAACTCTTCTCCAAAGTCAATCTCATGGATCAATTTCTCTTTCGCTTTTGTTTTAATTGCTCCCTACTGCACCCATTGGCAAAAAAGGGGGCGAATCGTAACGAGGAAAAGGGCAGGGTGAAAGCAAAACACAAACATCATGCTTACCCGAGGAAGGATGCCCGGCTTTATCGTCTGCATTTTACGGCAACATTAATTTTATGCTCTCTTTTATTTATGCTACACCATTCGCCCACCCTTTACTCGCATTCGTCGAACCGAGTGAACCCTTTTGGGTGTGTGTGTGTGTGTGTGTGTGTGTGTGTGTGTGTGTGTGTGTGTGTGTGTGTGTATCTGCGTGCGTATGTTTCTCCCCTTCCATCCGATCGGATTCGGGAAGCATTAAAAGCGGTAAAAAGCTTCTCGAGCTGTAAAATACACAGCTTTTTTCCCGAGTGTGGGTGAGTCCCGCGAAGGGTTGCCGGATGGGGAGAAAAAACATCCCAAACGATGAAGGTATTTATTCATGGTGTTTTAGTTTTCTTCTCGGTAAATGTGAAGAGTTCTATCCCCAAAAGCAGAAAACACACAGGAACGTTGCCATGAACGTCAAGAAGGAGTGACTGTGGTCGGCGGAAGAAAGATACCATTATTCTTCTTGCGTACGGGTGCGTTGAAGTCAGACACGCGAAATCTTAGCGGGATGATCCCAGAACCATATTCCTCTGGTGCATGTTTTATGCTGCTTCATGGGACGATGATTTTTATCGCTTTATTGTGCATGTGTGTGGGGGAGTGGTTTTTGGCCGTGTACTTTTCCTGGTCCTTAGGGCCGTTTGGGAGAGGCGTGCTGTGTTCTGAGAAATCTGTTCCGTGTGTAGGGGGATTTTATTTATTTGCCCTTCTTCCTTCTGCGCAAAAAAGCAGCCACCCTTGCTCCCGCTGTTCAACGCATTGCATCATGGGATGAAAATTCAACGTCTTCGTATGTCATGTTTTTAATTAGCGAAGCTCATTGTACGCTTCAAACGCGGACGCCCATTGTACGGCTGAATTATTTCATTACTCCGGAGCGATTAATTTGAAACAAAGTCGTTGCAATTTAATCCATGCTCTTTAGTTGCTAAACGTTTGTCAAAGAGATTGCTTTATTCGGTGGATTTAGCGAGTGAATAGCATTTTAAATAGGACCTCAGTAGTAATACTTCATTGCTGTATAATAAACAAAACAGTTTATATGACGCAGCAGAACTATTGAATTAAAAAATTACTTTTTTTTTAAATGCAATGTTGAGTTACATTAGCTTAAAATTGATTAAAATGCTTTCCAGCCAAGCCACACGGAAAGGTACAACTTCTTCGCAAAGAACAGTATCACCTTACTTCTCTGGACCTGCAAGAGCAACTTTAAACTACCTTCTTACCCACTAGTACCACCTTTCATCATTAGCGATACGCTTTTATCCCGCCACATGAGTAACCACTCCAGCGATCTTTGCTCGGCAAACGAAACTTTTGTCCATGCATCATGACAAGCTTTCCTTTTTGCCAGCGTCGCGCGTGATGCCAACTTTCGCCAGCTCGAATATGTGCCTGAACCGGCGCCCTCCAACAATGTATCATAACTTTGAAGGGTGATAAAAACAACAACCGAGCGCACTATGAAAAATGGATCATCAGCGCAATAAATATCACTTCTTTTCACACAGCGCCCCGCATGTAGAGCGGCAGGGAAAGGTGGAAAAGTAATCGCTGTCGTTCAAAGATGAGGATACTGTGTGTACAAGTTGCAGCAGACTCAAAAAAACCACTTAATTGCACATCAACCGGCAGGAGGACAGTTCCTCGAGTGTGATGTGATCCTCCCCACTCCTGCCATCACATCGCAGCTTTTGTGTTTTTTTGTGTCGGCTGTTTGCTGGGTGCCGCCCGGTAGCTAGTTCCCCTGACAGGATGATAAATAATATTTTCAACCATGCTTCGTTATGATGGCTCGAAATTGATTGAAAGTATAAACTCGTTAGCCGTGGGTATTGAATTAAAAAACTGAAAGAAGCCCACGCGCCACGCCAATCAAGGTGTGAAGAAGATGAAAAATCGATTTAAAAACGCATTCGAGGGGCGGATTAAAATAAGAGAGAGGGAAGAATAAAAAATAATTGAAATTTCCCGTCTACACGATGGGGTGAGAATGGCTATTACAAGCGTGATAATTCACCCAACCACAATGTCATAAAACATAATTTGCTGCACAGTATCCACACGCACTGTGTGTATGGGGAGCATAATTACCAACATTTCGAGCCTTTACTTTGGTGTGCCTGTTTGGCTCGAAATCGCACCAACGTGTGGATTGATGAAATATTAACCACTTGCCAATTGCAGGTCATAAAAATGAATGCCTGACTACCTGTTAAAGTCAACGAAAAATACACACCACATTCCACCATTTCGATTGGAATTTAACACCTACCAGGCATAGTTTTTCATCGTGCGGGTCTTCCATTTTCCCGAGCGTCAAATAATCGTTTTCCACCGTACAGCACATCTCTAATTACGTTCCACCGTGGACGTTTGACTCAAATGACGGTGGACAGGAATGCGCCCGACTGCGCTGAAGCGCGTCCAAAACCCGCAACGTCAGCCACCGTCAGCCGTTGCACAAACGTGCATTATTCAAATCGTGCTGCAACATTAATGCACTTTCGACGTGGGCAGGTTCATCCCGCCAGGGACACATTTCTATTTTTCGCGATACCATAACAAGGCAAAAGGCACAACGTTAGTGTGTACACACTAGAGCTAGCACATTAGCGTGCTGCATGCACGAGTTTCGTAACTGCACCGAGCGGGTGTCGTCTATTATTTTCACCCAAACGACCCCTGCTCACTGCCGGCCGCTGTGTGTAGTGCACGCACGGCACACGCACAAATGCCGACACGCAATCAATTCGTTTATGAAATATTTATTCATCATTCAGGTTATGGTGGTCATTTGCCGTCATTATGACGCTGATGACACTGACGATCATACTGATGGTGATGGGTGTCTGCAACGCAATCACGGCGGGCCCGTTACGCCGAAACGGGAACGGGAACGATGGGTGGATGGTTAATTTTGAACAATTTTAATATTTTATTCGTGCGTCGTGACGAAATGTGTGCGAGTGTACGGGAGGGGGTAGTTCACTTTTCCGATGCAGCGGGGAGAAAGAGAAGCCCAACGACAGTTTGCCACAAATTGATTAGCGAGAAGTGCATCGTCCATCCGCCGTGCTCAATTGATTGCATGCGCTTGTTTATGGTGCGTTCGTTTCAGATAGATTTCCCCCGAGAGGCACGGGGGTCTGGCAGGTGTACTGTCAAGTGGCGATGTTTTTTTCCAAATACCCAGTTGCACAAATGATACGTTATGACAGATGGAAATGCAAAATAAAAAGTAGAGAAGAAGGCAAAAGATCGAAAACGGAAGCGACGCCACGGTTGGGGTGTTGATTATCAATGCAAATCCAATTAAATTAATCCGTTCTGCGGTTGGTGTAGCTGGTCATAATACAATTTAATCAGAAAATGTTGTTAAAAATTACACACACACACACACACACACAAGCACGCACACTGCACTAAAGTTCAATTATAGCTAATTGGAAATTAAATTGTCACACTTTATTGTCGCGTGAATTGATAGCGATTGGTGAGCTTTTGTGAAAATCTAACGGGGGGTTTTTGCCAATAGTATCAAAACATAGGAACACTTATTTCTTATTTTAAATCATGATGTATTCTAATTGGATATTTTATTAAAATGAACAATACAGTGTAAAAAGCAAGTTAATAGAAATAAAAAAGCGCTTTAAAATGTTTAATAGCAAATTGCATACTGTTAGGCGTCTGGCAAGTGAAGCAGCTTTATTCGCGTTTCACAAAGAGCGCCGGTTAAACGTTCTATAACACCTCCCACCTTACACCAGCAATCCACTAAGTATGCTTATAATCCCCGCGCATAACATATTATTATGCAACATTAGCAATGCAACCGTCTATTAAATCCTGCTCGATTTCACCACTCGAGCCACCGCCGGGCACGTTTCGCATTCCAGCACGGGCACACTTAAGCCAGCAACAAACACGCGACGCTTAAAAACTTACCACAACCGTCGACATTGAACGCTATCCCGACGAGATGTGAATCTTTTAGTTCATCTTTCTGCTTCGCCACAAATAGGATTACGGGGTGGGAGGCAGCCATAGTGTCGATAAACCCGCCAGACACATACCAACCTCGGGCGCTCGGACAGCATTTGCTGTAGCAGTGTGGACAAAGCAGTAGCCACAACACAAGCCAAACGTCCGTAACACAACACACAGTGGTGAATAAGGAAATACTGTTCGCTGGTAGGTTCGGTGGCAACTGTGCCTTTATCTTCCGAGTGCGCGAACCCGAGCGAACGATACACTGACCACCCACCACGTAATGGGATAAACATAAGCCAACATATTTCACTTAGCATCAACACAAAAAAGCTAATGAAATGTCTGCACCTGGAGCGCATCGAATAAATTTTGGGGCTACCGGCCAGAGCGCTGTGTACAAACAGGTCCTTCAAGTCTGCTTGAAGCGGGCGAATTTTTCAAGTGTAGCTCTTCCACGGGGAGGGGGTGAGAATTTCGAGAGCTTGTGGGAGGAGCTCACAATGCCTTCTCCGCATGACAGTGTACTACAAACATTGCCAACACTGCCGAGCACATGGCACCACAACACACTCACACAGGATAGACATGAACTCATTTGAAGCACTAGAGCGCATATCATAGACGCGAGAAGTGTACGGTAGAAGAGCAGCAGTCCGCCCGCATCATGTAGTACGATTATTTATTGTGTAATATTTTCATATTTGCCCTTACCATTACTTATATTCTACGGCATGTTTCATTCCTATCCTGTTCATTCTTTCCCCCTTCCAAACGAACCACCATCGGGAGTTTTCTCTCGATTGGAAAGCGGGAACGAATGTGTCGTAAATGGGTTTATTGTGGCCCCGTTCCCAATCCATATCCCGTTTATGAGCACTACAACACGTCGACGCCGATACACCTGCATCAGGTATATTTGGAAGCAACCCAGCACAGTCGCACATCCCATATGGTGCTGCTCTTTGCTTGCTCTCCAACCTCATCCTCCAATCTTCAATAGGTAGCAACACTTCTTTTGAGGCGAGAGTGGCAAACAGTGGCCAAAGTGTGTACAGTAAATATGCACAACTCTTGCACATGTTCACTCACACTACATGGGGGATTTCATCCTTCCAAACACGATCCGTCTGCTGGGTGGAATCCTTCTTTTCTATGATCATAAAAATTGTACCTTTTCAGCACCACTTCGGCAACCACAGCAACCACACACGTCGTTCCTCACCGAGAACGGGAACAGGCACAAGGCAATGTTCAAGGGGCGTATCGATACATCCTTTGCAACAAGTTTCCTTTCACCATGCAACGTACCAGTGCCGTGGGAACAGGGTCCAAACACCTTTTTTCGATACCCTTTCCCCACCGCTGCAAGCTGGGTGGATCTTTCCTCTAGCCAACTTTTAATGTTGTTTACCTTCGCGCCGGTTGCCCATAAATTGCCGTTACGAACGTCATTCGCTTTTTCCGATACTTACTCACACCACCACTCCACAGTTTAGTTTTGCGGTGTTTGCGATATGTAAAATTGGATTTCTCTTATCTTCTTAGCACTGAGAATGCATACCGACACGAGTGGGTGGGTTGCAACACGCAACGGATGAGGTACACAGCATCGGATTTGGTGCAAAGAATGTCTGATCCTCTCTCTCTCTCGGGGGAACTCGGAAGCGCTAAACGAATTTCAGTCTTGCGCGCGAGGGCGACGTACTAAACGTAATTGGAAGTCGTAAAGTCGTGTGGTTCAGCGTGGTGCATTTCAATGCAATTGCAACCACACCCCTTCCATCGCAGACTTCAAGCTTGTTCGTTCGCTTGTTGCTGCAGATGATGAAATAATTTCGAAATTATTGCGCAATTCCTCGAACACACAAAAAACGCAAGCTGACGATGTTAGCAGTAGAAATATGCTGCTATACGATTTCAGTGCGACACAAAAAATGCCATGAGAGGACACAAAAAAGCGATACAAAGTTTAGTTTGTGTACACTAAGGGACGTAAAATATGATCGAATGTGAGTCTTTATTGCTCAACTTGAAAACAAATACAGTTGGTTTAATGCTTTGAACCAAAACCTTTTGATCCACGGTGTTTTGTATTTTCATTGACCATAAACTATGTATGTGTTAGTTCGTACTATTAGAGTAATGTAAAGAAGTGTTAATGTATCATATTGATGTTGAAATTCTAAGTGGTGTCAATTTGCACTAAACCCCTAAAGTTATGCAATCCACACTACGTATTCTTCTTAATATACATTATTGTTAAAAATTGCATAATCTTTTAGTGTCAGTTTTCGATATTTGACTTCTAAAACAAGTTACGCTAAAATGCTGTAAGCTTCAGCACCCTCAACAATCATAAAAGCAAACTTTAATACAAACAACACCATTTCACATTTTCCCATCTCGGATAAATCAAACGAGCAACGAGCAGCCATTGATCGCGCTAAACATATTGTTGACAGACCGAAGAAGGAGAAGCATACGGAAAAAAAACATCGCCGTTCTCGTACATCTTCCGCTCGATTTGTGTTCGCTTCCGATTCGTAAGCGAGCCGAAGAGAAAAGAAAAATCCCATCGCTCCAATGCTTGCCCATCCGCCCCGGTTAAAGCAATCAACCGTTAGTGCCTTATAGAGTGACGGGAGGGAAGGATGGGGCAAGCAGGGCCACCAACGTTTCGTATCGGAAATGTACATCAACGGATCGCCCGATGTCAGTGCGGTTGTGCGACTTTTGAACTTTCGATTCTAACCCAGTATCCGCAATCATCCAAACATCCGATGTCGCTCAACAATCGAAGAAGACGCCAAGACGCCGTGCAGCAAATCGTGCGAGGTTAAGCAGCATCGATCCATAACTTTTGCCCACTCTTTCTTTTTACCCTGCCTCCCGTTTCCCTCTACTGACATAATACAGCGAAAACATAAAAGGAAGCACACAGGCACAGAAGAAGCAGCAAGGGTTGGAAAATTCAAAACTTTCGTTGTTCAACTTTTTCCCTCGACCAAGCTCCCAATTCCCTCACACTCCGTTGACGGATCCATTTTTAACGACGTGCAGATTTCAAAGATCACAATCTTTGAAGCGCCGGAATTGAAGTTAAATTTAGTGCCGAGTACGCTGCACGCGGAGGATGTAGTGTTGGTGAGCTACGGTCGGATATATGGTTTCGTGGAAAAAACGTGGTACGAAAGGCGAATAACTTCCGCCCGACGTTCGGACCGGGGGACCTACAAGACTGGGGTGCAGATTTTACGACCTCTTACCGCACTTTAATTCCCGGAACTCCCCGGCCCAAAACAAGCGCTCTCGCACTAAATCGAGCGTTATGATGGTAGGAAGCTGCATGTTGTGAATGTCATGGCGAACGGAAATTTAAAAAATCGCTCAACTGAAAAATTTACCCCTTGGAATGGTAGATTCATTTCGGCGATAAAAAAGGATATAGATGCTCCGTGTATTTTTCGCTACGAACAGTCAACTCATGTGGCACTGCATGTGTGAGTCCGGCATCCTACTGCTTTGCTGTGGGTCACGTTTTCATATTTTCATTGCTTTATGTCATCTTCTATTAGTCAGGAAGCAGACTGAATGAAATTCAATCCTATGAAATGACAAACTTTGGTAAGCTCTGTACATTACTTGCTTTTTTTTGTGTCTTAAAAAGCAAACTATCAACATTAATCCAGCTGATTTACTTATCTACTGTCACGAATGACCCCGAATTGTCACACTCTACAATAGAAATGTCCAAACAAAACAAAGCAGAACGAGCTATCTTCTGACAACTAGCTTCTTCCCAACCGTAACGTGCGAACATTGACCACATGCAACTCCGGACTGGAAGTTTAAATTCCAGTAAAAACACAGCTGTACCAGTACCGCTCTCTGTCTCGTATCGATAGCGGATTTAATTTGTACCCTAACCCAAAAAGTTTCACATTGAACTTGGCATGTGGCCACCCTGCCTGGTGGACTGACCTCTGCATGCTTCCCGAATGCCACCTATCTGCGGCTGCAGCTGCACGAAGCCGACATATATTTACCAAAAACATGCAGGTAATGGAGTAATGTTTTTTCTCCCAGATTTTTTTGTTTCTCTTCGGTCCGCTTACCACCGAAATGGGGAAAGGCAAAGTTGGGAATAGTTTTTGGCAGATTCTATTAGTATTAACTATCTCTCCGACTAGCTTTGGCGCATCCTCGTGACAGTAACAAATGGGAAGCAAACATCCTTGTGTGTCTGGAGGTTTTTTCTTTACTTTTCCCTTTTTTCTGTTTTAGTTTGATTTTCAATTTGTTTAACGAGCAAGCAATTTAAATTAAAACCGTACTAAGTAAATCAGGGAGAGTGAGAGAGATACTTTTACTCTAAATTTGGTTGAAATGGCTGTAACTGATTGTGGCAAACATGAAGCTGAGAGAGAGAAAAACAAACACACTCAACGCAAAACAAATAAAACTAATTCCTAAATTCAAACGTTAAAAGGTACGGTTCGTGAAATACGCATCAACGCTTTTTCCCCGCCGCGAGCGAAATATGCGCATGAAAGCACATCAGACTAAGCAAAGTGCAACACTAGATTTATTACACTTTTTTTTCTGCCCGATCCAACCCCCTATGCCCATGCGGAGCAAAAATCACCAAAATCACATAACCATAAATAAAGTCCCGTCTGTTGCGACCGAAAACAAATCCTGCCCAAAATCGCTCAATCGTTGCCGATACGGAACTGCACCAAAGTGCATCGTTCAGTTGCTTTTTGTGACGTAAACCAAAAACAAAAAAAGGGAGCGAACCCTTTTCACAAACAAAAAGCTTTCACAGGGCAGTCACATCGAGTTGGCAGGATCCAGCACCCATAACAAAGCGTGTGGGACCCCACTTGCATTCATTCATTCTAATGCCATGAGCACGGCTTGCGAGGTTTTGAAAGCGACGCAGAACATAAATATAGGCGCTAAGACAGCAAAGCATACCGCGCGTTCGTCAATTTGACTCATTCGTTTTGGGAGGCAAAGTGTCCGTGAAGTGTTGCTCCCGTTGGCAAATCCACAACAGAACATATCAAAAGCAACATCATTTAATTACCAATTCGGAAGGAAATAAAAAGCTTCCGGGCATTTGCTTTTAATTGGCCAATTTTCCCCGTAAACCATTCTGTTTTCGAGCATTTGCAACAGGACGACTGCATTAGGAACGTGTGTGCCCGGGAAGCATTTGTGTGCGCGGTTGAAGTTGGGAAAAAATCGATTACGACACTACCGGCGGGGTACGGAGCAGGGCGCACTACACACCAAAAAAACAACAACCTCAGACGCCAGCATCATGAGGAATGTTCCTTCGTACGCTCTCGGCCACATTTGCCAAGATGCACCGGGGTTTCGGGTTGCCACGAAAATGTTTCAGATTGTTTTGCCATTTGTTGTGCCAGCGCTCCCGTCTCCCTGTCAGCCCCCCTCCCCCCCCCCCCCCCCTTATAGCCCTGTTGTTTTCGGTTTGTGGGGGAGCAGGGACGGTAGAGATGTTGTTTGTTTTTTATGTCTCCATTATAATGGTTGGTCCGCTTCCTGAGCTTTGTTGGTTGTTTAGTTTGGAATTTGAAAGCAAATGGAGGGAAAAAGGGAATGCGCTGGGAATTTCTAATTAATGGTATTTTGGACCCGCCGGCCTCGCGATACCCGCAGCTCTTTGCAAATGGTTTGGAAAGATTCATGTTGTTGCATTGAAAACATCTACCATCAATAAGCATCAACATGGTTTGGGTTGAAATCGTTGCTTTGGCATTTAAGCCATGTAAGCCGTGTATTATTGATTCGATGAGTTGTATGATTTTTTAGTTTATTCGCCTAAATGTATGCAATATGTAGCAAAAACTAGATTTTAGCACTTCATTAGCAAACTAATTTAAAGACATTTCTTCGAAGCATTCTTACACATATTCTAATTTAAAGATTTCCTTCTCCTCCCTGATTAGTAAAAAACTAATCTCTTCCTACAAACCCACGCCATTCACCATCCTCTCTCGTCCCACCGCCGTAAATAATGGACAGCATCGCATGAACCTTTCATTGTGCTAGTTAATTAATTATCCTTACTACGATAGGGCGAACAATTAATCTACGAGCTAAGATTAATGCACGCTCAATATAAATGAGTCCCGTATCGTGTCCCGAGGGCGTTCCGCTGTCCTATCACCAGTACACGGGACGATGCCATCTTCATGTAATATTTCCCCCCCTCAATGTGCTGGGGAAGGATCGCATGAAAATGGTTCTCCGGCGTGGGCGCGCACTATCCGCCTCCATTCACCATTCGTGGTGGATAATTAGTCTCATTCGTTTCGAGGAATATTATCGAATTCCAGTGAAGCCGTCGCGTGTGCTTGTCCTTTTCGCTTCCAGCATTCCCAAAGCAAATGCGTCTATAATCGGATCAGCATAGCGGATAGCGGAAAAATCACCTCAATTCTACGAACGAGCGAGCCTCGCACGGGTACTAAATGAGTTTCTATGTATAGCTGGTTGCAGAAAATAACCTCAAAATCTTGCGATACTATAACGTTAAACCGACCTTCACGGATAGACCGCAAACTATTCCAAGCAAGCTTGAAATAAGAAGAACATATAACTTCATTTGGAAGGACAAAATCGCTAACGATGGGCGAAAATAGACACATAAGCTTTTTATGCTCTCGAATCGAAATTGATTCTTACCCCCCCCCTTGTCAACAGACACACGACCGGCAGTAGAATGTCAACCAAATTTGCTCTAATTTGAGAACGAGGCAATTGAATTACTGCCACTTTACGGAACCATAGAATCGTAAGTATTTTCCAGCGTGAACAGCAGTGAGTGCGAGAGAGAAAGAACATAAAAGTGTTCCTATTCTATGATTGTACTCCCTGACAGGCTTTAAGTTCGGACGAAGGATTGCACACATATGTGACTGGTAATGTAGCAACAAAAAAACACACACGATTCGCCAAGTACCGTTCGCCAAAGTGCACCCGGGATGCACCGTGCACGATCTTGGCATTAGTTTAGCCTCTGGCCTGGGCCCGGGTCGAGTTAATTCTATTAGACATCAACAGCAACATGCAGCTGCGGCAGCATATTTTCAACTTTTCGCCCTAATTTGAGCCACTCGAAAAGATCTCGCTCCAAAGCCGGCACGAACGCCCGGGCGTGGTATGGGCGGTGGAAAAGCAAGCCGAAGAGCAGTTTATCTTCTCACATACTCCCTTGTTTTGTGTCTCTGCCACTGGCGGGGTGATCCTGTTGAGCCGGCCCCGGGTTGAGGATTCACTGTCAAAGCACAGAAAACCCCTGGAGCCGCCTGAAGCCTCGCGTACGTGACCAGAAAGCATAAAAGTCCCCCGGTGACGTGCAGAAGGGTGCCCATGTGTGTGTGTGTGTATGTGTGTTGGTATGAATTCTGACATTGCATGGCAATATTTCCGGTACAAAATCCTGCCCGCGACCGTTTAACCCTTTTTCGTGTTATTTTTTCTGCCTCTCTGCTATTCTTTCTCGCTTTCTCTTATTCCACTCTTCTGCCATGATTCGATCCCTAGAGGGTTTTGTACTCCCTTCCCCCCCCCCCCCCCTTGACACGAAGGATATTTGATCGCCCTCCAGCCCCAGGAATGTATGTACGATGGCCTAGCGGCCTGGTACTAGGTCGAACTAGAAATTTGTTGGAAATCCGGAACGTCCAATTTCCGGCAACATGACGCCTGCCTGCCGTGAAACGGGTTGATGTATGTGCAGTTCGCTTATCCTCCTTCACGTGACGTATGACCTACACGAGCGTTCTTTGCTACCACCACCTCTACCACCAACCACGGGAGGGATGCCCGGTGTCAACTTCTTCAGGTCACTCTCGCTCGATTGCCTGGCCCTGATTGCTGGTTGCTTTCATGTCGTGCGGATGAGTGACTTGGCGTCTTAGCTTCAACCGGAAGCAGGTAGCAGGACAACGCTGCAGGTCTTTTGATGGAGAATTTATGCTGCGAAAAAATACACGTGTCCACACACACAGACACACACATGAAGTATCAAAATGTTGTACAGCATCCCTTATCTGGCAGATAAGCCTTTCGGCGATGGAGTGAAATTCTTCATCCGACAGAGTGGTACGACCTGACGACCGGTTTCATTTGATGCTTGTTAAACTTTCAAACGATTCTGTTATGCTCCAGTGCCCGCCAGGGGAGACATTTAACAAATTAGAAGCTGAGTGCTCACGGTGGGTTGAATGCTTAATGATGCTGGACCATGCGGGTCAAGGAGTACGACATGATTGACAATATCATTCAGATTTATGTTAGTTTACGGGATTGTACATTTAAAGGAGCGTTCAGGGAATAATAGCTTTTTTTTGTGAGGATATTATGGAACTGTAACGTTATTGAAACAAGCTTAGTGTAGTAAAAGTATCATTCCAACCGAGAGCATACGTAGCTATCTTTACTTATTCTACTTAAATGTTTAATCCTACATTCAAAGTTTAACACGATGAACTCATAATTGAGTTAAAAGATAAATCCGTCTAAAATTACTTCTAAAGTACTTCGAAATAATCCACATCAAATGAAACAGCACGATACGATCGAGAGCATATATTTTCACCCACCAGCTTGGAGAAGTGAGCTCCAAAGTTAAAGTTAACCGTTGCACACACACAAAAAAGTGCACATCGCAGCATTCCGTTTTGGAGTTAGCTTCACTTGCACTGCAAATGCATTTCCCTTTATCGTTACATTGAATCGAAGACCACTTTTCCGACATAATATTCATGTTTTTCGCTTCAACTTTTGCTGAAGCATGGGAAAAGTACATTCGTTGCACTGCAGTTTTTTTTGCTATTCTTCACCAGTTTATAAAAGTGTACCAACCACACACCAGCACCACACGTACCGCCAGGATGGAAAGCGAGGAAAAGTAGGGATGAAATATGTTTCAACAAACAAGAATAATATTTTGCTCTCTCCACTGCAAACCACACCGACCCGCCGCCGGCCGGATGATGCGCTAACAGGCGCGTTGGGAGTTGCTGAAGCAGTTGTTTGGATTGCATTGGAGAGAGGCAGGAAAAAAGCACAGCTACAAAACTGATAGGTAAGTGGGAAAGTTTTCCCATGTGTGTAAATTAATGCTGCTGTAGCCAATGTTCTACAATAACATGTGTTCGTATTTTTGTTTATTTTTTATTTGCTCCGTCAAGTTATTCTTTATACTTTCCGATGCAAATCTCTTTTTATCTTTTCAAAATGACATGGCTAATTTCGTCATAGTATCTTCTCATATTCTTCCTCTATTGCAGTACAAAACATAATTAGATGATGAATGAGAGCTACATTGGTCCGTTGCTTTTAAACAGCATTAAATAAACAAAGAGCTTAGCCACGATAAGAGCACCCTCCACGAATGGGACCTGCACTTTTAATTCACCGTGCGCACCCAACCATTCTGGCAAGATAATATTCTTTTCTCATCAACAGAAAGGCTCCTTTCACCACCACCGAAGCAACCCACGTAATGGCATAAATCTACTTACAAAGCCACACGTTGATGAGCTGCGGCCAAACTGTACGTGAGTGGTTGCCCTTCAGCCAGTGAAAGCATTTCCTGCACGGCAAGAACGAACCGAAGAGCACACGGCTAAACTACACAGCTACAGCTACAGCAAGAAGAAAAACAACACTCACACACACACCCTATCCTTAAAAGAAATTTATGATTTTATGCCGCACGCGAACTGAATTCTATTTCCAGTCGGCGGCGGTGGCAGTGTGGCCTCCTAGCGCGGTGCTGCTGCTGTGTTTAAAGCAAAATGGAACACGTGGCACACGCTCCAGGATGATGACGGCGTGATGATACTCGATGCGCACCCAGCCACATCCTTGTTACACACTCGTTTATGCGGAGGTTGGCTAATGCATAATGCCTTCGTGGAGGCTTTCGTCTCTGCTGTGTGTTGTGGCCGCCGCCGGAGCACGCTCGAACCTGAAGCGTTGCGCGCAGCTGACGAAAGATGGAACAATTGCGGAAATCGAGCCAGTACGCCACCGGCGGCGTACCATCGCTATGCAAATGAGGGCAAGTTATCAACAAAAACCCCGAAAATGAGCTTAATGTTTGAGCTTTCGCTGGGTTTTTTTGTATCTTTTGTGCTGTAATTAGGCTGGCGCGTGCATCGTGCGACGAAGGTGCTGGGTACATGAAACGTGCGCTTGAAATAATGAAATCAATCCTCACCACAAGTTTGTTGGCAGTTTTCCGCTGCTGTGTTGTGAGAAAAGCTGATCAATAAAGCTCTTTGCCCGGTACAACCTTTTCAATTTGCTAATAGCAATATAATTTTTGAACAAGATAGATTGCATACATTTTGATATATTGGAAATAGAATACGCTTTTAAACATGAGCATTTGCAAGCAATTTATACGATTGCCTTGTGTTACCTTATGAAAAATCGCCTGCAGGTATGCAATTTGCAGTACAAAACTCACTGACATGGCAAGTGCTCTAGTTGCCAATCCTTTACCTTTAGCATTGTGAAACCCAAACATTCCATTGTTTGAAAAGGCATTTTCATAAACTCAATGCTTCCCATTTGTACGGAGAACTTTGGAGCCTCAAAATGGAAGCAAAACAAATGCCCAATTCTTAAAAACCGCCACTCGTTGAATGAATGAATGCATTCCCTTCAGCGCATTCACGTGAAAGCATTTTGCCCCCCACACCCCCCTCTTCAATTGTCTTGTTTGTTCGTGCGTTAACATTCCTTCCGACACACACATACCCATTTTCCCACGATTTAAACCTTGCACGGGAAGGATATTCAAATATTTTCCCCAAAAATACACATCACATCTACCCGAATTTTGCACCCGTGATTGATGACACGAAATGTAGGGCCGATTGTTCGTCACCGTCACCTACGGCCCCTGGTGAAAAGTGCTAGTAACGAAAAACCGAGCAGTCGCACGACTTTCCCACGTAGGGAGCGCATCGGTAAAATGGGGTTACCTCTTAGCACGGCACAACTATTCACATATGTGTTTGTGTGTACTGTTCTGTATAGTTGTGTGTTCACTCTCTCTCACTATTGCTCTTTCATTTTCCCCTCTTTCCATCCCACCCACGCTGCGAACTATGCAAATGACTTTGCATATCAATTTTTTGACTATTCTTCAAATGCATTTGTTATGACATCAGCACCATTCCGTCCGCACTGTACGGCAATGCCTTTGCCTACGCTGCATGCACCTATACCAGTCAGTCAGTCAAAACCCCGGTCACACCAACCACCTCGAGGTTGGGTTACCATAAAAACCCGGAAAAGCTCCGTTTTCACTTCCTCGCGAACCGACTACGCTCTCAAACGCGCCGTGCCGTGGGTCGCTGTCGTCACAATGCAAGCTCAGCAGGGCAGGCAACACATAAATCTTGCATCATTCAAAAACGGTGCATCGCATTCATGCATCGGCGGTCTTTTACGGTGTTGTGTATGTGTGTGTGTGTGTGTGTGTGTATGTTTGTGGCTCTGCACCTCAGCGGGCACCCGGTGCTGAACAATGCCGGTGCAATCCGGGAGTTTTCGCTTCGCTCTGCCACGTAGTAGCGCACTAACAACAACAAAAAAAGCAAGTTACCAGGTACCATGTGTTGGTGGTTGGTGGTTGCTTTTAGTATTTATTTTTTCCTTCGAAGCTCTTTCCCTCCGTCCCTCACACTGCTCCGCAAAGCTTCAACAAAACTTTGCATTTGGAAGCAATAACAAAAAAAAACCCCGCTTGGATACTGCGAGAAAAGAATGCAAGATCATTGAAATTATGAAAAGCAATGTTGGCAGGAAGGGATGTGGATGGTTTAAAAAATACGATTTACTGATTCCGCACACATGCGGAGTTTATTTGACATCCGATCTTTATCCTTGCTTCATGCAATTTTCGCAAACATTTTGTTCCGTGAATATTTCCAAAGAATGCATGCTCCACACGTGTATAGCCCAGGCCAGAGAGGTAAGCCTTTTTGGGGTCAACGATGTGGAAGTTTGTTTTGCCATATTTATTAATTTGAATTTAGACCATACCTAAGGGGTTTGAACGCTGTATAGGTTTTATGAAGGCTAATTTCAATTTCAATTCTCATGAAACATATCGTGACAGCTTAAAGCATCAGGGTTACACCAGACTGACCGGGAAATCCCAGGAAAATCGTAAACGTCCATCCAGTTTGTTCATTTTTTTCTTTTCGCTTCTACTGCCTAACCTTAACAACCCCAACCGAGCAACCTTCCCAGAAGACTTAATTTAATTATTTCTGCCTATTTAATCTTTCAATTTTCTACGCTTCATTCACAGGATTACGGCCAGAGAAGTGGATAGCAAAAAAGGAGATTAGCGAAATTAATTGCCTCCTCGGTTCATTTTCCTTCCCCTTCCGACTACATTGCTGCCGTTTCCTTCAATTGCTCATTTCTTGGTGGGTGACTGTGAAAATGTTGTGTTTTTTCCCCGCTCAAGCGTACATTGCTATACTTGGGTACGAGAAAAAAAAAAACAAGATTCAATCATTCCGCCACTGACAAACCAATGGAAAAGTCAGTGACATCGATGATGGTTTTTGTCGGTATCTCCTTCTCTATCGCATGCGTGCTATCTTTTTCGTTTAACTTCAGCTGCCTCGGCCGAATCGGTCGGCAAATCCAATCAGCAGTACAAGATTAATTAGTGACAGCTTCTTGAGCTGAATCAGTCAGCCACGAACTCCGGCCGGCCAAGCGCCAATTAATTGCAAACCCCAGTCAATGGTCAATCTCAGTCCAGTGTGTATGTTTATGTGAGGGTTTGTGTCCGGTGTCGAATGTAATTTTCCACTACCGGTCTATACCTATTGTGTGGTCAGCACAATCAATCATGAGTTCCGTCGGACGAAAAACATAGGAATGTTTTGGAAAGTGAAGTTACTGTGGATCGATTTCTTTCGCTCGGTGTAATTATCCGTAGGAATGCAGCTTGGAGAATGGAACGCCCTAAGTTTAGATCGGTCAATTAGGTTGTAGGAGAGGAATTCTTTCAAACGACAGCTTTTAACAGTGAACTGTGTATTTTCTTACACATATTAGCTTTTTAGTTCTTTCCTGAATTCATGTACGAAAACAAAAGTTCTGTTGGCTAGACATGCCTCGATGTAAAGCAACAAACTGTCGAATCAGTTTTTTGTGCATTGATGAATCCAAATACAAGAACAAAACAATAGTTCTGCTGACTAGACATGCCTCGATGTAAAACAACAAACTGTCGAACTATAAGTTCGAATAAAAACCATGCAACACAAGCTAGACGTAAGGACCGCGGAACTGTGCGTTATGTGTTTTCAATTTGATACTCTTCAATAGCCTTGAAAACAGATAAGGCAGGTACTTCAAAATGTGGCACACCCTCCTGCTGGAGCCAATACGGAGACGTAAGAATCTTCATATTTTGCCTTGTTCATACACTGTGTTACACAATTGTTTGTCCAGCTGAAGACCAACGCAAGATATTCTCAAATTATTTCTACATTTTGCACCAGAGAACCACCAACTCTGCTTACCAGAGAAACATTTCCGCATTATACGTTATCAAGTACACGTTTTTATCCAATTGTGCAAACAACACACAGCTGCGCCGACAATATGATACCAGCACACAGCTGCGTCAAGAGCTGCGTCCTGTACTATAAAAGACGGAAGACTATCTAAGATGTACTAAGATTCAACGCAGAACCCAACCTAGAAGCCAACATGAAGTTCGCATACGCCCTGGTCCTGATTGCTCTGTTCGCGGTGATTGCCATCTCCCAGGCCCTGCCCGAGGATGCTGCAGCTGCCAGCAACGATGCCGCTAGTGCCAAAACCGAAGGAGGAGATGCTGCTGGACAAGGAGGCGAAGCCAAGGGAGGACGTTTCTTATGGGACATTATTAAAACTATCTTTGGCTAATAAAGTGTGCTATTGCTAAACCATATCTATGTTAGTGTTATTTTCTCTCTAAAGATAAAGTTGAAAAGAAAGAATAGAAGGAAACTCGACATTAATTTCACTCATTTTGTTATTCATGCAAAATTCAAAGTGAAAGTTTAGTGAAATCCAAAACAAAAAAAAAGTTGCAATAATATTTTAAGTTTCACTCGTTTGCATCTTACCTAAGAAATTAATACGGTCCCGTAATACACATCAGGGACGGTCCCGTGGTACAGTTGTCAATGTGTACGACTCAAGGTGGAATGTATAATGAGGTGTAGTTATAGCGCTTTTGGCGATCCCCCCCTGGGCTCCGATTTTGACAGATGGTTTTCCGCTTGTATATGTATTGATGGATTGTTTACGTTTTGCATAGTCAATATTTGGTGGAGATCAATTTGGGTGAATATTTTAGTTTATTAGAACACAGCCCGTGATTTAAAATGGAAATTTTCCTTCGAGAACTAGAAGCGTTCGCCAAACGCGGAAAACTAACTGTCAGTTTTCTTCGTCGATTCTTCTTCCACCTAGCTGTCAAAACGGGCTTATAACTTGACCTGATATCTTTACGGTCCTTGGTACGACTCAATAACGTAGCATTCATGGGCTCAAGCCTAGAATGAACCGTCCCCGAAAAGGAAGGACTGTATAGAAGAAGAAATACAGTCATCAACTCACATGGCTTAACAACACGCCCGTCGAGGAATCAACTCTTGTAGCAAGTAAATGACTATCTGCGTAGGTCGTTACGTCAAAAAGAAGAAGTTGAAATTTTGGAGGAGATAATAGTAAATAGTGTGGCCGGTCTCATAGTACAGTCGTCCAACTCGTACGACTTAACAATATACCCGTCATGGGTTGAATCCCCATTTAGTAATACTCATAATGTCTAAGAAGATCTGATGATCTCACAATATTCGTTCGACCTTCGTCATGGCTCTAAAGCTACACTTTGCTCATACATATCGTTTAAATCTTTGCTCTTGAATTTCGTTACTCGATTATTATTTTAGATACATTTGGCTACAACATACTAATCAATCTTATGATGAGAAATGAGCCAGATGCTTATTGACCTGTGTCCAGCCTCATAGGATGTGGCATATATATATATATATGTATATAAAGCACTATACGTTTCTATAAAGCATCAAGGATCTAAAAAAATCCAAAATATTAGTGTAGAGCGTTGTCATAATTTGATATGATCGATTTGCTCTAGCTTCCAAAATAAATTGGACGGTCGATGAAGCGTATGTGTCGACAAATATCCAAAGCAACAAAAATGAAACAAGTCCCATTTTCTGCAAGGATACGATTTATTTGCGCAATGTGAATTTTTGTGTACACAACTGAGCAAACAACACACAGCTTTTATCGGATGAGCCGACAAATGTTTAGTATAAAAGGCGATAGACTATCTAAGATGTACTAAGTTTCAACGCAGAACCCAACCTAGAAGCCAACATGAAGTTCGCATACGCTCTGGTCTTGATCGCTCTGTTCGCGGTGATTGCCATCTCCCAGGCCCTGCCCGAGGATGCTGCAGCTGCCAGCAACGACGCCGCTAGTGCCAAAACCGAAGGAGGAGATGCTGCTGGACAAGGAGGCGAAGCCAAGGGAGGACGTTTCTTATGGGACATTATTAAAACTATCTTTGGCTAATAAAGTGTGCTATTACTAAACCATATCTATGTTAGTGTTATTTTCTCTCCAAAGATAAAGTTGAAAAGAAAGAATACATGGGAACTCGACATTAATTTCACTCATTTTGTTATTCATGCAAAATTTAAAAGAAAGGAGAATGAAGTTGTTGTGTTTGACACTATTTGCTTTTATTAAAACACTTATAAACGAAAAATAATAAATAAAAGACACAATGAACAAACAATTAACACTTTAAAACCGCAAGTGCGGTGGCCGCGCACCAGCCGCACCGAGCGCCCCTGCCGAGAGCTCCTGCTCGATCGGCTCGCAAACACACTCTAACTGTGCGCTCGACACACACTAAGCCTTGCGCTGCTTAGTGTGTGCGACAGTGTGCGTGACACACTGTCGTCCTCCTGGACGTTGACCGGTGGCAGCGCAACTGCCACGGCAAGTCCAGGGGTCGGCACGGCTGTCCACAACAGAAGTCTAAGAAGATACGAGGCTTCCACAACTGCTATTTGCAAATAACCAGTATTAAATAACCAGTCCTACGTATGTGGGATGAGCCTGATACAAATCGAACCAAGTCCGGTCATACACGGCATGGCATGTATAGCAATAAAGTAGCACGCTCTATATTACCAATTGTTTGTTACTATCATTCATTGATATGCAAATTTTTTACGTTATCTTGCGATTGATATTTGAGTTTGAGAAAGATTGCTAATGTCTTGAGCGTATCTTACGAAACGATTCGCAGGATTGTAGAAGGTCAATTGGGAATGAAAAGTGCGCCAGCTTGACTCGTTCCAGGATAGTTGAAATATCTCCAAACGCTTCATCGGAAGAAGGTGGCGAAAGACATGCTTGAGCAAGTTAATTCTGACCCTAGGTTTATGATAGCAACCATCGCTGGACATGTAATTGAATGAACTTAAGGCGATCTCTTCAAACGTCTACAAAAAAATGACCGGATGATTGGAAAAATAGGATGTTGGTACTGTTTCTTGGGAGATGTATCTGAAATGCGACAAAATACATCTCGAAAATTGAACAATTTCTTAATAACTTTAACCAATACCCAATGTGGTTGTGTTATAATGTACCTTAGTTTACGGAACCAATAATTTAACAGCTATATATTTAGAATACATTTTCATTCTAATGTTTGTATTGTTAAAACAGATGGACAATCGTTCAGCAGAGGAGAAGAAAATTATTAAGAGCAAAAAAAATATGTTCTACAAAAACCCAGAATTTCCATTACAAAACATTACTCCCTGGTTGACAAAGATTAGACCAGCGCTAGTATGTTAAATTAATGATAGGACGAGAACCGATAGGTTTCAACATGTTATGGTCGTTGACATCTTTTTTAATTATTGTATTTGACTGCATCCAGTCAAGTGCTGCCAGTGAATTTTCTCGTATGCCGATAGCAAGCCCTAGGGGCCTGCCATTGATCTTTTGCTAGGGATACAACAAAGAATGCGCCCAACTATACTTTGCCCAAATATACATTAGCGATGCGCAGGCAAAGAATAGTGTTCTTAGAATTATTGCGTTTGACAAAAATCTCATCGCACTCACAACAGTATTGATGAACAGAGCAGAATTGAAATTGTAGCAAAAAACTCAATTTTGCTACATGGTTCCAAATCAACTGCTTGCGTTGTAGATGCCAGCAGAATGGAAAGTTGATGAAAATCAGCGCCGAGCTGAACGCATTAAGAAGATAGAAAATAATATAACAAATGCAAACTCAGAATGAAAGATGCAGCCTTGTTGGCACCGGTGATCGTTTTAGGCGAGAAGCTTCCAAGGTGTATTATTTGTACAACTGAGGGTTACTCCTTCCTTGATAATATTTTATGGTAGATTTGTGTCACACGTCCAGGCGAAACAATTGCGCAATATGTGTTTTAGTACAGAAACTGCAGTAATTTTTTTATTATTTTATATTATTAAGATGTGATCAACATGTCTTCGAAATGAAAATTGCAATTATTTTAATAGGATGTGTAAAATTGCCTGTAACTGGTAATTAGATTAATAAGATGTTTAAAATGGCTTGCCATATAGGCGTTAAAACCTTCCAGTGAGTATTATTTGTTCAGATGTAGGCAACCAAACACATCTTTATTTTGGAGGTAAGTTGCAATTACAACCCTGCCAAGAAAACGGCACATTTCCGCAATGGGAAATTCTGAGAATGCCTTGCAGCTGTACTAATAGCATACGAACAGTAGTGCGCGGATATAAAAGGCGGATGGTTGCCTGGAACATATTAAGTCACAGTTCCAAAGCTAACCGAGCAGTCAACATGAAGTTTGCATTCGCCTTCGTCCTGATCGCTCTGTTCGCGGTGTTCGCCGTCTCCTATGCTCTGCCCGAGGAGGCCGCCAGCAATGATGGAGCCAGCGCTAACACCAGGATCGTGCTGGAGCTTACCCCGGAGGATGCCGCCGCAGCTCAGGCAATGGGAGGCCGAGGATTTTGGACAACCTTGTGGGGCGGTATCAAGAAGGCCATCACCATCGGTTGTGATCTGATTGACTGCCAGAAGAAAGAATAAGTAATAATAAATGCTGAGTAAAACATACAATACAACACAGGAGTTTATTTCATTCCAAATTTCAAATTACAAAAAAAAATCCATGCAATGAGATTTTTGATATTACTAAAATAATCATTAATCGACAGTGGCAGATTAAGACGAGAGGAGGCCCTAAGCGGCCACAAGAATGTAGGCCTGGTTGAAGTGTCGAACAGGAGATTGAATCAAATATCGCACAATATTCACATTATATTTATATTTAGTTCGTTTATTCATCGGACAATTTTTGTCCACATAAATTTCTTATCTTATCCTATACATTAATGTCCTATACATTAATCGAAGACGCTCACGGAATGCAGACTGTGACATATTAAACTCGTACAGACGTGGACTCATAGACATGGTTGAACACGACACACATAACGTTAATAGGCTCACTTTGTCCGAAATTGTTCCGATAACGTGAAATATGGAAGGGTTGATGTGGTCTGAGGGATCTTTTTGGTGCAGAAAAGTTTGGGATGATGATATCACTAAGGTAGATATTTATAAGATGAGATGGAACGAAATGTGAAATCTATCTCAAAACCGACGATTATCCAGACATCCTGACGGTGGCGAAAGGAATACAAAATATGATGGCTGGGGCACAGAAAAGATGTTCGTCAGAAACTCTCAGTCCAACAAGAGGCGCAGAGGGGCACAGCTAACTAAATGGATGAATCAGGAGAAAAAAGGCGGTCGCAGATCAAGTATGTACATGGATGCGAAGCTGCAGCCAGAGACCGAGCATTATTGTTGACCGAGTCATGTCACTAAGACGTGCTCTATCGTGAGCAGACCAGTAACAAAAAGAGAGTGAAACTTGGGGTAATGTTATTGTTTGTTAAACTGAAGCATTATTACTAAAGCAGTTTAGGCAATGAGAGGCCAAAGATTTTGGGGAGACTTGTGGAACACTGTCAAGAAGGCTATCACCTTCGGTTGTGATCTGATTGACTGTAAATATCAACATCAACAACAACCACAACCGCAACAATAAGAAATAATAAATACTGAGATTAACAAACCAAAGCAATACCTGAAACTTTGCTCTCGTTTTGTTTGTCTGCTCACAATACAGCACGTCTTAGTGACATGACTCGGTCAACAATAATGCTCAGTCCCTGGCTGCAGCTTCGCATCGATGTACACACTCGAACTCCGACCGAATTTGGTTCACATGATCCAGCTATTTACTTCTACTATTTACATTGAGGGTGATGGCCAAACTCACCAGAGAACATTTCCGGATAATACGTTATCATGTATACGTTATCCAATTGTGCTAACAACACACAGCTGTGCCGACAACATTGTACCAATCCACAGTGGAACCGACAAACCGGTACTATAAAAGGCGATAGACTATCTAAGATGTACTAAGTTTCAACGTAGAACCCAACCTAGAAGCCAACATGAAGTTCGCATACGCTCTGGTCTTGATCGCTCTGTTCGCGGTGATTGCCATCTCCCAGGCTCTGCCCGAGGATGCAGCAGCTGCCAGCAACGACGCCGCTAGTGCCAAAACCGAAGGAGGAGATGCTGCTGGACAAGGAGGCGAAGCCAAGGGAGGACGTTTCTTATGGGACATTATTAAAACCATCTTTGGCTAATAAAGTGTGCTATTGCTAAACCATATCTATGTTAGTGTTATTTTCTCTCCAAAGATAAAGTTGAAAAGAAAGAATACATGGAAACTCGACATTAATTTCACTCATTTTGTTATTCATGCAAAATTTAAAAGAAAGGAGAATAAAGTCATAATATATCTAAGAAGATACGAGGCTTCCACAACTGCTATTCGCACGAATTTATTCAAAACCTTTGTTTATCTGACCCTGCCTGCTCTTGTTGGTCATGCTGATCATCTTTGACTTATTTTCACAAAACACAAATTAATCAGTCCTATGTATGTGGGATGAACCTGATTCAAATCGAACCAGACCCGGTCGTGCACGGGATGGCATGTATAACAATAAAGCAGCAGGCTCTATATTATCAATTGCTCATAACTGTTATTCATTGATCATGTATGTTTTACGTCATCTTTCAAATAATATGATTTCCACATGCAATGATATCTTCTATTATCTGATGTCCTATGCAATTTTTATGATGTAGTATCGGAACGGTTCCGAATGGATTTTAGAATGCAGAATCAATGAAAATGCTACAAAAGACTTATAGCGTGATTGCTTCGTCAAAAAATCAAAACGTAATAATGTATTAAGCAGAAGGTCGGCACGTCGTCAATGTTTTGCCACAATGAAGCCATCCATCACCGTCTGCAACTGATGCAAATGGCCAGAAAATCAAGAAGTTGATGATCAAAAACCATCATTTGAGTTAGAGAAACACTGCTAACGTCAATTGGGAATGAAAAGTGCGCCACTAATACTACGAACTTACACTACCTACGCTAAGTACGGATTATTGCACTACTAGCATTTAATCTATAAGTTGAATTTATACAGTAATAAATTTAAGGTAGTCTTATCTCGCAACTCATCTCGTTCACATTTCTTTCCATATTAACTATCCATCAAATCGAAAGAACGCGTTAAATGTACCTTAGTTTACGGAAAAATATAATTTGACAGCTATTTTTTTTTAGTAGGACTTTAACAGCTGTATATTGAGAATTCATTTTCATTCTAATGTTTGTATCGTTAAAACAGATAGACGATCGTTTAGCACATGAGTAGAAAATTATCATGAGCAAAAACATACGTGCCAGAGAAGGTCAGTATTTTCATAAAAAAATAGCACACCCTTGTTGACAAAGACCAGACCAGCTTCAGTGTTTTAAATTAATTCCTTTGACTGTAACTTTGGAACTAACCTCAATCAAAAAACAAATAAAAACCCTCATATGATTCACAAATTAAAATTTAGCTTTCAAATATTCAATTGACACATCACCAAGTCTTAAAAATAATCTCAAATAAACTTCCATGACATTCAAGGGTCCGATCTCCTCCACATCACAATTTTAAAAGGATTAAATATTTAAACTGAAGTAAATATGTATGCTTAACACGTTCAGCTCGATGGCAGTCCCCAGGACCTGCCAATGAACCTTCTCGAATGACGATGACAGGTCCAAGGGGCCTTGAAATTGTAGCAAAAAACTCAATTTTGCTACATGTTGATTCGGGTCCAAACCAACTGCTTGTGTTGTACATGCCTGCGGAATGGAAAGTTGATGAAAATCAGCGCCGAGCTGAACGGGTTAAGAAGACAAAAAATACTATAACAAATGCAAACTCAGAATGAAAGATGCAGCCTTGTTGGCACCGGTGATCGTTTTAGGCGAGAAGCTTCCAAGGTGTATTATTTGTACAACTGAGGATTACTCCTTCCTTGATAATATTTTATGGTAGATTTGCGTCACACGTCCAGGCGAAACAATTGCGCAATATGTGTTTTAGTACAGAAACTGCAGTAAATTTTTTATTATTTTATATTATTAAGATGTGATCAACATGTCTTCGAAATGAAAATTGCAATTATTTTAATAGGATGTGTAAAATTGCCTGTAACTGGTAATTAGATTAATAAGATGTTTAAAATGGCTTGCCATATAGGCGTTAAAACCTTCCAGTGAGTATTATTTGTTCAGATGTAGGCAACCAAACACATCTTTATTTTGGAGGTAAGTTGCAATTACAACCCTGCCAAGAAAACGGCATATTTCCGCAATGGGAAATTCTGAGAATGCCTTGCAGCTGTACTAATAGCATAAGAACAGTAGTGAGCGGATATAAAAGGCGGATGGTTGCCTGGAACATATTAAGTCACAGTTCCGAAGCTAACCGAGCAGTCAACATGAAGTTTGCATTCGCCATCGTCCTGATCGCTCTGTTCGCGGTGTTCGCCGTCTCCTATGCTCTGCCCGAGGAGGCCGCCAGCAATGATGGAGCCAGCGCCAACACCAGGATCGTGCTGGAGCTTACCCCGGAGGAGGCCGCCGCAGCTCAGGCAATGGGAGGCCGAGGATTCTGGACAACCTTGTGGGGCGGTATCAAGAAAGCCATCACCATCGGTTGTGATCTGATTGACTGCCAGAAGAAAGAATAAGTAATAATAAATGCTGAGTAAAACATACCATAAAACTGGGGTTTATTTCATTATATTAAGTATTAGTGAAACTTTCATGAATCGAATCTTTCCAGTCTTGATATAGCATTCAAAATAGATCAATTATTACTTTATTGCATCAGTATTATCAGTTATACTCACGGGAATACTGTTCACGTTGAAATAGATAGCCATCACCCCGGGTATGAGTACTTCCATGATCCTAATTGCTGTAGTCTCTTCAGTTTCAAAACCATGCTTTGCTTCTGACGCAATTTGCATGGTTGACTTATCGCTGATGATAGTATCCTTTGTTTCACAAAATAGTAAAATTATGATTTGCCTCGACTATCTCCATCAGTTTGGCCTACAAAAACTTTCGTTCCAACAAGTCAATGACAGCAAGAAGATTGCAGTAATTATGATCACCAAAATACAGTCGATAAGACAATTTTCTGAGATTTGGGATGATGTTTTCGCAAAGGTAGACATTTTTAGGATGAGGTAGAACGAGTTTTGAAAGTATCTAGCTCATATAAGAATCGATGATTATTCTGACATCCTCACGGCGGCGAAAGGAATACAAAATATGATGGCTGGGGCATGTTACGAAGAAACCGGACTAGTTCCACACACAGCAGGAGTATTGTTTGAGTATACTTTTTGTTGATCTCAGTATTTATTATTTCTGGTTGTTGCGTTTGCTAATCGTATGATTCTATAATGGGTTGATTCCAAAGGTGCAAAACAACGAGTAATAGTGGTCCATTCGAGTTTTGATCATCAAAGACAGAACAAATATGTGCATCTACTTTTACAGGGTTTTGCAATTTATCCAATATGACTGCGCTAATTGACAGTCCTTTAGAAACATTACCTATGCACAAGCTCCATTCTTGCAAAAATATGCTGTCGATTTTTTTATCAATTCGTTTGGACGCTTTCAATCATGCAACATGTTTTCCCAATTTCTGAACATGGTAGTTTTTCTCGTAAGTCACGTGTTAACGAGTATTATTTTAAGAAATATATATATATATATATATATATCATACACAACATACATATATATATATATATATATATATATATATATATATATATATATATATATATATATATATATATATATATATATATATATAATTTAATTAAATTATAATTCCGTTGTCATAGCACTCCTGCAAATTTATAATACACCAAAAAACGGCCTTTTTTAAAGTAGTTCAAGTTTCTTTTATTATGCCTTTAACGACACACAATTTTACAAAACTAAAGAGAAACTAAAAATTCGTCCGCTTCCACGCAGATCCTGGATCAAAAAGAAAGCTAGATTCCGCAGTCCTCGCTTGGTCAACCCCTTTCGTTCAGTGCGAACGTTTTACTTTCCTTCCAGTCCGAGACTTCTAGCAAGCTGAAATACGGGCGCTCCTTGTCGATCATCAAACGATCGAGTCGACACCATAAAGTGACATCAATTATATTTTAATAAATATTATTTTACATTCAATTACTAATTTTAATAAAAATTGGTTTCCAAGTGGGTGGGCGCCAAGTGGGTCGGAATTTGAAGTTCCAGCTTGCCAAATATCGGCCTCCCTTGGCCTGAGCTGCGGCGTCCTCCATCACGATCTTGGTGTTGGCGCTGGCTCCATCGTTGTTAGAAGCGGCGGCCTCCTCATGCTGGGGAATAGCCTGCGAGACGGCGATCACCGCGAACAGAGCGATCAGGACGAAGGCGAATGCGAACTTCATGTTGGTTGCTTGATTGGTTTCTGGATACAGACGTAATGAATCTTAAAAATCCTTCCACCTTTTATATAGTGTTTAATTGTAGGCACATCTTACATAAGTTGTTAGCACAGCTGAATAAAGTCTACGCGGAAACACGTATTGCGGAATTGCTTGGTATGGTAAAGGACGTGACGTAAATCGATACTGAAACTCAAAATCGGAAATAGAACCACAGCTGTACAAATAACACGCATTAGAATGCTCTGGCCCTAAATCTCTCACAAGTGCCGGTTAGCATGACTAAAATTTTGGTTCATATTTTGCTTCGTATTTCTGACCCTCGGAATCACAACAAACGATCGTCAGGGACAAGCATAGAATTGTAGGTATAGTATAGTTTAGTTTAAGTTTGATCAAATCAAAGATGGACATCCTCTAGAAGCACTCTTTTTTTTTCTTTCCATCACCGATGTCACTTATGCATATACGTTCTGGTTTCGGTAACCCGTTTAGTTGATAGATCAGTACTTGTTGACCCATTTTTGTGTCTAACAAGTATTGCTAATGTTTGGTTCATAAGTGAAATTGGACAATCGTGTTAGTATGTTTCTCGCATAATTTGACTCAGTTTTTCGATTTAGCTCATCACCTCGAGATCTCAACAAGACTGGTGTATGAAGCTCCCTTTGTCATTTTGGCCCGCCTCAAAAATCTCAATCTTTTGAAACTTTCCAAAATCATACACAATCAAATAAACAAATTAGTTATATTTGTAAAAGTTAGAATTGCTAAACAAAATACGAACTACAACTTCAACATAGTGGTTGAAAGCAGTGGCTAGAATTACAGGACCTGCACCTCTGCATGTTGTATTATTTCAACAATTGAGGCTCTACTTCTGCAATGTTATTTTAGTTTGCGTTCGATTTGCGTCACACGCCCTCTAGCCGACCAAACACTTCCGCCATATGTATTTTTGTGTAGTCGTTATTCAGCTGTGCTGACCACACATGTAAGATAAATCGGAATTTGGGCACTATAAATGGTGCAAGGATTTCTTGGATTCTTCACCGTCGGCTGTAAAATGATTAACTGTCAAAATCAAAAGTAACAACAACTAGTAAAGTAAGTAGGTAACAATAGCAACAGTAACATCAACAATAAGGAATAATAACCGCTGGTTAAAAAATAACAAAAACCTGAACCTATTTATTTGATTCCATTCGGTTTAAAGATCGAAAAAGGACCCTAGCATCATACATCTGCAGCTAACGTTTCGAGCCGTGTTAAAAGGTTGGATATCCATTACTTATGCTTGACTTTATGCAAGTATAATCAATTTTACCCCTTGAAAAACGGTGTTGATGGGAATAGATAGACGTCAACCTGTGTAGAAGAGTCCATGTTTCAAAGAATGTGTTATTCAGTGTCACAGTATTTAAAACTTTCCAATCAGCCCAATTAATTTTGCGAAACAATTAGCTTATAACATTGCAGCCAGCTAGCTTCACCTGTAAAGAACCACTGCATCCCACCAACACTAACTAAAAGCCATTTATCCACTTTTAATCCTCTACTTATTTTACGCAACGCTCACTCCCACCGACCAGAGCCTGTCGTTCAAGCGGCAAGAAGACGCTAACGAAAGAAAATTGCCCAGCACACCTTTGTTCCGTGCTAAAACGCACCATCATCGTCTGGCCCGATGCAATGCTAATTAAATCAAAATGTTAAAGTTATCATCACCAGACTCTACTGCATCAACGGTCAGCCCCGCGCCGTTGCGGTGACTGGTGCGGACGCGTTGGCAGCAAGCATAATGCTTTTAAGCTTTCAAAAAGCTAACCGGAAAAAGGAAACCCATTCCCGCTGCGTGAAGGTAGCAAAACCCAACAGAAGGCACACATAAAAAATACCATCTGCCGGTCCATTCCGTCTTCTCCCGAGCGGCAAGCAAAAGTTGCCTTCCACTGGTCACGGTCGGGCGAAAAAGTAAACACCCACTGCGGGCGACTTTTTCCTCGAGATAGCGAGACAGCTATCTCCCACCTGATTTGTGTAGCTTCAGTGTGGGGTGAAGGAAGGGAATACCGAGGTTCAATGTACTGCAAAACCTCGAGTTTCCATTTATCTCTACCTCTCGGGACACAGGGCCGTCTACATTCCACTCTCGTCCCGGTTGATGCTTGGCCCACTGACCGGCAGTTTTTTGTTTTGGAATGGCGTTTGCAAAGAAAAACCACACTCCACACTACTCCACAGAGTGTGGGAATTGAAACGCAAATTATCCGCTCGGTGGTATCGCGCGGCAGTGCGGAATGTGCACGCCATGCGAGACGGTTGTGTTTAGCAATGGTTCAAACGCACGGCAATGTTCCGCAGTGTGCCGTGTGCGTGAAACGTGTGAACAAAATGGAAAGCCACCATAGATAGAATATATATAGAAGTGCGATCGAAACACTGCCAGTAGGAAGAAGTTGGCCAAAACGGAACCATTGGTTCTCCATTTTGCAACAATCAACCACACCCCGCAGAGGGGAACGGGTGGGCCGGGATGCAAAACCCGGTCGGTAAACACGGCGCATAATTTACCTACAACCGACAAATTATGTAGGCTGGCATTGTGTTTATCCGAGCGCACCAGACACTGTTAACACAAGGATTATCGCCAACGCGCCCTGGTGTCCCTAATGGCGTAGGGGCCCGGGCTCGTTTGAAAACGGTTTGGTTCTGGGCATGTTGTGCATCCGATGTACCAAGAGGGGAAGCAGGGGAGAGAGAGAGAGAAGTTTGCACAAACCTTTCATTGAATCGACACATATTCCTGGCGGGATTTCGTTTACGGTGTGGTACCCGCTTCTACAAAGCGAAGCTTCGTTTGAGCGGACTCAAAAGCGTAAAAAGGACCATCCCAGTAAATTAAGTACCCGGGACCATAAAGCAAGACAACGCTAATGCATTGATAGGAGATGGAATTCAACTAGCTGGGACATACCACACATAGGTTGCATTGCACCGAATTTTCCGTACCAACACTCATGAGTGGGGAGTGGAATTAAAGCTTTAAGAGGAATGCAATTCGCTTGACAAAAGCTCACTTTTACAATTGTTTTATGTTGCTCTCATTCTGTTTAAAGTTGTATTCTTTACTAAGGCAGCAATATCAATACAACTAATCCTTCGTTAAATGTATTTAACGTAAAAATGAAAATCAAATACGAGATTGAACCCAACCGAAGGGCGCGTTTCTCATCCCTATCTGACAGCACGTTTGAGCCGGTGTAATCGAGTACTTCAAACGGCATGCACAAATGCGGACAGAAACATTCAATTCTCATCTCACACCCGTACACGCATCGCAGCGGAAGGCACGAACCAAAATCAATACGACGAACTGTCCGTGCGCCGGCAACGGAAATGGATTCGTTAGCGGACACAGGAAAGCGATCTGCAAAATCGAAACCGTGCTTGAAGATGAAAACAATTTTGCCCGCACTACCTTCTTTTCTTTGGGTTGCTTTTGTCGCGCTCCTGCCACTTCTTCTCTCTCTATCTCTCTCTCAGTATTCCCCTTACGTCCCTTTTACCACACACACAACCGTTGGGGATGCTTTTATTGCGTTTGGGTTGATATCACGCTTTAATGTTTTACACCGCTTTCAATGACGCTCAATGCATGCTAATGATGTTTAATTTTCGTACACCCTTTTTTCTTCGAAGTTTCATTCCAGCATACAGGATAGCAGCTCTTGTTTGGAAACCTTTTTTGTCATGCGAAGACTCAAAAATCTACCATCCTTTTTAAATGGATGTAAACCAGAAAATGGATTCATCGCACACGACACACGGCACCAACTTAAACACAAAGCTCTTTAATGGGCGTTTCAACCTCACAGTAACATCAAAGCAAATGTTGCGTATTCCACTGTCCAGCCCCTGCCATCCCAACCCTTCCTGTGCTGCATCAACAGCTGCATATCCTTTCCTTATCTGTCCGTTTAAATGCGTCAATTAATTAGAGGTTGAAATTGATGTGACCATATTACCGTAATTATCGAGTGCTCTCGAGCCGATCCGCACGGAGCGGAGGGACGGCTGTGCCACGTTACCGGGCTGGCAGCTTGAGCTGCAGCCGTCTGTAAAATGTGCGCCCGATGGTCTAATGCGTGATTTCAATCGCTGCTGCCGGGTGTGACGCATCAACGTACCTACGTGGCCGGATATTATAATACGTGACCCGTGGAAGCGCAACAAACCGGAGTCGCTGAACTGCTCAACCGTACGCGATACGACCCGGTGCTGCACAAACATTCAATAAACTAATCGCATTGATGTGTGTTTGCGCGTGTGTGTGTGTGCGTTTGGGGTTGTGTGTAGTGGAGAGTTACAGAAGAAGAAAAAAATGTATGCCCCAGTGCATGTGCGTGATAAAAAGATAAATTTTATAATTATATGCAGCATTTGTTTTCATTTATTTGTGTGTAGGTATGGAGTTCATTGGATGCTAATGGAGCAATGCCTCTCATTTTACACAATATAAAGCATTTTTGCTTTTGAATGCTAAACAATGGCTGAACCGTTAATTATGATAGATTTTCTTTGAAAATGAATGCTTTAATAAAAGATTTTTTTTTGAAATATTCAAGTTGAAATTCCCCCTACGTGTGTCAATATTTACTGCTGCGTATCGTTCACTTTAGCAACTGACCTGCCGCGCACAAGCACAAAACGACACAAATCAAACACAACATTATCCTGTCACTCTTTTTGTTGTGCCATCAATTATGCAGGCTGCTTTTGTAAATCGCTGCCCTGGCACCTTCTGGATATTATTGGTTTAGCTTCCCATTCCTCTACCTCATTTCTCTGGTCATTTTGGTGAAAAATTACGTTTGGCTCGTTCAAAAAAATCTCCCAACATGCGTTTAATGACCTTAGAATACCGCTTTTTTATTGACATTTGCCGTTTGCTTCAACAACCACAGAACAAAAGCGAACCAATGGCTGTACTTACCGCGCACCACAAAAAAAAACCTTCAATTTTTCAAAAACAGTTGTTAAAGGTTTGATTTGCCCAAACTTTCACGGACACGAACGGCCACTTCGCGAGCCCATAAAAAAAAACATTCGAAATGGACTGTTGTTTTTAGTGCTTTTGGGCTCTTCCGCCGCCCCAATCCGACCACACCCCGGTTCGTTGCAACTTCTCGCCAGCATAAACTTTCCAAAATCGATGGATTCGCACACAATCGTAAAGTAGCCCACCCCGCATCAGTCGGATTTCCGGTGAAGTGAATTTTTTTACTCCGAAAAAATCGGCCCCTCCCAAACTGATGCTCGGACCGGAAATTAGAACAATAAACAGTTCCAGGGAGATTGAGAACCATTTTTTTTTGGTGCTAAACCCGCTCGAGGATTCCCGGAAAAGTAGTCCATAAAATGGGGCAGAGTGAAATCTTCTTGTTCTCGTGTCTTGCTCGTAGCGGTGGGCAACACTTTGCGCGAAAAGCGTCAATCAATATGCCAACCGAGGGCGGGCCCATGTTCGCTGACTTATTGCCCATTTGCTCGTTTAATGAGTGACGGGGTAAACGTGTTAGTTTAGCGGAAAGTTTTCTTCTAAGATTCCGCTACACGAAAGTCGCAATTAAACGCCACCGGGAACATAATATGAAGCACGCCTTTCAGTCAGCATATAAATAATGCGCACCTTACCCGTCACGTACTTGGTATGTTTGTGTGTGGGTGTATGTTGGAGGAGCAGCAGCTAATGTTTCCCTGAATTAAGTTACCTTTTGGACGATGATAAACACTCACAGCGAAAGAAGTCCTTTCGCAGTACAAATTAGCTTCATAGCACACATTCATATTTTCTTTTCACGCTCTACGCTTTTCTTCTGTTGGGCCAACCATCCTTGGTTGGAGGACTGCTGTGCTGTAGAACGCAATGAAAAGCAGAGTCCAACACAGCCAAAGCCAAGAAGACATTTCTTCTTGAGGTAGGCAAACGTCTAGTTCGTAATGCATGTTGTGACGTTTCATACCTTATTTTCCCCTGCCATTTTAAGGAAATTATCATCACCATATATCATCCTGTTATACCATGATACTACACACGATGCTAGCGTATCTGGTGCAAATTATGCTCCTTAACAAACCTCAACCACACCAGGCATTTAGAGCTGGCAATGAATGTTAAAACATTTCAATGTTCAAAAACGCCCAAAGGTATGCAATCAGTTTGAAAAAATCTGCAATGGACACGCCTAATAGCAACTTTATACGGATGTCCCAAAGCAAACTAACATTTATTAATTAATCCTCGTGGAATAAATTGTAAGATTTGCACATCGAGCGGAACCAATGTTTAGTTCCCCCACTCCGAGCAAACAATAACACCCCGCACAGTCACATGTGCGCACCTCCCCCAAAACAAACAGCGCACAAAAATCACGATCAAAAGGCAAATATTGATTCTATGGAAATAAATATCCCAACCCCCTTCGTGCCACCTTACGCGGAACTAGTACCGATCCAAATTAATTGCATTTCAATCCCACTTTACGCAGTGCACATGGGGCACACGTGCACGTGTGCTCGTCGCTATTATTTGCGTTTCTGATGTTTATCGAGCCGGCCGAAATGCGCAACGCAGCCAGCGGTCATCAAACCCGGATGCACTTTCGGCAGTGTAGCGCGCAGGCAGGGATTCGAAAGGGGACAACAGGGGTCAGTCTAAAGGAGGGGCACACACACATACAGGTGAACTTCAACGAAACATTGATTTGTGCAAGAGTTGAAACTTTTTTTTTACTGATGCAATGAAAAATGTGGAAGCACACGAGCACACATTTCCACGCACCATTGAGTTTTACACTGTCCGCTTATCCGCTTATTATGGGATTTGGGAGGTGGACAATTTATGACCCCACCCAAAAGTGACCATCGAAAAAAATGCATAAAACATAACACACTGGAACCTCGACCAAACGGACCCAAAAAGCTTCCTAGAAATACGCGTTAAAATAGAACGCGTGGGGTGCATGACCTCGGGGCAGGAAAAGATCGATGAACTAAAGTTCACATATATCTTCCCATTTCTGTCAACTGCTTTTATGCCCGGGCTCGGGCTTCTTTTTTGTTTTTTTTTTCTGTTCCACATTTACATTTAAATTATTATTCACGGGCAAACTTGTCGAACGTGGGAAATGGTGAAATGGATTCCGAGCGTGCAGCTGCAGCTGTGGAGCTAAAAGTAATGCATCATGCACGCTCCAAAAATAGCCGAGACCCGGGCACACATTTACTTTTTCCCTTTACCTTTCCCATTAGCACACACACACACACACATAGTGGGGCATGGGGAGTCGTAAAATGTGGTCATTCTTCATTTCAATGCAATTCACACCGCTCTTATCGCTTTTATTGTAGAGAAAGCAGAACGGAGAGACTCTGTTTTCATTGTCCTTCTCATGCGCTTTGTCTAGCAAATGAAGTTGAAGTAATAGCATAAAAAAAGCTTCGCAGCCGGTAGGATTCGAACCTACGCTCCCAGAGGGAATCTGATTTCGAGTCAGACGCCTTAACCACTCGGCCACGACTGCACATATACACCTTGGGCGCAACGAGATAACAACATTAAAACACGTTACGCGAAAAACGCTGTGGAGGGGGCAAGAGGCCATGGATGTAAAAATACATCGCTATACGCTGTGAGCAACGCATGACCATGATGTGATGTCATGGTATTCGCCACAGGGTGGTTCATATACACAGCATCACTAATGTAGCTCTAATTTAATTTGTATTAACTAACTAGTAAAATTAAAATTTTCCATGATGTTTAACCGCATCTTAAATTTTTCAAAACCATAAAAATAGTAACAAAAAAACGTGCCCGAAAGAAATGAATTCGTATTTCACCTTAAATAATGTAGAAGGAATCTTTTTGAAATTCAATTCGGTTTGCGATCTATTTTTAGAAATGATCATCAAATCGACTACCCCCGCTTCCTGGAAAGCAAGATATCATTGAATTTATGCTGAACCCTGAAAAAAAAAACCACATACGCATTTCCCGGAAAGGTTAAAGCCCGGATGTGTTTGCGAAACCCCCTGGCTCGACTCGGCGTCGGTGACCGGCTTCGGTCGTTTAAACCCATCTACTTTATGTACCACAACACTTCTACGCAGAAATGGAACGAAATCAGCGAAACTGTCATGGGTCAGGGCGGCATGATGGGTTGTGGGGTGGGTAAAATATGCGAAATAAAATATTTAAACTTACTCACCCCGTACTGCAAAACACGGTCGCTTTATGTAGACTCCTTCTTGGACCGCACGTTGACCGCGCGTGTCTTGCTAAAACTTACGACCTAAACACTCACCGGTTGTTGCTTTGAATCCGAGAGAAACCGGGGAGCTGGTGGAATATTCAATGCCGGCAGCAGCATCAAAACGTTCCTGGAATGAAGCGCCTGGTAGTGCTACCACCATATTTGCTGTAGCTGAGTAACCCAAACGGAGGGGGGGGGGCGCTCTTGAGGTGGAGATGGAGCACAGTATACACTAAACGGATCCCAGCTTTTCGAGCGGAAGAGGCTGCTGTGTTTGAGTTGCTGCATAAATACAAATGGGGAAACCAGCGCTGGCTGTCAATATTTGCTCTCAGCGCCCAAACACAAACCACTGGTAAGCTTCGTTCTTCCCGCTTCGGACTGGAACTGGAGCAGGCTGGCACACACACATCTGCTTGGCTCGGCACGCACTCAATGGTTACTGCGATTATGATTTACATTTGCAACGATCGACAAATCTTCGTTGATGCATGAGGAAGAGCTTTTTGGGCTTTGAAGCTAATGAACAAATTACTCGACCATTTACAAGATGGTTGGCTTACGTACGGTACAGGTGCTACTTCATGGAACGCCTTAAGCTTCTTTTCCTCCAAAAATGTTACTTCAACCGCTACGACTGATGCGCTATCTCGGTACAGTAACAACGGCAAATGGGAGTACACTACCGATCAAACGGACACATATGAATAATTGAAACTAAACATTCAATAACATCCCTCTATTACCACCGAACCGAAACTAGATGTAGTCCTAGCTGTATTCTGCCAGGAATGGAGTTCGAAAATTGTTCAAATTACGCGGCACTGAATTCCGTGGAATCTGTTGACAAACCCGTTACGGACGAAACGGCTCATGAATTTCTAACCAACTAGCCTGCTGTGATTCCAGTGAAGCGTTCCACGAAGTTGTTGCATCGATAATTAAATTAGATGCAGATATGTATAATAGTGATACGATACTAACCAGGTTCCCGGTCAAATGCCGCACTTCATTATAGAAGCCGCAAGTAATGGGGCTGAGTATGCAGAGAGTTTAGTCCTGGGAATGTGGTCTAACAAATTCACGTCATCATTAGCCCGCTTCCTGCTGCTCTCACCCAAATATATTTTTAGAAATTTTTAAATCAGAAACACTGATAATTTATTTTCTGTTGTTTTTTTAAAATAATATTATTTACATTTACAAATGTTGCTTTCATGCTATGGTGAAATACACTACACGAAAGCTGTTCATATATACACTACCGCACCGGTTCAACTAACCATACTTCAATCTCTTACCAATCGTTTAGAAATACGATCCTAATGCGGTCCTTACCTAATCGGGTACACAAAAAGAGTTTATCAACTACTGGTAGATACTCCTCATCTGAGCGATCCGTTTGCTCCGTGATCAACCTCCGCAAAGGAACTTCCGTTTGACTGTTTGTTTTTTTCCGGTTTACATGGAGGCCGCCCCCTAAAATGGAGGCCACGTGTGATGTGTGTTTTAAGCCTTCGAATTTTTGCCCTCCTTCCACCGCTCTTCCTCCTCTCAGTCATCGTTGATCAATCGAAGCCTTACATTCCTACCGAACAGCTTCCTGTTCTGATATTCATTCAACGCCTTCTCCGCATCCTGATGATTGCGGAACCGTACCATCGCTTCCCCGGTCGCATTACCATTGTCCAGGAACCGGCGCCGAATGTTCTCCAGCGGTAGGTTAAACTCCTGGAAGAATTTCTGCACGTCCTCCACCGTCGTCTTGTACGCCAGATTCAGCAGCCCCACCGTCGAGGTACGGTATGGTCCACACCCAACGCCCTGGTTCTTCTCCGGATCATCATTCTGACTACCGCCACCGCCACCGCCATTACCACCACCACCGCCGCCACCACCACCACTGCCACCACCGCCATTGCTGTTTTCGTTCCGCAGATGGTCCGGCAGCCAGTGCGACGGCTGCAGTCCCTGGGCGATCGCATGGAACCGTGCCATCAGATCCGCCACCTGTCCCCGATCGAGATGGCTTGCGAACACCTTCCGCCGGCCAAGATTCTGGGACGATTTCGATTCCGCGTGGGCCGCCTCACTCGGCGATCCAAACTCGACCAAACATTCGCCCGTCCGACCACCGCGCTCATTGTGCACGAGCAGCACATTCTTGGCTTGGAAGCCGTCGTGCCCGAAGAACGCAAACACGTCCTCCTCGTACACGTGAAAGTCGACGTTGCGCAGCAGCAGCCAGTTGGTGCGCTGGAACATTTCGCTGCTGTCGTTGCTCGGTGCGAACCGGCTGTTGGCTCTGCGCGGATCGCGTGAGTTGCCACCACCTTGCTGCTGCTGCTGCTGCTGGTTACCATGGCCGTTATTGTTCATTTGGTTCATGTTGTTAATAAAGTTCATAATTTGCATATTGTTGATCGCTTCATTCGATTGATTACCGTTGGAGTTGCCATTATTATCGCTATCATTGCCAAGCGAATTGCCCCGACTCATACGATCATCGAGCACGTTCCACGGGCCGTTCGATTCCGAGTTAGCTGCTCCCGCTGCCTCGGCATTCATTCGCCGCTGTGCCTCCAGCATCATGTTTTTCAGTGCAATATTTTCACTCGTATCATCATCCCATGGCCGTTCGACAGATCCCCACCGACTGCCGTGCTTGCTGGAGCGACCCTGCCGACTATGGTTTCCACCATTACCGGAACTGCTACCATTGACGCTCTCCCGCTCCTCGCTCTGCCCATTCTCCGACCCAGCTCGCTCGCGTTCCATCTGTCCGTCTGCGTTCTGCTGTTGCTGCTGCTGCTGCTCGGAGGAGGAGCTCTCCTCCACATCCCTCGGGTTCTCGTGCTCGTTCTTGGCCACCTCGTAGTCGATCTCCTGGCACACCAGTACCGTAACCTTCTTGTTGCCGATAAAGTGACGATGCACCTGCTTCCACGCTTCCTGCGCATCTTCCTGCCGGTGGAACTTTACGTACCCGTCGAGCTGTTTCGGTGCGTGGTGGTTCTTCACAATCAGCACCTCCACTACAGTAAAGTCGGAAAACATTTTCATGATGTCCTGCTCGGTAGTGAAAGTGGGTAGATTCCACACCACCAGCGCGGACGACGCTGCTACCGGCGGTGGCCTACGGCCCGAGTCGTGTCTCGGCTCGTCCCGATCGTCCGCAATTTCGATCACATCGCTACTTCCCGCACGACCACCACCACCACCATTGCGGCCCTCGTTCGAATAGTCGTTCGTGCACCAGGGGTTAACGTTCCGCGGGTTCTGATCGTCCCAAGCCTTCCCATTATGCGACATACCGGGCCGGTACGAGTCGACGGCCGAGTCAAACTCCTGATCCGTAATGGACTCGATGCGAACGCGCATCCGACGCACCGCCGAACCGTCGCGCGACAGGGCATACTTCTTGCCCTCCTTGCGCAGAAACTGTATGTAAGCCGTCCCCGTGCGGCGCCCGTTTTGATCGTTTATCATCTTGATGCCTTGCGTCGTGATCAGGTGCGACTTGAAGAACCGCCGTATCTCCCCGTACCCTGTGACCGATTCCAGGTTCGAAATCTTCACCGCATAGTCGCTCGTGATTGCGCCCGACTTGGCGCTCGAGTACACACTCTCCGGCAGGGGGGAAGTGTTGCGGAACATGCCACCGAAACCGCCGTTCAGCCCGTTGCCGCTCGGGAGGGGTGAAATTTTCCCACTTCTGGTAGAGAAATGATTCGGCTGCTGCTGGTTGTTGTTACCGAACCGGGCACGCGCATCCACCATTCCACCCGGCCCAGTGTGCAGTCCAAAGATGGGTTCCATCGTCTGATTCAACCCCGCAAACGCACCGCCGTTAATCGAGTGCTGTCCCTGTTGCTGCTGCTGCTGCTGCTGCAATGCGACGAATTCCAAATCGTTCTTGTCGGAAAACCGCGAACGGCCACCGTTCGAGGCGTCGTATCGATCGCGGCTATTGCTATCATGGCTGCGACGATCGCGCGACCGCGAGCGACTTCGCTGACGCGTGCGGCCGAACCGGTCGCGGCTAGGGCTGCGACTGCGGCTGTTTCGGCGCCGTCCGCGACCACTCCTCCGCTCGCGGCTCGAACTGCGCGACCAGCGGGTGTTACGTTCTCGCGAAGAAGATCGACTGTGGCTGTCCGCATCCCTGTTGTACGTTCTGCCCCGGGACGAGGAGCGGCTGCGGCGCCGATTGTCCCGCTCGCGGGAAGACGAACGGCTGCCGCGACGGTACGAGCGCTCGCGCGAACGCGAACGACTGCGGCTACGACGATCCTTTTTCAAAAACTTCCACGGACTCTGATCGTTCACAATGATCGGGCGAGGCATTTCGGCTGCAACGGGCGGTACGACGGCCTTTGCCGCCTGACTGTTCAGGGCCGACAGCCAATCGGAAAGGTTGCCACCGTTGGACGGCAGTGTGGGTGCAGTAGTGCGAGCGAGCGGCGTCATAACGGGGCCTGCCTCATCTGCTGCAGCATCGGACGAAAGAAACGACAGTCCCGGGATTTCATTGTAGCTTGAACCTTGCGCCAACAGTGGACTGAGCGTTGCAACCGTAGTGGCGGCAGGTACGGTTGGAGCAACCGTTGCACTTGCTGCCGCCTTAGCCAGAAATCCAGCCAACGATATAACCGGTGGCTGTGGCTGTTGAGCCACGCCACTAGCCGGTGCTGTAGTTCCACCGGCAGCGATCTTGGCCGATGGTGGAATGTTAAACTGCGCCAAGCTGCTAGCTGTCGGAGCTGCTTTCGAACCTGCGACCGATAGGGGCGATAAAGTAGTAGTGGCCGGTATGGTGGGACGCTGGACGGGTACGGCAGCCTTCGGTAGAACGGCCGCCACTGTCGCTGCTTGCTTTAGCTGCATGTAGCTTAGGGCGGCTTTGCGTGCCTGCTCGATCACCTTCTGCATTTCCGCACGGGACGATAGTAGCAGTGATATGGGTTCATTTTTAATGCAGCCTCCATTGAGTGCCATCGCTTGTCGGGCGTCTTCGTCGGTGCTAAAATATGTACCAAAGAAAACAAAAAGAGGAAAACATAAAACATCACGCGAAGGGAAATGAGCTGCGAACCGACAGGAGGAGGACACAGACATTCTTTCCAACATTGCTGGTGGCACGGGTGATAACAGAGTCAGATAAAAGTATCAAATTGTCTGTAGGTAGGCGATTAAAATGCTGATTGTTTCACTGCTGAGAAATTGTCATGCTTATCGTCAATCCTTCGACGGACAACTACTCGCAAACGTGTCGATACTTACCCATTTCGTTGCCTTTAATGTTTTAAGTGTCATTATTTCTCCCCATTCCCATATTTTATCGTGACAAATACATCCTACCCCATCTTCAAATTATTCAGCAATAGCTTTTATTTCAACACTGTATCATGTTCCGATGACCAAAGTACAAAGCTCTAAACAAACTATTTTCTTTTATTTTTAGATTTTGCTGAGTACTTTTTAGTACTTTTAGTTTGCTGAGTACTACTTTTATTTTTAGATTTTGCTGAGTACTGATGTGCTGAGTTCTATGTTTTGTTATTGCTACATGCTCATAGCTTATTTAACAGTTGTATACATAGAATCAGATCCATTTTTATTCAGAATATCCGTTCGAGGGTCGCACATCGTGATGTGCTCTTTGAAGCGCACCCACGACTCCGATCCGACTCCGGCTTTTGTCAGTCCGATTCTGACTTCGGCAAAATCCGAACCACCAGTTCCACCCGGGATCGGAGTCAGTCAGAGTCATCTGGAATCGTCTGGAGTCGGAGTCGTCCGGAGTCGTTCGAAGTCGTTCGAAGTCAGAGTCGTTCGGAGTCGGTCGGAGTTAACAGGAGCCGTCCAGTGCAATGTGCTTGGGTTTTTTGTCTTTCGTTTTGCTCGGGCACTTCGTATACAGGCCTTTGTTTCTAAAGCCGACTCAGGCCGACTCCAACTCAAACCGATTACCGACGACTCCGGACGACTCCGAGCCGACTCTGACTTCAAACGATTTCGAACGACTCCGGACGACTCCGAACAACTTCAGACGACTCCGATATACTTTAATAATACATATTTTAATATTTTTAAGACTAAGAATACAATATGTTTAAGGTTTTTATTACAGTTTTTTTTTGTTCCCTAAATTCATACGATGCGCTTCAGACTTATCAATCATTTACCACATATTTCTTGATCATTCCTACAATTTATTTGAGATTACTAACTCCACTAGTAAACAGACGCTCAATAAATCGTGGAACGAATCCAAAAAAATGTTGGATGCATCATAAGATCCTCGGAACACAATAAAAACCAAGGTAAACACTGTACAAAAATGATAAAATACGTTCACCCAAAACCAATTATTGCGAAGGAAAATGCATTCTAGAAGTGAAAAAATCATATAAAAAAATCTATACATAAAAAGTTCCGCGCATTGCGATGACTGGGGCATAGCAAGAGTATATTGAATTCTCACATCGCTAAGAAGATGTTTGATGATTTTTAATAAGGCATTGAGGTGATTAAATTGAAGATTAACATACCTGCATTAAATCATATCGGTCATATTTTCCATTGTGACATGATCATAATTCAGCAAAAATAAGGTATTATTAACGCACAAATACGTTTTTTTCGTCATCGTTATCGTAAATTCAACAGTAGTCACCGTACAGTTAGGTTGCAGCTTTTGAATTTTCGGCTTGAAGTTTAAAATAACTTACCCAAATTACCAAACATGCTGGAAAATCAGTTTTAATATTAACAAAACAAATTTTCAGCAGTTTATTTTCATTTGTTAGATAATTTCTTGCATTGAAAACAATTGACACTTGCACCCACACTTACCAACTTGGTTATAACAGAAATTGTATGATAGGCATCCTTCAACGCATGTATTTTTACAACAACCTAGCATATCATTAAGACGCATACAAGTAAAGCAAAAATAAAATAACAGAAGAAAAGTAGTCACAATTTCGAAGATGGCAATTTAAATAACCGTCAGCGAAAATAACTCCAAAACCGTTGAAAATGCATAGCCTTTAGCTTGGAACAAAATGATAAATAAATACATTCCATTCCACAGGTTCCCTCCTCCCTATTTCAGTCACCGGTAGAGATCTCGTTTTTTCCGAGCATCCACAGCGCATGCCCATCCGCGGGAAAATCCACCTCATTATGATCAATTAACCGCTCCCAAATCAAAAGTCCTTTTTTGCGCGTGATCGCACAAACCAAACACAGACAAATCGGCGCATGAATCACATCTTATGTCTCTCTAGCTCCACGCCAGACAGAGCCTCGATGTCTCGAGAAGGAACCAACGCACGAGACTCGAGTCTGGGTTGTGTGCACCAAAAACGAAAATGAAACGATAAACTACTATATCTATCCTATGCGGGGCACCGGAGTCAGCGTCGTTCGTGCAGGAGATGTCGTTGAGGTGCAAAATCCAGTTTTGTTTGCCAATGCTCACCACCACCTCTTTTCTTCCTTGATGATTCCCTCCTCCTCCTTCTGAGTGAAACGTGCACACCCGAAACGAGCACCCAACCAACGAACTTGATCGTGAAAGAAAGTAGAAGCATTCGTCGTCATACTCACCCACCACCCCGCTGCAGCAGTTCGTCGATCATCGCACGTACGTACCATATGTAACGACACAGGAGAGCAAACTGCAGAAAGAAAAATGCATCTGCATGAGCTTTTGCCCCTCCTCCGCACAGCGTGTGTTAAGATGATGAGACTAACAAAAAAAAAAAAGAGTTGCCATTCACGCGCCGGCTGCCGCTACTGAAACGCTTTTACGAGGAAGACATATGCAGTATGTATGTTTTATTCCGCAGCATAACTGTCTGACCCAACGACACATCGGCGTAATCTTAAGCATAACATGATCGAACGAGTCGATTACGCGCATTCGATCCGATCTTGCAATACTAACTCTTTTCGCGCTAGATGCACTTCCGACTGGCCAAAGCAACACACCGCGCCGCCGCCGAAAGCGTTCGGGAGAGGTTCCGAGGCGCGTACACACACAACCGTTTCCTCTTCTGGTGATATAACCCACCTCTAGAGGCCAGCACACAGCATGCAACGAGGGGTTAGTCCAACCTAATAACTAGTTTTTTCATGCCTCCACTGACAGACGGCACTACACTTGCGCACAGTAACGCTTATTTGTGATTTTTTGAAAAATAAACCCGCCAATCTCGCCCTCATAAAACAGTGTTTGGAGAAGTGTATAGCCATGCAAATTCGAACGCGGATTAGCCGATGGGTGGATGGGGGACCTATAAATGCGAAATATGAACTGTCCCGCTACTCCTGTGTGGCACCATATGTGGACAGCCACACACACATGCGTGTTTGCAGTGCATTGCGCACGGAACATTGCGGAACGGAAAGACTGTTAGATGGCGTGTTAATTTCGCGAAATTACTGCACACGATCTGTGTACACAAATTGCACAACCGAACGGCGACATTTCTCCTCCGACACGCGGTCCCCCAGAAGAGATGCACGTTGTGTAACCGAACACACTATGGCAGCTCTCTTATATTCTATGCGCTATCAGCGAGGGGGGCGATGTGAGGGCGATACTCTCTCCTATACCGATAATATCCTTGAACGTGTGGGCGCCCGTCGCTCCACTAAAACCCGATAATGAAAGCTTTCTCTATATAGCCTGTCTTTTTGGGTGCAATTTGTGCCCAATTACTTCCTGAAAATTCATTCACTCTTAGCGTTATTGATTATTTGCATTATTCAATAAAAGACGTCATCAGAGTGGTTATCACCCACCAGCAAAAATGGAGAAGAAAATGAAATGTCTCTGTGTCGGAAAATTAAGAAGAAGAAAAAAGTGAACGAAGTTCAATACAAACCTGAACGCTATAAACGCATCGCCCAATGCACCGCCGACGATGTGGACGCCACCGTCGGGAATGGACAGACCCTTGAAAAAGGAGCGCACATCGGACGCATTCGCCGCCAAGGGCAGGTTCTGCAGCCGAATGATCACACTCATGATGGGTGCGCGCGGTGCGATCGATGCAGTTGTTGTTGCTGCTGTCTGCTGTCTGCTGTCTGCGCTGCTGTCTGAAAGCCTGTCCTGTTTCCGGGAACTGTTTCTGTTTTCCTTTTTTTTTCTTTCGAGTTTCGCGAGCGCTCAACAGTCGGTCGCGGTCGCGCCGTTCTTCCTGGACCACAACAACATGGAGCAGCGCCAACAACCCAAAAGCGGCACCGAAAAACGATCAAGCGAGGAATAGGGATTGAACACACGCACAACAAAATGGATGGTTTTTGGTGTTTGATTGATCGCCGGAGAGCTTGTTTAGTTTCTTGCCAGCAAAGAGTGTCTCTGTTTTTCTTAACCTGTTTTTTTCTCTCTATACACCAACGCTAATACAATGTGTCTCGCGCGCACAACACACACAACACACCGTTGTGTTGCAAAACTATATTCCAATACGGTACAGGAAGCTGTCACGACGGGGCTATATCTTCCTCCTGTGTCCGCTGATGATGGATTATATCTCTGGCCTGGTAAAGCCGATTTCCACACGGCGCTGATACGACGACGACGGTGCGAATCCTACGAGAAGAAAAAGCAAACGAAAAAACCATTCGAAATCAGACATAAAACTAACGTAAAAATAAATATGCACGGAAATGAAATAAATTGTGACATAATGCGACGACGATAGCAAACGCCCGAATAAAGATGGAATGTTTAAGGCGAGCGAGAGAGCGTACACACTAAAATTTATCATTTTAACATTGTAAGTACGCATCATCATCATGCCGCCGTCGCTCACTCGAGCCGATATTAATATTAAGTTGCGTACGTTTTAATACCAATGCTCTTCTCCACTGCCATCGACAACGTGCTCACTAACGAGAGCCAGTCCACCGGGACACCACTGCCACCACTTCCACAAATGGAGGCAGCGGCCTCAACGATCGGGGGTGATCATCATCCGCACGAGATGGAACCTGTTTTCCACGCACTCGACAAAACCGGGCTTGAACAACGTTGGAAGGAAAAGCGGACACAATAAGTTGGGTCGAAAAGTTACCACATGGTAGTTTACTAAATATAGAGGAAGAATGAATAACTGGAGCAGTTTCTTAGATATTCATAGCGAAGAAATTCTTTCCAAAACCATACCCAACTTATTCGATGAATGAGGCTCGTGGCTTACATTAACAAAAGTGATCTGATACAAATCAAAGGGAAGAACCATTTCAACATAGTTTCCTGAAAATTGAATTCTTTCATAGATACTATATCATTCATTCACCTAAAACTTAATCGTTGGCTTAATCATACAATCTTAAAATGAAACAAAATAAAGCAAAGCATCCAAAAGACCGATCAACCCGCCTGAATATTTTCTTTCCAACTCACCCACAGGCCGATGAGCCGTTTGAAAACGTCATCGGAACTTCGGGCCTTAAACGCTGTGTGCGACTTTATCGATCATGGCGCACATCACACGCTATGCTCCATGCCTAAAAAACTATGCCTCACACACACACACACCCTCTCCTTGGGGGGGGACACACATCACTACGAGCTTAGGAAATGGCTACTACTAATCCGCGCCATCCCCAACGTGTGCGAAGGAGTAGAAATGCACTCTCCGTCTTCTATCTAGCGCGCGACGACACCATGTTGACGACACGAAAAGGAAAAGCAAAATAGTAGTAGTAGGGAATGGGAAAACGTCCCTTTCTCCCGTTTTCTGTTTTCTTTCGCCCGAAAGGAGGAGCGGGGAGTTGGAAAACTCACAACACTATAAAGCGATTAGCTATCAAACGAGATGGCGCAGTCTCAATCAGTGTGTTGCACCAGTGTGTAGTGTCATTTGGTCCAGATTAGGAAAAAAAACGGGGGGAGGAATCATAACAGTTGGTGTTGCAGTTAGAAAGTGAAACATAATGAATCCGCTGAAAGTGAGTTTTGTTACAGATCTTTGCACGTGTTCCTTGGTTAAATCGTTCGGATAACAGTGATATCGTTTAGAAATGTATATTGCAACGGACATTTAAAAGAAAGCTGTTATCGAAACAATTCCCCAGAGCGAAATTCAACCCAACTGACTCTGTTGAAACGCAGCTTGTTTTTTAAAAATAACTGAAATGCTTTAATACAACTTAAAGGCATAGTTCCACCGTTGAAGTGTACATTGGTTTTGGTAGTTCCTCAATATCGGTTTCCCAACTCGCGCATAACATGGACAATTTGCTGCGGCATTTGCTCTTACAAATATATTTACACCCGCCACTCTTATCATTCCCGCCAAGTTCTCACAGCGACAATGAACGAGTCGATTGAAACAGTACAAAACGCGCGCCCGGTGCTTTAGCTATCCGCTTGTCCCGTTGTTTCGGTCGTAGTTGTCCCTGGTGCTCCTGCCGCTGGTGTCGCTGGCGTCCGTAGTTTGGCCGTCTGTTCCAGTATCCGGGTGACTTGCTCCTCCGTCAGCCGCTCGTCCGAGTCCTCGATCATCAGCTGTATGTGCAGCGGCGAGGACGGTGGATCGTTCACCATCATCAGGCACTCGTTTTTGGTCAGGTTGAACTCCTTCATCGCCTGCAGAAAGTCGATGATGCCGGCGGTCGATTGCTCCTTGCACGGTGTGTCCTCCAGATACTGCACCGTTTCGTACGTGATCGTGGCGAGATTGCGCAGTCCGTACTTTTTCTTGCTGTTTTTCATGTCCTTCAGGGCCGTCATGACCTCGTAGTTGGTGAGAATGGCCGCGTTTGGATTGACGATCTCCATTCTGCTGGATCTGAGCTGGTGCTTTCAGTGTCAGCGTGGTGATGGTGGTGGTGGTCTGTACACGTGGTCGTCTGCACAACGGAAGAGTCAGGGATAGGGGGGACAACAGATGTGTTACGGACGTGTGTGTGTGTCACTGATGAAAGGTATTCCACAAGCGTGTGAAAGAAGATTGTGCACCGCTAGATACGAACGATCTACATCTTACCCATTCGAACCCATTTTAAACAACAATATCAATTCCTGAAAATATCTTCCCTCCTTACATTACAATGTATGCTAATAGAATTTCTGAATTGAATTTATGTGTACTTTGCAGTTGCTGCTCTTTCTAGCCTCCATCACCATCCTCAGCAATGCACGGCCGGGGCAGGGCTTAGAGATTGAACATCCGCACAGCTTCTCCACATTCAAGCGTGGCGTAATGCTGGGCGATGTTTCGTACAGCTATTCCTCCACCGACATGGGTTCGCCGGAAAGTGGTCGCTACAAGACGGTAACGGTCATAAAGAACATTGCCATACCCAAACCAACCAGCACGATGTTCAGCGATCGATCGGAACACTTCTACGATTCGGTGGAGAAAGGCTCGTCCGGCAGTGGTTCTTCGGCGCATAAAAAGCGAACGCACGTGGAATATTGGCCCCCGAAGGAAGACAATCAGGTCGCTCATCGGCTTAAGCTGGAACCAAGCTTCCACAAGGCGAGCAGCAACACGCAACACCGGCCGAAGAGTGGCAGCAGTCACACCCATCAGCGCCATCACAGCCGGCAGGAGAAGGTGGCCACACCGAAGCCAACGTACAAACCGGCCGAAATCAAGGAACAGTCGGAAGAGGATCCCAAGCACCCGATCGATCTACTGGAGCTAGCCAAATCGGCTGTCAAAACGCTCACCCAAAAGGCCAAGACTGGTGGACCGGGAGAAAATACGGGCCCGGTAACGTTTCCCTCCGACGGGATGATGATGAAGAAAAAGCAGAACGGTGTCGTCAGCGTGGCCCAAGAGTACACCAGCATCGTGACGGAAGATCCAACAGAACGGCAGCCGATCGTGAGCAAGCTGCGCACCAAGGTAGATCTTCCGACGAAGGCTCCATCCCAATCGCCTTACTACTCCTCCTCGTCGCCCACCAGCACCACCACCGCCTCCAGCAGTGAGGAGGAGCAGGAGATCCCGTTGAAAGATTTTGAACAGTCCGAGTACGTGTTCAACCACAAGACGGGAACCTTCGAGTTCCGCAAAGCGTCCAAAGCGCCCAAAGCCGTCCAGGAATATCTCCGTGCCAGTCCGTACGGACAGAAGGGAGATCAGGGGATGGGAGATGGCGGTGCCAGCACGTACAGCAGCCCGTCGGAGCTGCTGTTTGCCGAGCTTCACAACGCTGTGTCGACTCGCAATGTCACTATGATCAAGGCGCTTGCCAGCCAGCTGGAGGAAACGTTCAACATAGGCCAGCTAGACTTTGAGTCGCTTAAAACCGAGGCCGAGATGGAGCAGCACCGTACGACCGAAGACTCGATGATGATGATGATGATGATGGCCGGTGAAACGACGACCGCCAAGGCACCGTTTGACTTTGGGTACGGCAACTATGGCGAAACGACCACCATGGAGTATCAGGACCCGACCACCGAGGCGATCATGCCAAGCACCACTGTCAAGGCGCCGATCATGATGATGATTCCAACGACCACCACCAAAAAGCCGCTTCGATACATTGCGCCCAAGCTGCGCGGATTCAAGCGGTTCTCGTCCAAGCGACAGAACAATTAGTGTAAATGGTTCTTTGGTGAGGAAAAACCACACCCCAAAAAAATGTTTGCGGAACACGATCGTTCCAAAAGCAAAAGTATTTATTTTCTACAGTGTTGCTGCGCTAATGCTCCAGAAATCGAACAACGATCTAATACGTAAGCTCAATTGACCTAAAATTGCAATTAATTGGAGTAAAATCGTGATATAAAAACAGTGGGCACTACTACTACTACTATCTCCAAGTATGGAGCAAAACGGAAGGCATTCCCATCCCTATCTATATATCAATAAATCTATCCTCATTTTAACATACTGTACATCAACTGGAAATTGTCTTCTTCATTTGAAGGTTTCTGGGAAAATTTGAAAGGCATTTTAAACCGCTTACATTTTTATGTTTCGGACAAGCGACGAGATCATTGTGCATTGAGTAATTGCAATAGAAAAGTGCGTTTATGTGGTATCTTTTAGGTTTATGAGAAAATCAATCAGTTTCCTTGCATCAAGACATTTCTTACCTCGAGACAAAGTCGATCCCTTTTAGTGTGTAGTATTAGCGCGTTAAAGCAAATTAGCATGTGATATAACAGTAGATTGACTACATTAGGAATCATTGCATATTGTTTAATGAATTCATTTTCATATTGATTATAAAGTATAAATAATCAGAATCTCAAACAAAAGAAACGATACTCATGGCAAGATAAAAATGCGGACTAGTTCCGTAAGCTATTAATGAGAGTAATTTGTATTGAAACATTGAAGCAATCGAAGGGGTATCATCAGTCAAAAGTTAACATTGGAAGGGTTGTTTTGCATTCGGATTGAAATGGCCGCATGCTCTGATTTAAAATATGTATTCCTTTTTACCATCTTGAAATTATTCACCACGTTCTGCAGAAATTGTATAATTAGAATAAGAACCTTTTTTCGCACAGTTGATCTGACCTAGGTCAATAATACTGCGCAAGCGTCATGGTCAGCCAGCCAAAGGAAAGCATTCTCAGCATAAGTCTGAACATTGGGAGCGATTCGTTGATTAGAAACGAGTCGGGCGTTCCAGAACAGATAATATTCTTATCAACAGTCCCTCACACATTTTTACGAAGCTATTTCACGAACCCCAAATGATGAAACGGAGCCTCCCGTGCATTCCTTTCAATACTTACTCTTGCACTATAATCCCATACATTTATTACTCTTACTCTAGTTACGCCGGACACAAAGAAGATCCAATCAGAAGTCTGGTGCATACATTACAGTGTTTTCTTTTACAAACTAATAAAACCGAGAAAGTGCCATCGAAGAAAACGATCCCACAGCTCGCAACGAGGGACCTTAGAGCCAAGGGATGTGACGTTTGAGGGAATGAAACACCACCCCACTTCCACTCCCTTCGACCGTATGAACTCTTTCCCCTCGCTCGGGACTCCAGCCTTGATATGAACAAGAAATCATTCTTTATTCGCTTAACATACATCGAGCACGCTTTCAAAATCACACTTTAGCACACATATCTCTACTCAAATTAAAATTAAATTCTGTTTCCTTTCTTAGACAAATCTCTACCTATTGTCTCGAACTCGCGGGCGCAACACAGAAAATTCACACACTTCAAGGACGCTCTTTACTTGCACACTAAGGGCGATAGAGAGGCTCCGTTGGCCGTTTGACTTACCTAAACACTAGTTTAATGGCTTTGCCACACACTTTCCTAACGTTTCGCTACTGTTACAACTATGATTTTCGCCTTCAAGGCACCGAAAATACGCATTTATGTTCCGCTTCAAGATGGCGACGTCTGAAAACGCTCAACTTTTCTTCTGTACTTTCTGTACCCAGGCACACACACACGCGCGCGCATGTTCGTTCACGTTTGCTTGCGTCAGGTTGGTAGCTGGCGTTACGACCAAGGTTTACAAATATAAGGTTAATGTCTGGTCTTTTGACAATACGCGATGCAAGGAATCGAAATAAAAATGGAAACTCATCTATTAAACAAAGCAAAACTGCTATCAATACCATTTTGAAAAAAAATGTTTTTATTTTTATGCGAAGAAGCTTTTCTTTTGTAAAATTAACATTTACCCTGAATAACGTAACTAGATACCACCTTTTTGTTGTTATAAACCTTGGTTGTAACGCTTTCCCATATGGTTTGTCAACAAATCGAATCACAACAGTAGCATAAAATATGAGCGATGCTGCCCTACCGATAAATCAAATTAAAACCGAACCAAACGCCGACGAAGACATCGAGGAGAAGCTGCCGGCGTACAGAGTGTGTGCGGAAAGTAAACTTATACACGCATCGGTGGAAATAGTCGATCTCACCGAGGAGGACTTTCTGAACGAATTCAAATGCTTCCTCAACACCCTGCCCGACCGACGCCTTGACGTCGAGGCGAGAAGAACCGGCACCAATGCAAAGGCCCGCACCATCCGATATGTTTTGGCCGTACCGGCCCTCCTGCTTGCCCAGGTTCGAATACACCAGGACACGTTCATATGCGAGCTGTTTCGAATCAACTTCTCGAACACGATGCTGTACGGGAAGCTAACAGCGGAAACGTTCCGCAATGATGTTACGGTGTATCAGCTTGATGATGGTTCGGCAGCAGTGGATGTATATTATAGACCATCTAACAACAAAATGCTAGGTAATTTGCTAGTTCGCTCGTTAAATAAGCTCGCACTCTATTCTACTGTACATTTCCTTTGTAGATAATTTAAATAAGCTGCTTTGCTGTGAAGATACTCTTCGGCGGAAACCGTCCCCGCTGAACGAGGAAGCGATTCCAAGCTCAATGGAACTGAGGCGCCATCTCAGAATGCTGATTTCGATAGCGAAAGCACGTTGTGCCACCTTTCTCGGCCGTTTGAAGCTGCGCACGCAATGCTTCGTTGTAGGGCGGCCTTTCGAAGCCAGCGGAGGCAGGATAGCCGTGTTTGCCCAAACCATCCTACCCGATGGCGAGCTGGGCCACTCGTGTGAGCTGTTCTGGAAATGCTACTTACTTTCGGTGTACGAGCCCATGCTCGGTATGTTAGAAGAACCGACCAGCATGAACGAAACGACTGCAAGTTGCATCGATAAATTGGTGGAAAAGATGAAGGGATTGTACGTATAGAAAGAAAACCGGTTATTTATCTGTTTTGAAAAGTTGGTTACCTTTTATTTTCCATGAGAATTACTTTGCGAAGAGGGTTACCATGAGAAGAGGGTTTGCGATCGGGCTTCGTGTGGAATATTTATATCTGTCAAGTAATGTCTTGGTTTTGTATTTATGTTCGCCTTGATTCCAAAAACATCATATAAATCCCATTTAGCAGTATCGAAAGAGGGCGCGAGCAATTATGCCGCCCGTATAGCGCCATTGCAGAATTGCATGATACGGGAGCAAACAACGAGAAAGTGGGAAGATAACCGAAGACCAAACGATGAAGCGTCGGGAAACAATATGCACTAAATTCACATTACACCGTTCACGCTCGTTCCCGTGTGTCTTTCTCTCCTTCTCAACACGGAATCTCCGTTCAGACACCACTTCAACCAGCTGCCCGCGCTTAGGCGGTCTTCGCACGCATGGCGGCACGTTTACTGGTGACGGCCTGGAAACCAGACTTAATACTAGCGACGGAACACCGTGACCCGCACGATTCGCATTGCAGGAAGAACAGGCGGGTATCTTTCTGGAGAATGGTGTCCGGCGAGCGGCAGGTGTGGCAGGTGACGTACTCCTTGATGTATCTTCGCAGCACGTTCTCGATCTGTTTCGGCTGGAAGCGACCCTTGATGATCAGCTGATTGTTACCGTCGACCGAGCCGCTCGTACCCAACTCGGCCAGCAGAAAGTCCAGCACGTGCTTCTGTAGTCGATGGAGCGTTTTGCAGATTTCGGTAAAGTTGGCGAACGAAGTTTTCTTCGTGCCGACGCGCAGCACCTGCGGGGGGCGCATCACGAACTTCGGCTTCCGCCCGCCCGCCATCTCCGGGTTCTTGTCGAGGATGATCTCGAACACGCGGTTCAGCAGCTCGTCGTACGTGTAGTCACGGTCCGAGCCGGCCCAGGAAGTTACATTTTCATCCACTATTTTCGCGATGTTCAGGATTGGGAAGAGATAAAAGTCACGCATTAGTTATCGGTAAGAGAGAAAAGCATTTTCAACAACGAAATGAAGTGAGGAAACAATAATCAAATATGAAATAGAAAAAAAACGTCTCTCTATACCAGTCTCGGTGACGATCCCATCATTCTCGGTAAGGCATGTAAAATCAACGCAATGGCAAAATATCATCAGATTTACGCTCAACACACAGAACATCTACGACCAAACATCTTCTAAATATTTAAAACATCAACTACATTCTTACCATTTTCCTTCTCGTCGTCCTGCGGGTCCTTTCCGTCCACCAGCTCCTGCTCCATCAGCTCGGTAAGATCCTTCTTCTTCTTTTTCTTCTTCTTCATACTAAAGTCCAGCTTGAAGTCCTCGTCCAGCCCATCGTCCCCGGCCACCTCTCCCTCCTCCTTGCTCTCCTTTGCATCCGCGTCGCCTTCGCCGGCGCCGGACGGGAGCGCTCCCTCCAGCTCGTCCAGATTGAACGGCTTCTTTTTCTTCTTCTTTTTCTTGTTGAAGTTCTCCAGATCGAGATCGTCCTCACCGTCTGCCAGCGGTTTCGGTTCGCTCGGCGCCACCGCCGCATCGGCTTCTGTCGGTTCCTCCCCCGCTCCAGCCATGGCATCTAAATCGAACGGGGTCTTCTTCTTCTTCTTTTTCTTCATCAAGGAAGGGTCAAAGATCTGGGGCAGGGATGAAAACGGTGCAAAAACGTGACATGCTATTAATATTCCGTGCATTAAGAAATTTCAAGCGTAAAAAGACAAAGAAACCGGTGAGCCTGTTGAACAGGCCCGAAATAGGGGCAAATTCATTCCCTGCTCATAACCTAACATCGCTGTCCGGCGCATTGCTGGTGCTGGTTGCTAGCGATGTGGCTCTTTTCGCAAGCAACATCGCCGATACACGACCCAGCAGCAGCAGGGCATTGTCTCAAACTTTCACTCGCCCATATTCCATGTTTCGTAGCGCGCTATCCCGTCGACTTACCGCATCGTCTTCCGCCATGATTTGCTCTAACACTTGTGACAGTTTTTTCCTATTTTCCACACACTTTTGTGCACGTTTAATTTATTTTACGGGCGAGCGAACCAGCCCACTTCAGCAATATTGCATCAGCTTTTCGTAAATTTCTCCGCTGTCACATTCTGGGCTGTCAAAAGCTGCTTCTCCCTCTTCTTGCGGCACACGCACGCGCTGACAGCTGCTGCCGTCACGCGCGCCCAGTAGCGTTACGGGGCGTTACGCGTGGAAAAAGCTTTCGAAATGGTTTTTTTAAATATCCCCTCACACAATTTCATCGTCAGTAGCTTATTTATTGATCAAAAAGGAGATGATTTTACATGAATGCCACACTTTACGCACTGCTCTCTCTATTCCTACCGGTATGTAATTGAAGGGTAAGTGAATCCATCCGGCCTCGTTTACTCAATACCGTACAATTTCAATGTACGATCCATGCTCGTCGACGCGATGTACTGTGCATGTTTGCCAAATCGAACGCCCGTTGCCAGTGCCGTGTGATCATTGAATACCTTCAGCTCCTGCCACTGTTTACACAGATAGACACTGAAACGAAACGGAAAGATTGTTCAATGAGACTGTAATCCTTATACGGTCTAGCGTTATATCCTCCCAAAACTTACCGAATATCCGTGCCGGCAATCGACAGATACGTTCCGCTCTGATCGAAGCACAGGTCCTTCACCTCGTAACCATCATCCAGCTGGATGGTTTTGAAGTTTTTCAGCTTGCGCAAATCCCACAGCTTTACGCACGCATCATCCGCAGCGGTGGCGAGATAGTAACCGTTCTCGGAGAACGAAATGGCCGTGATTGGTCCGGTATGGCCCGCGAAGTTTGCCACATTGCTTTGCTCCTTCAAATCCCAAATCTTCACCTGCGAGTCCTCCGTGCCCGTACCGAAGATCAGCCCGTCCGGATGGAACTGAGCGGACGTGAGGCCATACTCTGCCGTATCCGCTACCTTCGTAAGCAACCGGCCCGACCGTATGTCCGAGAACGCCCAGTGCTTGTCGGACGAGGTAGACAGCACGTAATCTCCGGTCGGGTGTAGCGAAAGACCGGTTACGGGCCCGTCGTGGCATCGCAGCAGCAGCTGCGTCTGGGAGGTGGGCACGTGCCATACGCGTATGTTGCAGTCCGGCGAGCCCGTAATGACAGTGTCTTCCTCGGGGTGGAAGATTACCTTCGTCACCTTTTTCGTGTGACCCTTCAGTACGGCCACGATCTGTTCCGTGTCTTTGTTGAAAACGGTCGCATTCTTATCGTTGCCACCGGTTAAGATTTTGCTCTGATCGGAATGATTGATGTCCAGCGCTAGAATGCCGGGCACACTAGCAGAATGCAACCCGGGATGGGAGGCGAGCGTGAGAAAGCCGCGCAGCTTCTCCTGGCTAACCAACTCCTCCGGCACGGTACGGCCCTTCTTCTTGCGCTCCTGCGTAAGCACGGTCGCTTTGTCCTGTAGCTTCTGGATGACTTCCGCACTCATGCCAGCCTGTTCGATAGGCTGGGCAGCAACACCACCCGCCTCCGACGCAATCGACGGTTGCGGTGCAGCTTGGATTGCAGACATACCCGTCTGTGGTTTCAGGGTGGCTAACGCTTCGCGGGCCGCGGCCACCTCTTTGTTGAGTCGCGCGATAACACGGCAGGCCGCATCGTGCTGGTAGAGTGCGTGGGACAGTTCCTGGCGGGCGGTTTGTAGCTGTTGCCGCTGGGTAAATGAATGCAGCATCAGTGCGTCCCACTCATCTTGCATCGTTTTCAGTGTGGCTGGAATACTCGTTGCACTCGGTGGCTTCGGACGCACGATCGGAGGAGCTGCGAAGAAAGCAGGTAAAAGCGGGATAAGTGTCGACCGTCAAGCTGGGCGTACATTGCCGTCCCATTGCACCTACTTTTCACATCGATCAATTCTTCCGCCGTTAGCGGCTGTCCGTTGATTGGATCGCACTCGTTCTCTACGATGTACTTCTCAATCAGCCGGCGCTCAAAGATAGCACCCGATTTCGGCGATATACAAGGATGTTCCGGTACTTCGTTCGATACTGCAAAAAAAGGGGGCGATAGAAGATGTTTATTACGAAGGGCGCAACATAACCTTACTTTTCCGTAGGCCGGACGCAGCATTTGCCGCAATAGAGCGCAAACACGGGCGTAATCAACGAATACTTACTACTGCACACCAGCGACATCGTTTATTAACTACGTGGGAGGGGTTTCTTCAAGTTAATTTGTGTAAAACAGTCTGCAATTACAATATCAAAAGGTCCGCAAAATTCGAGACGCTTTTCTCCTTTCGGTTTGATTGTTACTTTGACAGCTGGCGCTGGACTGATTCCCAGCTAACAAATCGGCCCACATCACAATCCGGGAGCAAAGCAAAGGGTCGTTTACATCAAACAAAGCTGCAAAAACAACAGATTACAAAAGAAAACATCATAAACAACAACCTTCTCAAGATTTACAATAAAGTTGAGAGAATTTCTACAAAATGCATAACAAAAAAAATGTAAATAAATAAATAAATAAAAAAATAAATAACCACATTGTATCGAATTGTACAATCTGTTAGAACACTGATAAGAAACTACAAATAGAGCAATGGTTTAAATTTAGATGCATAGATATCTGATCAAATTTGTGACTAATATTTGGTCAAACGGATACCATCAATTAGTCATACCTTTTTCGTTATTTTACTGATACGACGCTTTGAACTGAACACCCGCTTCAATCGCATCAGCAGCCTCGTCGCTATCGGATCGGCGCTCAATCGAAGTAAGGCCATTTCAATGACTGAGCAGTTACCATAGGAAACGAACAGCTTCTTTTGCTTGCATTGGCGTAGCAGATTTTAGGTAAATCGTCTTGAAAGTGTTTTGTAGAGGTGTTTGTTATAGTGACTTTAGTGAATTGAAGTGTGCTACATGTGTTTAAAATTTGTTAGGACTTAAAAGTATGTGAAAAGAATGTCCCACAAAAGAGAAACATAAGAATACTTTAAATTATTTTAAAAAAATCCTTCACAAAGTGTATTTCACGTTAAAAGTGTTGCCGTTACCTGTCCACGAAAATAAGCGCAATATTTTCAAGCAGTGCAAATAGAATGTGTTTTCATGGGTTATTAACTGTTAAAGTTAATCATGGGTTATTAACTTGCCGTTGCCAGCTAACTTGGCTGATAAAGCTGAACTGACCGCTGAGTTAGCATCATTTTGAAGCTGATATCGCGCAAGAAGATAATGTCAAATCTAAGATATGCTGACTTGGAGATAAGAGAGATAAAGGTGCACCGATATCGTCAAGGTTGTAATGGCTCTTCGTTTCCATGACGACATTTTCATTTGAGCATTCGGCTTGTGACGTACAATATTGAGAACGCGTTGCTCGCCACATCAACGGACAGTATCAGAATAATTTCAAATAACTTACAAGCGTTCTAGGGTGCATGAAGATAATACAATTTGTATGGTTCCAATGTGTTTTCTTGCAAAGAGAGTTCCGTTATCTTTTGCCCGACTTTTCGAATAAAACATCCAACAAAACAGTTTTCAGTACAAAAAAAGACGACGGCTTGTTGTGTAACTTGATCATTTTAAATTTCTAATTTGGGTGATTACCTAAATCTAATCATTGTCGTAGGTAATCGAATCTAACCAGCCGTTGGATGTTGATAAGGAAGTGAATCAGGATCGTCAATATGTACACAAGTTGTCGCGTGCGTAAAATATGCTATCCGTAAATGCTTCCAGCTTATCAGTTTGCGCTAATACAGGTAGAAGGGGAAACAGTGTTTAAAAAAGGTAGTCCAAAGTCTGAATATTGTGTAAATGTTTGTGGTGTGATAGTTATTTGAGCTGTTAGTTAAAAATTTAATGCATCTAACTTTTAATTTTTATTGTACGTATTTTAGCCTATCAGAGCTCAACACTGGACAACTCGTGCAGAATGTAACAAGAAAGATGATAAACTACTTTATTCGATAGCCGAACATGTTACAACGATCCATGAACTATAATGTATCCAGCAAGAGTATTATTAACTTTGCTCCTGTTAACATCACACTGTTACGTGTCTCTATTAGAATCAACGGGACACTATGATAGAGAGAGCGATAAAATCCCTTCAGAAAATCAGCCTAAACCTCATCACTCGGTCCTTCCAGTGTTCAGCTCACAGGAGGGAGAAGATGACACACTTCATCCAGATGCAACAAGAAAAAGGAGAAATTCACCACCTGTATTTTCAGCGAATCAGGTCGAAAATCGTAAACCAACCTTCAATGAGTGTGATAACTACAAGCCAATGCTAAAGGAGGAACAGCCAGTTGGTACGCCGGTCCTGCACGTGAATGCAATCGATCCAGATCCAAATCAAACTATCGAGTACAGCCTTATGACAACACCTGGTGAACGAGTACGCTTCCGAATTGATAAGAACACGGGAGAAATCACAACGGTCCACGTCTTTGACCGAGATGAGCCGATCCGTGAGAAGGAGATCTACATCTCTGTGAGGGCGACAGACAATGGGCGACCTCGACTAGACGATGTTTGCACGCTGAAGGTAAAAATTGTAGACATCAACGACAATCCACCAATATTTGACAAGGTACGCTACGAAGAGTCGGTAGCGAAAGATATGAAGGTAAACCAGCGCGTTGGTACTATCTCGGCGACGGATATGGATGACGGCGATAACAGTCTCATCAAGTACGAACTATTGCAGAGTCTCCCAGGCAGCAGTTTCTTTCAGATTAATGAGAACAATGGTTTAGTTACCCTGGTTAAACAGATCGATCGTAGTCCTGGCCAACATTACTTGATCCACGTGAGAGCATACAATTTAAACCAACAGGGCGAACCCGTGCATCATACAGATGTGGAAGTAAAAATACACGTCATGGAATCGAATAAACGGTCTCCATACTTTTCCAAGTTACCAGAAGAAACGATTGTGCTGAATGAAACGTTTAAAGATTACTCCAGGCCGATAGCAATATTTGAGGCCAATTCATCCATCCCAGAGAAACCGGAAGTCATCTTCGAACTGACCCAAGGCCGAACAGAGGAAACAAATTCAAAGCACACGTTCCTACTGGAGCAGCTGAACAACATGGCCACGATCAAGCTGGGTAAGGCGCTCGATTATGAAATCATAGCAGAGTATACTCTCACAGTGAGTGTTAAGAATTCGGATGACCTGATTGCTGAGGCCGTTCTAAAGATCCAGGTGTTGGATGAGAATGATATTATACCGGTGTTTCCAGAAATGACGTCCGGTGCAGTCCTTGAAAATGAACCACCCGGAACACAGGTAATGGTAGTAAAGGCCTATGATCTGGATGGCACACTGGCCAATAATATCGTGTCGTATCGATTCGAGGACGAAAGTCAACATTTGTTCCACATTAATAATGTAACGGGTCAAATCACGACACTGGCATCGCTTGATCGCGAGCAAACTGATTCTTATCAGCTCAAGGTAGTAGCAGAAGACAATTCTCCATCGGCACTGTATCGAAATGGTAAGCCAAACAGTATTACCAAGCTCTTATTCATCAAGGTGATGGATAAAAATGACAATAAGCCAGCGTTCACTAGTCAGCATTTCGTGGTAGAGGGCGTGCCGGAGGACGAGAACATTAACACGCCAGTTATTGAGGTGACAGCAAGAGACCCTGATGCAACATCCCTGTTATCTTATACATTTGTCTCCGGTAATGAAGGACTTGCTTTCAAAATTGACAACAACACCGGTCGTATCTCGATCAACAACCGGCTCGATTACGAGACGGTACGTGAGTACAAGCTGATCGTTCAGGTTGATGATGGGATCTTCCAGGACAACGCGACAGTCTCTATCAAAGTAAAAAATGTCAACGATAACCCACCACGCTTCACAGGTCTTCGTAATGTAACGATACAAGAAGAAACGATCCCATCCGGGTGTATAATGACCGTTCAGGCGTATGATCCAGACATCGAGAATCGAACCGATCCGCAGCACATTCGATTCTTTTACGTTGACGAATACGATGATGCGATAGAGATCGACGATAGTGGATGCTTGCGGGTCAAGAGAGCGCTCGATCGTGATCCCCCGCTAGGCTCCAAGCGCTGGCAGTTTATTATCACCGCGACGGATGAGGATGGTGCGGGCAAGAAAACGCCAGCCACTGTGATCATATCTTTGGAAGATATCAATGACAACGCACCTCGACTATCGAATGCAATGCCAGTCGTTTGGGGCGAAAACAGGCCGCCAGGTTTGATTGTAAAACTGACGGCAGAGGACGCGGACGAGGCTCAGAACGGACCACCGTTTCATTTTAGCATCGATCCGAATGCGCGTTATGAGATCAAGAAACGTTTCAAAGTTCATGGCGAGGAACTGCACGCGTTGGTTGAGTTCGATCGAGAGGAGCAAAAGGAGTACCAAATTCCCATCCTCATTAGAGACTCTGGTGAAGAACCTATGAGCGCTGTCAGCATGCTACATCTGGTAATCGGTGACGACAACGACAACAAGATGAGGCCAGGTAAAAGTCGCATCTTCGTGTACAACTACAAAGGAGAATCACCCAACACGGAAGTTGGACGCGTGTACGTCGACGATCCGGATGACTGGGATCTTCCAGATAAGACGTTTATATGGGATTATGCTACCCGTCATCACTCGGTAGCCTTTTTCGATTTAAACAGTGACACAGGTATGATCACCATGCTTCAAGGTACACGTGGGGGAGATTATGAACTAAACTTCCACGTGATTGAGCAGTCGAGTCATTTCCCGCGCCATAATGTCACAGCCAAAGTGACAGTAACGGTGAAAGAAATCCCAGAGGAGGCAGTGGATAAGAGTGGATCGATCCGATTCCATAATGTAACTGCGGAAGAATTCGTATCGCGCACACCTGGTCAGCTCACAACGCCCAAAGATCGGCTGCAGGCGAGCATTGCAAACACGCTCAACGTTAGCCGAGAGAACGTGGATGTGTTCACCGTGTTGAAGCGCGACAATGTCAACGGAACCGTCCTGGACGTTCGGTTCTCGGTCCATGGCAGTCCTTATTATGCACCTGAACGACTCAACGGAATGATGGGCTATCAGCTTCATCAGTTGGAAGAGGACGTAGGTCTTTCGGTGCTTATGGTGGGCATTGACGAGTGTATCGAGGAGGGTCGTAACTGTGAGCTATCGTGCAAGAATACGCTCTACAAATCGAACGTCCCTATCGCGGTATACACCAACACCAGCTCGTTTGTGGGTGTGAATGCCTTCGTACAAGCAGAGTGTGTGTGTGAGGCTCCATCACCGTCGCTCACATGTCTCAATGGAGGTTTCTTGGTGAACGATCGCTGCTCCTGTCCCGAGGGCTTTGAAGGTCCTCACTGTGAGAGGCTTGGCATTGGGTTCTATGGCAGTGGATATGCGCTTTATCCTCCGATCAGTCCTTGCAACATGACGCGAATAAGTGTAGAACTATCACCGCAGCAGGAAGATGGCTTGGTGATGTACATCGGTCCACTCAGCTATAATCCTCGTCTGCCTGTGCAGGACTTCTTGGCGTTGGAGCTCGTGAAGGGACTCCCTGTGTTGCTGCTCGACTACGGCAGTGGTACCATTCGTATCGAACATCGGTATCGATTCCCCCAGGGTAAGCCATTCACCGTAGAGATCGTGCTTCAACCGCAAACAATCGAGATGATCGTCGACAACTGCAAGCTGTCCACGTGCATGAGTCTAGATGCGCCAAAGGGACCAAATCGGTTCTTAAACGTGAACGCGCCACTGCAACTCGGAGGAGCTGCCGTCAACCTAGACTACCTCGGATCGCTGTACAACTGGACGTACGTGCCACAGGACAAGGGTTTCAGTGGCTGCCTGCGCAATCTCACCATCAACGAGCGGACGTACGATCTCGGACTGCCCAGCCTAGCAAAGAATGTCAACTCGGAATGCATTAGTCGGTCTGTAGCTCTCATCGCATCCATTGGCTTTACGTCGTACTACCTATACGTAATTATCGCCTGTATTATTTTGTTGATCGTGCTACTATTTTTCATAATTGCACACAAGACGAGCCATAACGAATGGCATGACAAAGAGATGGACCATCCACGGGGCACGGTCGTCTATTACGAGGAGGAGGGTGGAGGAGAGTGTGACACTATTTACGATCTCAACGCGGTTCTAGGACACCTAAACCTGATGGACCTGGACACAATTCACTATGCGAATATTAACAACGATCAATACCTTGGAACGTTCCTCCTACGCAAGAGGGCTGCTTGCGACCAAGCTGTTGACGCTTACCCACAAGACGATGTGCGATGCTATGCGTACGAGGGTGATGAGACCAGCTACCAGTCACTGTCGAGTCTGGCCTCCTTTTCTGGTTCCGAGGGGGACTTAAAGCTTCCCAATCTATCCTTGCCACCAGATTTACAGATGCTTGCTTACAGCTACGGCGAAGAGTCGAGCGACACAGAGAAATAAGAACGAATTTCATAGCAGTAATTGTAGTTTGATCTTGTTTTCTAGAAAATATACAGTTTTACTACAACCAAAGCCACCAAACTTACCAATTTTTTCACACGCCTTTTGCATGTTTGTCTTTCCTTGGAAATCGCACAATTCAAAACAACAAAGCAGCCGTTCAAACAGCGCTGTCAGCTGTCAAACGGGGCAGGGGTTGTTTTCTTTCTTCTTTCCTCCCTTGCTGGCCAACCACGACATTCGCTGCTGACGTTGAACGAGTTTGAACATTTTTCTGTTTTGGTCGCTAAATTACAAACGCGCTCTCCACGAGTACGCGGTAAACGTCGGTCGGAAGTTAAGCTTTTAGCCAAAATACCGGTTTTGCGTGTTTTTGGTTCAGTTTAGGGAAAACAGTTCATCCGCAACATTCTGGCGAAAATGTCCGTCAACTTGCGTTCGGTGTTTGCATTCGCCAAGGAGTACCACCAGAAGAAGGAATCGCAGAAGGATATCCAGTATGGAACGGCCGGATTCCGTTCGCAGTAAGTAGTGGGTGAGGGACACACACACACACACGGCACACAAAGAAAAGTGAAAGGCTCCTTTCTAGCCCACGCCCGTTCTCCAGTAGGCCATGCGAAATGGACATTCTGTTCCGGGTTCGGTGGAAACCACTTTTGCTGGTAATACCCCACACAGTGTGCGGTGCGGATATGTGGTCCAATAAAACGCTTATCTTTTAATGTGTTCTTTCCTTTCCTTTCTTCTCTTCTCCCTCCCATTCTCCCCATCCCGCTTTCACCCACACATCGCCGCAGTGCTGATAACCTGGACTACGTTATGTATCGAATGGGCTTGCTGGCGGCGCTACGGTCGCGGGCGAAAGCGAGCCAAGCGATCGGTGTCATGATAACGGCTTCCCACAATCCGGAGCACGATAATGGGGTGAAATTGATCGACCCGCTCGGCGAAATGTTGGAACAGCGGTGGGAGCAGCTGGCCACCGACCTGGTCAACGTACCCGACAGCGGGCTGGAAGCGCAGGTGGCGAAAATCTGCGAGGACGAGCAAATCGACAATAACGAACCGGCGAAGGTGTTTGTCGGCATGGACACGCGCTACCACAGCCCGCAGCTATCGCGTGCCGTCGTGAACGGTATACTGGCGCTGAAGGGGACGGTCACCGAGTTTGGCATCGTGACGACACCGATGTTGCACTATTTCGTAACCTGCACCAACACGCAGAACGCGTACGGGCTGCCCACGGAGGAAGGCTACATGGGCAAGCTGATAGCGGCGTTCAAGGCGCTGCGCGGGGAGCAGGCTGAGCGGGGCAACTATCGCAACCAGCTGTACTACGACGGTGCGAACGGTGTCGGGTCGCTGAAGATGCTTGGTTTCATCAAAAAGCTGAACGGCGCACTGAACGTTCAGGTGTTTAACAGCAATGGAAAGATTAACTTCAAATGTGGAGCCGATTTCGTGAAAACAAACCATCGCGTGCCGGAGGGACTGCCCGAGGAGGCAGCACTGGCCAGTGGACGCTGCTGCTCGGTGGACGGTGACGCTGACCGTGTGGTGTACTACTTCACGGATAAGGAGGGAACGTTCCGTCTGCTGGATGGCGATCGGATAGCGACCCTGCTGGCGGGCTATTTGAAGGATCTGATCGAGCAGTGTGGCGTCCAGCTGGAGATGGGTCTGGTGCAGACGGCGTACGCGAACGGAGCGTCGACGGATTACATCGTCAATCGTATGAAAATCCCCGTCAGCTGCACACGCACCGGCGTCAAGCATTTGCACCACAAGGCGCTCGAGTATGACGTTGGCGTGTACTTTGAGGCAAACGGGCACGGTACGATCATTTACAGCGAGAAGGCCAAGCAGGCGATACGGGCGGCGAGCCAGGATGAGAGCCGCACCGAGGAGCAGCGCAACACGGCGACCAGACTGTTGCAAATGATCGACCTAACGAACGAAACGGTGGGCGATGCCATCTCCGATATGCTGCTGGTCGAGACGGTGCTTCACGCGAAGGGCTGGAACCTGGACGACTGGCTGGCGAGCTACACCGACTTACCGAATGTGCTGGAGAAAGTGTACCTTGCCGATCGGAACGTGATCGCCGTCACGGATGCCGATCGGGTCGTGGTAGCGCCGGTGGGGCTGCAGGATTCAATCAACGAAATCGTAGCCAAGTTCCCGAAAGGACGTTCCTTTGTGCGGCCCTCCGGTACGGAGGATATTGTGCGGGTGTATGCCGAGGCCGATACGCGAGCGAATGCCGTTCAGCTTGCCTTCGAGGTGGCGAATTTGGTGTTCGATCAGGCCGGAGGGGTTGGTTCGCGCCCGGTCAAGATGGAAGGCTAAAAACGAAGCTCCACGCCTCACAATCAATCGATATCGAATCAAAAGCTGTGCTACCTTCAACTGCCACCACCACACAAGACATGTTTACTGCGCACCGTTAACTGCGACTTTTAACTACTGACGCGTTGTTTGAATAGCTTGTAAGAACTACGCAATCGAAGCGATGAGAGATTATTTTTTTGTTTAACATCACGTGAAAAGTAAAAATTAGGGCAAATATTATACGATCAAGGCAGAATCTGATTTCACAACTATCATTATGCAGAATGCGAAGAAAAATATATTCTTTTAAATTTGAAATAGTTTCTTTTTGTTCGTGAAAAGGCCGAAACACAGCCATCGAAGCGTTCGACGGTTACCATGGAAACGGGGTCTCCGATAGCAACTACCCAGTGACTTGTTATTTGCAGCAACACTAGCGTAGCAGTACCCTCTGCAGTACAAGCGGGGTGCATTTCACGTGCGGTCACGATGTTTTGGGGATTCTGTGAAGCACTTAATTTTATCCAGCAATACCAGAAGAAATTATCAGCCGATGGGTCTCTACCGGAAAGCTTAAACATTTTACTGTTCGGAAGCGGTGACCCGCGACACATCCTGGCGACCGCATCGCAGCTATTCCTTCATCCCGGCCTGAAAGTCAACGTGTACCTAGCGGAAGGATGCATCGAACTGCTGGCACGACATATGGTGCTGCTTGCGGTCGCTTTCGAAGACCCGGAACTGCTCTCGCTCAAAGGCAAAACGCATCTCTTTATGGACCTCTTTGGAAACAATCTCATCCGCCCGTTCAGCAGTGCCTACTTGAGCAGTAAGGCGAAAGAGCTGACCGACATCATCACCGACGTGGAGTACGCGCAGCGCCAAGCACCGATGTTCAATTACGAAACGCTACGATATAAGGAGCGCGATCAGCTCGAGAACGTGTTTCGCTTCTGGACGAATGCGCCGGAACACGTGTTCAATATCGCACGCTACTGGGAAGATCGGTTGCGCGTGCAGCTCGGTGAGCGGTACGATCATCGCAACGGTGCATTCGATTGGGATTTGCAGATGCGACTGCGGGAAAACGGTGCGAAGCAGGTGTGCCCCCAGGAGTACAAGCACTGGCGGGAGACGGGAATCGCCTTCACCTTTCCCGAGTACGAGCAGAGCGATCCGAACAAAACGTTTGCCGTCGGGTTGGTGCGCAACGGGAAAGGGTTTCTGCACCGTGGTTCGGTTGGTGATAACATGACCGGACCGTACATAGCGTTCGGGCACAAGTGTGCCGAGGAGAGGCTTTCCCGCTCCAAGCATGGTGTGAATGATTTCCGCTCGACCGATGTGACGGAGCGCAATGTGCTGCAGATAGTGTACGAAATTCAAAACCGGAAGCCATACTGCTTCGATCCGAAGGACATCCATCAGTACGGTGCGCACCAGCTGGATGCGGGGAAAAATCTCAACAAACACGAGGCACGCACCGAGTCAGCGGAAGCCATACATTACAATAAACCCCTTTTGAGGTGCGACAATTTAACCATTCACTTCCTTTCTGTGGAAGACGTTTTGCGGATGCACGAGATGGAGCGGTTTGCTGGCAAGTTCGATGTCGTATTTGTGGCAAGCAACTATCTGGGCTTGGTTAAGGACGGTTTTAGCCGCACCTGGAAGGAGAACAGCCTCGTGTGCTTCGAAACGCGTCAGCTAACCGTTTTCAGCAAAGAGGAAATTAAAGAACATACCGAAAAGATTAAGGCCTTCGCACAGAAGGAATCCCTCGCAGCGGTGACAAACTTTTCCATCAACAAAAATCATCCCGTCCTTTTATACAAGCGTGCCGCCAATAAGTGAACGCAAATGTATTAAGCTCTAATAAATATGAATATAACAAAAGATTGGCCCTCCTACGATGTAGCGATCTCTTTCAGCGGTCCCTCCAGGTAGGTGGCAAGGGCTTGCGCTTTTTCCTTCAGTATGCCAAGCCCCACACTGTCCCGGGCGTACAGACAGAGCAGCAGGTTGGCCACCTGCGTAATGACGACGTTACCGTTCTCACACTGCAGAAACACGTACTGGAGTCGATCTTCTCGGAATGCGTTGCGGCCATTCTTTTCGTAAACGGACCAGATGTTGCTCGCGATCGCCGCTGTGACCGTGGCGTCCTTGTCGCCGAATCCGGAAAACGCCAGCAGTGCTCCTTCGTGTGTGAGCAGGCTGGAAAAAGGAAGGGGGAAAGCAGTGACATGTAAATCAGAACCATTCCCGTATTGTGCGTGGTCGTGTGTAAAGTACATCGTGTTTTCGACGCCTCCCGTATTCGCCTGGCTCAGTACGGATGTTAGAACTTTGGGTTGAAGCATGGTGGCACACAAATGATAAGGCTGGTCCGAGGGTTTGAGTAGACTAATCACAAGTAACTTGATGCGTTATCACGACCGATGGAATACCGTTTTTTGGAACGCAAAGGAAAGAAACGAGAAGAGCAACTGATCCCGACCGCAAGTGTTGTTGTTTACATTTTGTGTCAACGGTGGGGGATTGGATGTGCATGGAAAAGTGACATTTTATGGAATTGCTTTAATCGAAACAGATTGTATTTAAAAGTAAAAATCGAGTTGTATAGCATTTATGATCAACTACATTTAAAAGAGAACAAATAAGAGTAATTTAAACATTTTTAAACATAATTTGACAGCTCTCGTACTGAACGCCTTGTACAGCGAAGGGTTAATGACAGATGAACTGTCAACGCGTTTGTTTACCACATATTGATACGCATCTTTTTCATCGTGTTTGCAAAAGTGTACGAAAATCGTGCTAAAATTGTGTATTTTTACTTCATCCAGCCAAAATGGATGAATTGGAGCAGCTTGAGCATCTTTCGCTGGTGTCCAAGATTTGTACAGAGCTGGAAAACCATCTCGGCTTGAACGACAAAGATTTGGGTAAGCATCGAGCTTGTTGTGTGACTGTGTGTTGTATGACCTCAATATTTCAATAAAATAAATGTATTTTTCTCATTTGCAGCGGAATTCATCATCGATCTGGCACACAAAAATCCCACCATCGAAGCGTTCAAGCGTGTGCTGGTCGAAAATGGGGCCGAATTTTCCGACTCGTTCACAACGAACCTGCTGCGTATCATACAGCTGATGAAGCCCGCCGGGAAGCAGAGCACATCCGCGTTCGAGGACGACGCAAACGATGGCAAGAACCTTGCGTACAAGTTTCCCGGCTTGGCGATACCGAACAACAAAAAAGCGTACTCTTCGGATGAGGAAGCGGAGGACGACACGAAGCACGACAAAAAGCGGATAGAAAAGTATAAAGACAGGAAGGAGGAAAAGAAACCCCTTGGCGGTGGTGATGTGGTGGACGATATGTTTTCGGAGTTGGAACAGATGGCACCATCGAAGGGAGGCAAAGAGGGTGGAAAGTCGCGCGAGCAGCTCGAGGTGGACAATATGTTTGCGGAGCTGGAGAATCTAGCCCCTTCCAAGTCGACCGAAGAGGAAAAGGAAGTGGCGAAGCGTCGCGATCGCCGTAGCCAGTCGCGAGAACGAAGGAGAGAGCGCAGCAAATCGAGAGACAGGCGTCGGGATCGAAGCAAATCGCGAGATCGTCGAAGAAGAAGCAGATCCAAGGATAGAAGACGCAGAAGTCGATCGAAAAGTCGTGATCGGCATGATCGAGATAGAACAAGGGACCGGGACCGGGACCGCGATCGTGGAGGTCGAGACCGTGATCGAGACCGCGATCGGGAGCGTGATCGGCGTTCGAGAAGAAGCCGTTCGCGCAGCAATTCGAAGGAGCGGTCCCGCCATCGCAATCGTAGCAATTCCCGGGAACCGCCAGCGGCCATGGAGAAGCGCAGAATGCCTCCACCCATGCCGGAAGAGCCGGAACCGGGCCATATCTACGACGGGCGCGTGGTGAACATTGTCGCGTTCGGATGTTTCGTACAGCTGAATGGGTTTCGGCGCAAAAAAGAAGGCTTGGTGCACATTTCGCAGCTTTCCACCGAGGGCAGAGTAAATCTCGTGACCGATGTCGTTAACCGCGGTGACGAAGTGAAGGTGAAGGTGATGTCCCTGGCGGGGAACAAAATTTCCCTCAGCATGAAAGAGGTGGAGCAATCGAGCGGACGGGATCTGAACCCACTTTCTCACGCACATTTGAAGGAAGGGGGCGATGGGGAAGCAGGCGCCCGCAATCCCGATCGTCCAATGACCGTTCCGTCGATGCTGAACCTCCAGGAGGGCACGCTGGAGCAGGTAGAAGAAACGTCCCGCAAGAAGGTGACGCGTATCTCTTCGCCCGAGCGCTGGGAGATTAAGCAAATGATCTCGTCCGGTGTGATCGATCGCTCCGAGATGCCCGACTTTGACGAGGAGACGGGTCTGCTGCCGAAGGATGAGGACAGTGAGGCGGACATTGAGATAGAAATCGTGGAAGATGAGCCCCCGTTCCTGCAGGGCCATGGTCGCGCCCTGCACGATCTTTCGCCGGTGCGTATCGTGAAGAATCCGGACGGTTCGCTCGCCCAGGCGGCCATGATGCAGACGGCACTGGCGAAGGAGCGGCGCGAGCAGAAGATGCTGCAGCGCGAGCAGGAGATGGACGCGGTGCCCACGAACATGAACAAGAACTGGATCGATCCGCTGCCGGATGAGGATGACGAGCGAACGGCGGCGTCCAATACGCGCGGTGTCGGCATGTCCACGCAGGACGTGCCGGAGTGGAAGAAGGCCATCATTGGCGGCAAGAAGAGCTCGTTCGGGCGCAAAACCGACATGAGCCTGGTGGAGCAGCGCCAATCGCTGCCCATCTACAAGCTGCGCGACGATCTCATCAAGGCCGTCACCGACAACCAGATACTGATCGTGATCGGCGAGACGGGCTCGGGTAAAACGACGCAAATCACGCAGTACCTAGCGGAGAGCGGGTTTATTGCGCGGGGCAAGATTGGCTGTACGCAGCCGCGTCGTGTTGCGGCCATGTCGGTGGCGAAGCGCGTGGCGGAGGAGTACGGTTGCCGACTCGGGCAGGAGGTTGGCTACACGATCCGCTTCGAGGACTGCACGAGCCAGGAAACGGTGATCAAGTACATGACGGACGGTATGTTGTTGCGTGAGTGTTTGGTGGATTTTGACCTCAAATCGTACTCGGTCATCATGCTGGACGAAGCGCACGAGCGTACGATACACACGGATGTGTTGTTTGGGCTGCTGAAGCAAGCCGTCCAGAAGCGACCGGAACTGAAGCTGATCGTCACGTCGGCCACGCTCGATGCGGTCAAGTTTTCGCAATATTTCTTCGAAGCACCCATCTTTACCATCCCCGGACGAACGTTTCCGGTGGAGATTCTCTACACAAAGGAGCCGGAAACGGACTATCTGGACGCATCGCTCATCACCGTCATGCAGATCCATCTGCGTGAACCGCCGGGGGATGTGCTGCTCTTCCTCACCGGTCAGGAGGAGATTGATACTGCCTGTGAGATTCTGTACGAGCGGATGAAGTCGTTGGGTCCGGACGTTCCGGAACTCATCATCCTGCCCGTCTACTCTGCCCTCCCGTCGGAAATGCAAACGCGCATCTTCGATCCGGCGCCACCCGGCAGCCGTAAGGTCGTAATTGCAACCAACATCGCCGAAACGTCACTAACCATCGACGGAATCTACTACGTGGTCGATCCCGGCTTCGTCAAGCAGAAGGTGTACAACTCGAAGACGGGCATGGATTCGCTGGTGGTTACGCCCATCTCGCAAGCGGCCGCCAAACAGCGGGCGGGCCGTGCCGGTCGTACCGGGCCGGGCAAAGCCTACCGGCTCTACACGGAGCGCGCCTATCGGGATGAAATGTTGCCCACTCCGGTGCCGGAAATTCAGCGAACCAATCTAGCCACCACCGTGCTGCAACTGAAAACGATGGGCATTAACGATCTGCTGCACTTTGATTTCATGGATGCGCCGCCGGTGGAATCGCTGGTGATGGCACTGGAACAGCTCCACTCGCTTTCAGCCCTCGACAATGAAGGTTTGCTCACGCGGCTCGGCCGAAGGATGGCAGAGTTTCCGCTCGAGCCGAACCTTTCTAAGCTGCTGATCATGTCCGTAGCGCTCCAGTGCTCCGACGAAGTGCTCACAATCGTTTCGATGCTTTCGGTGCAGAACGTGTTCTACCGGCCAAAGGACAAACAGGCACTGGCCGATCAGAAGAAGGCAAAGTTTAACCAAATCGAGGGTGACCATCTGACGCTGCTGGCCGTTTACAATAGCTGGAAGAATAATAAGTTCTCGAACGCCTGGTGTTACGAGAACTTTGTCCAGATTCGAACGCTGAAGCGGGCACAGGACGTGCGCAAGCAGCTGCTGGGCATTATGGATCGACACAAGCTGGACGTGGTTTCGGCGGGCAAGAATACGGTACGCGTGCAGAAAGCGATCTGCTCTGGGTTCTTCCGCAATGCGGCCAAGAAGGACCCGCAGGAGGGCTACCGAACGTTGGTGGATTCGCAGGTCGTTTACATTCATCCATCCAGTGCACTGTTCAACCGGCAACCGGAATGGTAAGGACTTCAAATGGATTACCGTTTAAGAGTGTTTTTTTCCTGTGTTCATTTTTACTAATCATTTTAATTTCGATTTTCTCCACTTGCTCTCCACTTTCTAGGGTTGTCTATCACGAGCTCGTCCAGACGACGAAGGAGTACATGCGCGAGGTGACCACGATCGATCCGAAATGGTTGGTAGAGTTTGCACCAGCCTTCTTCCGCTTCTCGGACCCCACGAAGCTCAGCAAGTTCAAGAAGAACCAACGGCTGGAACCGCTGTACAACAAGTACGAGGAACCGAACGCGTGGCGTATCAGCAGAACCCGAAGGCGTCGCAATTAAGCACACCAAAAGGCAACGACCATCTTCTATCTTCGCTTGTGACTGGGGAGACTACCCGTCTACCGTACAACGACGGGTTGGACTATCTTTTAATCTTACAATATAGAACTGCCACACAATGGCTTCCTCTCACTCACGCCTCCCATTTAATACCTACCTTTCCCTAACTTGGGATGGGAACTTTGTTTACTATTGTTTCGCTTATCGCCCGTCCGTTTGTTGTTGAAGTTAAATTTAAATTTCGCCACCTCACGCATCTCCTGCTCTTTGGCTGCCGCCTCATCCACCGTCGTTATCTTGCGGCGGGGTACGTGCTGGAACGCTTTCTCGAAGTTGTTGCTCGTTTTCAGCTCCAGCATGATCGCAACCATCTGATCGAGGGTAAGCGATTTGCCGCTCTTAAACTGAAAGTACCGATCCAGCGGCAGCCGTGCCATCCGCAGACCAAGCTTCTTGGCCTTGCCGAGCGAAACGGCCTCCTGGGATGATTTGTCCACCATGGCGCCGATTATGTACACATCGTCTGGGTTAAACTCAGTCAGATCGTTCTTGCAGTGGGGCGTCAGGTAGACCAGCCGCTCTTTGGGGAAAAGCTCCGTATAGCTCCGATCGGTAACGTTGAACGGGAACTCGGGCTGGTGGATTTGCACCAGATGCTTTTCGAGCTGTTTCATCGTCGTCTTGCCATAGTTTGCATTGCAGTGGTGAATGTTGAACGGTTCCTCGTGGGACCGGTTGAGCGCGAAGCACAGCATCAGCTGCTTCGCCGTGTTGCGCATCTCCTTATCGTTCATGTAATCATCGTACGAGCAATCGATCACCAGATTGCACCCGAACTGCATCGCTTGAACGAGCCTGTGGAAAGGTCAAGGTGGAAGTGAAGCCAACGGTTACTACTATCCGATGTCGATCGTTCGGGTGGATCGTATTACCGGTTGTTGTGAAAGTGATCCATCTTCGAGTCGTATATCCGCAGGAACATTGTGTTGTGAAACAGCCCGTACACGATGTGATCGTTTGCCGCCGTCGCCTTTATTAGCTCTTCCCGCCGCTTGGCGATCTCTTCCTGTTTGCGCTCCTTTTTCAGCTTCTGTCCCAATCGAACCATTTCAATGTTCCACAGGTAAAGGTAGTATTGACGACGCTGGTTTCTGCAAAAAAACGGAGGTGTAAATTTCCATTGTCGTCATCGATTAAAAGTCATAATGGAGGGCATACGATTCAGCTGCTTACCGGGACGATAAACCTAATAGATGTTCCCACTGATCCGGCTTGATGGTAGAAACGGAGGGCACCTTTCTACCTTCCTGCCGCATCACCTCTATCTCTAGCTCGAGCACTTTTCTACGCTTCTCCGCATCGAACCCGGGTGTGGTGGTGCTATTGGGTTTGGCCGTTTCGCTACCATCGGCTTTCTGCTCCGGTAGCTCTTTGCTGTGGGGAAGATTTGTGTACTGTTTCCATAATGCTGCACCGCAGGCTGCAGGTTGTTGCAGGTGGCGTCCACCGAGCGAGGTGGGAAACGAGGTTTTCGCAAATATTCTTGCCGTAAGCGCGAATGTACGTAACATTTTCGGGCCCGCCTGTTGTACAATAGATGTTGCTGTAAATCGCAAATAGCACAACATGCGCTGGGGTTTGACAATTTGCGCCGTGTGTGTGTTTGTTTACGTTTTGGAAACGTCAAAAATTCGGGTAGAGATGGTCCTTTTGCACGGTGCGCTAAAAAAGACAGTGAAACAGGGAAGGAAATCATTTTTACTTGTAGATTTAAATGTTTGTAATTTGTAAATTTCAGAGTCTAGTATGAAGCATTTTAAAAGCATAGAAAGTAACATAACCTTAAAAATTACTCAACACTTCATGCAAAAGAGAGAACAAGCATAGAGAGTGGCTGATGGATACTGCACACTGGGATCGAATGGGAACAAAATATTACTTATCATTAAAATCGTTCTGTATTTTAATACAGAACTCAAATTTAACGTTCAAACTAACAAGCTTTTAAAAGATTATCAAATTTTAGATTTAAATTTTAGGACATTTTTTGACCACCCTCTACCAACAACAAGAACCCATAGTGCAAAGGCATGGCGTGCTCGAGGCAAAAGCGCCAACGGTACGGATCGCTTTCCACACAGTTCGTTGCAAGAAATCGGTTCGTCGTTTTCCACGCCACTAGCGCATTGTTTTGTGTGCGTGGTGGTCGTCTGTTTTAATTGCCGTCCCGTGCGAACGGGTTCTAACGGGGAATTGTGTTGCTAAAAATTGCCACAAAAAGAAAAAAAGGAAACGCAATAATGGTTTAAAAGTTTTTTTGTTTGTTAAACATGTTTGTGAGATTCGAACCACCGCGTACCACCGTCGTCATCAACAGCAGCAGCAGCAGCAGCAAACGCAACAGTAGTGCAGCATCCAACCAAGCCCGTCGTAGTGGTGCATCGGCCGTGTGATCGAATGTGTTTTCCAGCAATAATAATACATCCAAGCAAGCCATACTAGAGCGAGAGAAGAAGAAGAAAAAATGCGTCTTTCCGCGCGCATCAAGTGTTTCAAGTATTTAGTGTACGCATATGTTATTCTAATATCGGTGAGTGATTCTGCGCTATATTGTGATGGTGTGTGTGTGTGTGCGGGTAGAGCGCAAACAGTTTGCGCACTAGCGATATTAGCGATCATGCAGTAGAAGAAAAAAAAGTCAAGTATGCAAATCACATGTGTTGTTCGTTTGAAATTTAAATTAGTAGCCATTGCGTGTGCAGAAAGCGATCGGCTTTGAATGGAATGTTGTGCAGAGGTGACAACGCTACAGACGAGACACACACACAAACACAAAGATTGGTGATCTGTTTTGCAAAAAGATCATCATGCAAAGTCACGCTACCTGATGAGAAGGGATGAATTATAAAAAAGGGGAATGCTAATTGCGCGTGATGTGTCGTAGTCGTTGTACACGAAGGGCATAGCTTTCCCTTCGCCATAATGAAGTGATTAATCGTGAGCCTTCGTCGTTTGTTCTGTCCTAGTGTCGGTCGTTAAGGTTGTAGCCATGTTTCTTCTTCATAACTATTGGCAGGAGGTCAAAGAAAAATCTCGATAAATGCATCGACGTGCTCGTACGTGAAGTTGAAGTCTTCCCTCGTCTTCCACCCTAATCGCTTCGCTAAGGGGTCTTAAACCTGTATTTACTGTAACGCACACATCTACACAGGCTCAGTTATGCACCCTCCAAAACCGGAATCCGTACTGTATCCGTACAGTAACGATCATGGTGGTGGTGGTGGTATGAGGTTAGCAGTTTACACAGAGGGGTAACTAACATAAAACAGACAAAAATGTGCTCTGGTAAAAGGAAAGGTAAGAAAACGCATGCTGAACTTGCTGAAATGGACGCGTGTGTGTCCGTGTGTGTGTGTGTGTGTGTGAGAGAGAAAGAGATAGAAAAATGCCGCTTGAAAAGAGGATTTCCACAATTGGGAAAACCATCCCATCATCGAAAAAAAATCATCTTGCAAAAAAGCTTAAAATGAGTCTACTGCAAACTAACAATAACCTATTACACCATGTTAGCGTTTGAAAAGCGGCATTTAAAGTGTGCTGCGCGTTATGTACAAGCAACTACAGTGGTGGTTGTGTGTGTGTGTGTTGGTGCATCACACACCTTGCGTGCGCGCGTGTATGGGTGCGATAGTTTTCTTACCTGGTCCCGCACGCGCACGCTACCTGTGGTTACCCCGGGCAACGATCACCCCGATTCGAGGGAAGTTAGGCCTACCACGCACGTACACATCCATCAAAAGTGCAGGCGAGTCGATAAAACGGGGCCAATCGGCTGGTTAGAGAAATGTCACCCCCAAGATAAAACCACACGCTGGACTTTCTCGCACCCCCAATTTCCTCCCCGCCCCCCCTCCCCACTCCATTCCAACCCACAAATCGGGTTTGAAGCCACAAACACACAACACAAAGAGATGGCCCGCCCTTCTCCACTATTGACTTTTGTGCGTCAAACACTAAACAGCCACAATACAGCTCTCTTGGTCACACTATTATGCTGAGTAGACACAGCAGCAACAAATACAAGCACACACATTCACAAAACCTCCACCGGTTACGCTTCAGTGAGCTAATTCCTAACGCGAGACGGACGTGTATAGTGTTACTGGCCGGAAAACTCCGCCGTGGCCACGAGCAATCCCGCTAGAATTCGAACTCCAAAACCGAATCATCATTTTTACCAGCGAAAGCAGAGAACTCCTCTGTCCCTCTGTTTTTAACGCCATTGTGTGAAATGTGATTATTCATCATCAAGTACACGAGCAGAGCGGGCCGGAAAAGCGTGCGAATCCGGGAATGGGGCAACAGGGAAAGGATGATTAAGCACCAGGACCTATTTTAAAACTCAATCCATCTTTTTCCCCACAAACAAACCCCCGCCGAGGTGGACGAATCAGGCCGGCCCCATATCCGATACGACCTTTACGCGTCTCAAGGCTCAGGTTATGCGAGACGAGCTACTATAAACAAAACGCGGTCGACCACCACATTCACAAGCTTCAGAAACGAAACCGGCAAAACAGAGGGAGAGTGAGCCTACACCGACACCTTCTAAATGGATTGTCGCCACCAGATGTGGTCCATTCAATAATTCCGAGCATCAGCTTCAGTTTACCAAACAACTCTACCGAACGCTGGGTAAATAAAAGTTCGGCCCCATGCCCGGTGATTGCGGACATAAATACTGATCACCGGAGCGGGGGACGGAGAATCACCCACAAAAGCAATATGAATCCACCATTTCCGACTTTTCTGACACAGAAAGCTGATGGAAAACAGAGAGCAAAAGGCTAGGGAGAATTACGATGTAAAATGTCCGAGGGGTTCGCTTCCCAAAGTCCGAATTCTAAGTTGTAGGGGTTTCAAAGCGAGTCCCCTTTACAGAGGGGTTTGGCCTGAGCAAACCTACCCCAAAAACAAGGCTCGGTTCTAAAGCAAACAAGCAAGATCCAGCAACGGCGCCTACTTGGATTTTGTAACATGGGAGCGCTCATACCTCCAGCAAGTACTTCAAACAAACAAAACATCGTTGGCAGAACGTTAAAAAAGACAAACCTATCTCGAGGCTACCTACATACCCTTGAATGTATATATCTGACGACGTTAACACAAAACATTGTGACCGTGGATGGGATGGGACATGGGGCCCACTTCATTATCGTCTCGCGCTATCTCGCTGTACCCCATTACATTTGGAGCAAGAAGACATCATTATCTTTGCTGCTGGCCTGGCCTGGCGTGCCAGGGCGTGGGTTGGATGTCGCGAGACATCCTCTCTCTCTCTCGGGGGTATTGCGATATACTTCTAATTATAGCTTGGCTTCGCATGGCTGGACGGGCATGAAACAATAGTTGGACGAAAATTGGCCAGTCCAAGTCATCAAAACTCCCTCCACACACTGAAGTTGCTACGCGTAATGTGCCACATATCACACGCGATGATACCACTGGAAGCCTTACGAATCCTACACTCGCCACACATACACACACACACACACTCTGTCACAGCCCTTTTGCCACTTTCCTCGGGCCATCCACTGGAACACCCCTGCAGCTGGAAGAATGGTTGTGGCAAGGATTATCGTCATGGATCCGTGAGTTAATCCATGTACTTTTGCCTGGTTGGTTAAGTTTTCTCGAATTTTTCCTCTATTTGTCTATTGTTTTTTGGTTGTGATATTTTCCGCTCAAATTGATTTCCTCGCCCTTTTCTCCATTGCCCCCCTCCCTATACGTTCGTTGGGGCTATCACTTAACGTGCAGAGACCGTTGAAATGTTGTCCCATTTAATTCAGTTAAGCTGTTTCTGTGCTCCACAGACACACACACACACACACGCCCAGAACATACACATATTCTCTGGTCATCGTAATAATTCTTAGCATGTTTTAACAATAAAAAAGTATTCCATTTTGTCCTTGCCGTCCTTCCGTTGCTCCAAAGCGCTTCGCCCCGCACTGATATGTTGATGGAGGGGATTATGAGTGGATCCTGTGGAATGGCTTCTCGCTTGGATTTGGTCCAAATTGTGATGCGTTCCGTTGTGCATTATCTATGTGCGGTTACAGCACTACGGGACAGGAGGGGGCGGGTGCACGCAACCACCCAGCAGTGGCCAGCAGTGGCTTACTCCAAGACAAGGCAATTACTTTAATCCTGCAGAAGAAAGCATTTAGTTGGATTACTCGAGACTGCTACATACATGGTCGGCTTCCTTCCGCCCATTTCTTAGCTTTGCAATTCGGGTTTCTACAGGCGGTTGTACAGGACACAAGGCTTGCATGATTTGTGGGGAGAGTGAAGCAATGATATGTAAAGTTGTTTCTGCGGTTAGAAATTTATGATTTGCTCCAATTTGTGACCCGAAGCAAAGCCCTCATGCGTGCTGATGATGTTTTATTTACTCGCCACATATGTGTGTTTACAAAAGAATAGGGAAATGAATATGGTTCTTGGAATTAAGACACATCAGCGGGACTTTCCATCTCATATGTCTATCCCCTGGTACGCTGTTCAAGGTTAATTTAATTCTATGGAATTTCAACTAAACTAAACACCATACGATCCTATTTATATTCAAACGTTACGTTTTTTAAAGCCAATTTCTTTTAATTTTAGGAAACACATTCGAAACACGTGTGTAACACGTAACACAAATCTGCATCGAAATACGCAGTAACAGCGCCGAAATGGATGCAGCCCGAAAGGAGGACGGGGAAATGCGTTCTTGTTTTGCGCAGTTGGTGAATAAATCTCGTCGCTCCCTATTTCCGAACCGGCCCCGTGCGAAAGGGTGGGCACAGATGTAATGCCAACAGAGGGAAGGTCGGCCCTTCGTGTAGGCTGTTCGGGAGAACATTGCCGGGAAGCGGCAGGATAGAACACAACAATATCCCCCAATTTTGTTAGGGGTTGCAAAATAATCGACATTGAATGAGACGGCAAACTGCTGTTGCTGCTGCTGCTGCGTAGAAAGGACACTTTTTAATTCCCTGGAATTGCGTATTTTTATTGGCTAGAGAGTCAGCTCGGCTTTGCTTTGCATATTGAATGCATTTTTAAAGAGACGCCAGTTAGATTCGGTGCATAATTCCAGCATAAAATAGGAATTGGAGCTGTGGCATGGTTAAAAGAACATTATGAACTATTTAATTCACACCTGGTAACGTTGCTTTTTTACGAATTATAGCACCTTTAGATGTAACGATTGCGAACCGATCAAAGCACAATCGTTACTGTTTGGAAGATTACTTATCATGCAGATGATAATTAACGCTTAGCGACCTTTCACTTGTTCGCAGTGCTGGATCAAACGAGTTCGGTCCTAAGGTGCAAAAAAGCTGAACCGTTTAGCAAAAAGAAAACTCCAAAATTTGTTGGGACCACTTCCTTGTGACTATGACTGAAATAATACAACAGCACAAGGCGTTAGATCGTGTGGCGGAATACTTCAAAAGAACGAGGATCTCTTTTGTTACTTCCGGTATTTATGGTTCTGTTTGATCGTGCTGTGTTCTTCATGTACATTAACACCCAACAGTTTGTGCGTGTGTGCGTGTGTGTATTACAAAGAATGGTGCAAATTGGACATGTTTTGATCGGTCCTGTTTGCTGTTTGCTGTTTCGTGCTGCAAGCCGTGCCGACTCAGCACTGGGCCAGTGAACACAAGCAAATTGAACGGCAATAATGTTGCAGTTTTCCCAAATCGGAAAAGCAAACAAACTAAGGTTTTCCCATGTTCTGCACTCTCTCTCTCTCTCTCCGTGTTGGTGACGATCACACAACATCTTCGCTGTGCGTATAGCGAATTACGGAGAGTCGATCGATACCGATGACGATGGTGAAGTAGTAGAAGCAGAGCACATACAACACCCTCCTGCTCGTACGCATCTGGAGATGTTTCGAGTTCAAGAATTTTGATCAAGTACGAGTATCGCTGCGAAAGCACGATACACACCTCAACTTCTTCCAACGCGAACCCAAGAAGTATAAATAAACAAAACGGTATGTTTTTGGAAAGAAAAGGGGGGGGGATAGAATGGGATGGGCTGAGGCCCTCCCTGTTGGAGGAGTATCGCAGTAAGATCATTCAACCGTTCAAGTTCTTTTGCTTGGCCCGCTTGCCCCCGCTGATACCGATGGATGCATTAGAAGGCCTTCGGATCGGGTACGAGAGTAGTCGTACTTTGGTTGTTCACTCGACGGCGGTAATTCACATCCAGTCGAAGTTGTCTCGAAGGTAGACACATACGACGTATTGGAGATGGGGTTCCCCTACTCTCATACGAGACACATTGGCCAGCTGATGGGAAGGGCTGTCTAAGTTTAGAATCGTGAGTCTTTCCATACACGGTCGTGGTGTGGTAATGGTAGTCATCGGAGCTCTCTCATCGCACTACAGCCGGAGTAGGGAAAAGATGCGAAAAAACCTGGGCCCCCGCTTAAGGTCCCTTAGAAGGGAGTGGTGCTAATGGGTGTGGCAATCAGTGCAGACTTTCAGAGCTGTCCCCGTGTGTGCCCCCGTCGTGGGGTCGTAGTGGTAACGTGTCAATCGTCACAGACCGCAAGCTCTTGCGGTTTCGGTTTTTCGAAAACGGACTTTAATTAACAGGAGGACTGAACTCTCTCCCTCATTACGATACAATATTTCTCGACCACTCAAAACTCGATCAAGGGAGTATCTCGGATGATGATCTCGTCGTGTGCGTTTCATTAATCTTTTATGGTCGAGCACCACGCATCTGCAACTGATCTAAACTTCAAAGAGAACACTTTTATGGGCTTTTAGAAACGATTTTACATCACCGCCAGTAAAACCATGATCATTCAATGGTTTCGAAAGTTTGTAACTTCCTGGAACCTTTTTATTGAATGTTGGGGTCGTGCTATACTAATGTTCAAGAGTGTAGCATATTTTTGTTCTAGATATTAGAGAGAAAATGAGGACAAAATAACAGTTACGCCTTTAGTACATTAGAACTCGCATATCTCTTTCTCTCTCTAGCAGCGTTACTAACATCATTAATGTCGGCACAGACACACAAAAAAGATGATTTGTAGTCACACTTCATTTACTGAAAATCATCCAAATGAGCTCTCTCTCTCTCTCTCGCTAGGCGGTTTTTTGCATATGTTGCCGCAAAGTCATCTTCCCTCAGCCAGTCTCTACGGTCTATGTGTGTCAAAGATGCTGGTGCTTGTTGGCAAGTAGACCACATATGAATCTGGGTATCGTTCTCTACGGATGCGCTATTGGTTGATATTTTTGTTCTTTTTTGCTTGCCTTCAACACCAAACCAAATCGAACGTTGTCGTCGTCTAGCGGGGTACGAAACCGCGTGAAATGCGCGCTATGCGCGCGAGTAGGACCCATCGCGCAAACCTACGACTGATGTCCCTAAAGTGTGCAGCCGTCGGCTTTGGATGCTCCAATAAATTTTCCCTCAAAATTATGTCATGCTCCTCGGTACATTAAAGAGAGAGAGAGTGGAAGCTAATAAAGGGCCGTATGTGTGGAGAATAAAAACGTCAAATTAGACAACGAAATGGCTAGGTTTTGTTCACGGGAACCGGGGAACGTCTTGTGCAAGAGCTACAAACAGGAGGGATTCTTTTGCACAATTTCAGCTCGCGTGTGTTGTGGTTTGTGTTTTCCTAATGGTGCAAAAGTTTACTAAATAAAATTCTTCACATTTTCCTACCATCAATCCCCAATCATTCGCCGCCCGTAGGTTTATCGATCCTTTAGAAAGCAAAACTTCAGACTTTATTATGCGGAATTGTAAATTACCCCCATGCCGGTAATAAGTGCCAGTTCGTGTCTCAACACTCAGGCAAACGACCTCGCGGTCGCAAATGCTGGTATGGCAGGAGCACTTAAACGCTGGGCCATTACTATGGCCAATGTTTTGTAAATTCTATCACAAAAGCTCGCAAATCGCGCAGCAGCGCCCCCGATCGTTCCGATTATTGTTATGGAAAGAGTGGCACGCGTTCGGGCAAATTGGTGAAGCCTTTATGTTCAAAAAAATACTGGCGGGAAATATAAACAGACAACTCATCTTCGAATGGGTGCTCATCTTCGTACACACCATCAATGGATGCCATTTTTGCCATCGACAGAGAATATGCATTATGCATGACACGGTGACCGAGTGGGCATCATCGCCAAACCGTACAAACTTCATAATCGCCACAAACCCCGCGGCCCTATAGTTTCGAATAATCGTTTCGTTAGTTTTACGTTCCAACACTCCACTCACTTCTTTAGGCCAGGAAAAGGGGGCGATGTGTCGCGAACGAGCGCGCGCGCTCGTGGTTCTTGTATTCGTGCGCGGAATGGGTTTTGAATATGCTTTTGTTTGGATTATGTTACATTCTTGGGTGGTTGAAGCGGCCACAAACCCCGGGGCTACGGAGATGACGATTGAAGCAGGGAAGGAAGAACGATGAACAGTAAACTTTTTACTATTATGAACGTTGGACGTGACATGAGTACTCAAGCCGCCACCGCCGTTGGTCGTCGATCGTGTGTGTGCTTGTGACATCCATAACGGGCGGATGGGAGTTTGGTTGGAGCTTGCTTGAGCGATGGGTGTGAAAAATGGGGTTTAGTGTGATTGCTGCTGGCGGAAGAATTCAAAGTCACAAACCCTGCGGCGGTCACATTGTGTATGTGATGCGTGTGTGTGTGTGTGCGCGTTTCCTATTACAGAGATCTCAATCGGAAAGGGGAATTTGTCCCCAAAGGAAAGTTACGAGTGTTTAGAGATTTGTAAACAGATCTCTTAAGACGCGGCTCGACTGTTCTCGGGTTTGGGGATTCTGGGATTAATGCACAGTATTGTCACGACAGTCTCAATCATCTCAGCTCCGAGAAAGCGAAACGAGCCGACGATGATGATGATGTTTGACCTATGAGCCCGGGTAAACATTTACTCTTATTCTATTTGTCCTCCTGTAGCGTGATTGCCAGCGATCTGGAAAATTCCAGGCACTTCCATTGGGCGTCCTAATTGCTAATGGATCAATGCGTTTATTATTCCCATTGTTATTTTGTTAGAATGTCTCGCAATACTTCTAGGTTTTGAAATGCGACCGTGCTGTCAGCGATCCATCATCTGAAAAGAACCGGTCCCCCCGCCCAACAGTAGCAGCGTGTACTAACGTGTCAATCAGCGGAAATGGTCTGCTTTGCATAATATTAGTCTCATCTTGAGCAAAATCTTTACCCTGTCATAGCTCATCAGCCATTGAAACCGAGCCGCGTGGTAAGAAGAACAGGGAACTTCTTATACATTCTTATACACCGGCTCTCTCTCTCTCTCTCGTTCTCCCACAAGGTGAAGAAAAACGTTTGTGTGTTTGCTTCTAAGACAGCGATTGTTTATCTTATTTTTACACACTACAGTGTGTGTCTGTGCAGACTGTGTGCTTGTCTGCTAGTAGTAGTACTAGTAGTAGTAGTAGTGTATAAACTTTTCACACATTTGTTTATGCTAACAGCGCACAGATCCATCTTCGCGCACCGGGGACCTCTCTCCCGGGCAAGGAATTTATGAACTTGGCTAACAGTAGTTGGTCGTTTTATTTCGTGAACCGGGGGTCCGTGCGGGTTTAATTTCCAAATGTATCTCCCCTTTCCGAGTTGTGATGCATTTCAAAGATTCAAGGCCCTCATTAATTATCTACAGCTGCATTAAATTGATCATGAACAAACGAACGAACGAACGAACGATGCATTAAAGGAGAGGTGCATGATCGCTAATGGTGTTTATCCGTCTAAATTTGCTATTATCTTTTGTGATCTTTTTAATGTTGTGTTTCCCATCTTTACAACCCCCGCCCTGTTCGATGTAGATATGTGGCGGTGCACAGCTAGTAATCGGAGCATTCCTACTCTGGACCCATAAGCAGTACGCGCCGATCGTAAAGAATCAGTTCTGGGAACCGTTTGCCGTGCTGATCGGGCTCGGCATAATCTCCCAAGCCCTCTGCTACCTTGGCTGGACGTCCACGAGCCGGAAGCAGCGGTGTTACTTAGGATTGGTAATACGCACTTCACCCTTTCTTCTAATCCCAACACCAACACCAAATGTGAACACAACAACTTAATTCCCTGTTTCGTTTTCAGTTCTGCGCATTTTTAGTGCTCTTCATTGTGATCTTATTCTTAGTGAGTGGGTGGTCGGTCGCCACCAAGGCGCATCTGATCGTACCGGCCGAGGTGGCGATCGAGACGAGCTTTACCGAGTTTCTGGCAAAAGACAACACCAACGATCAGACGCACATCTGGAACCGATTGCAGCGGGATGTAAGTGATGCGCAAGCGTGCTAACGTATATCTATTGTTTTATCGTAATTCATATAAATCTCTTTTTGGCACACACACGCAAACAGTTCCGTTGCTGCGGGTACAATGGCATCCATGACTACAAGAAGAACAAGCAGATGGGCTTCCCCTGGTCCTGCTACGATCCGATCGACACGAAAGTCTTCAACACCGGCTGCATGCACGTGTTCGTGAAGAGCATCGAGATGAACATGATTCGTGTCGCCGTGGTTGCGGTTGCCTCCGCGCTAATACAGGTATGTGGGTGTTAGTGTTAGTCACACTCCTCCCCTCCGTCCCGGGTCCACCGTCCCGGGCGTGGTGATGAAAGAATGCTGTCCTCTTAAATCTTAACATAAATTCTTTTCCGCACCGGACGTGGATGTGAAGTACGGGAGAGTGGGAGGAAGCGAAACGCAGGGAACGATAAATCTTGTAGCATAAATGGAGTAACTAATTAAGAAAATTAGTCATTCTTCTTGCACGGGATCGCATCCAGCGCGATCATTTGAGGCGGACGCTTCGCTCGGTGACGTTCGGAAGCATAGGCGCCCCTCTGAAGCGAAGCGAAGATTTCAAAATAATGAATAGATTATTTATATTCAACAAATCGTGACGATGGTGGACACAAGGGGACGCCCTTATGGTAGTTGCAGCATCGAGTCACCACAAGGACCACACCTCCCCTCCCTTTGGTGTGGTTTCTGTTCTGCTGGTCAAAAATAAAATGCGTCCTCTCTGTACTCTGTTTACATCACGGGGGAGATATACACGATGTCGTCGTTGGCCGACGTCATTCGTGCCTTGGCGCTGTCTGTCAGCAACGCGCGCGCTCGCCTTCAGCGTTAAACCGTCAGCCGTACACACGGGCACACGAACGATCGCACGGATTTTGGGAGGGATGGAAGGAATGGAAGGCCACCGCCGCAGCGTGAATGTCTCGAGAAAATGTATGGCAAATGCTGGTCATTCCACCAACCGGGCCGCCGGCCGGTTGAATTGTTCCTGCGGTCGGTGGAATCCCGTCGCACAGTCGGGATTTGATCTTATTTTATGGTCACACGACACTGACTGATATCGGTTAGTCGACGTGTGTACCCCTCCGAGCACAATATGACCATTGTTGTGTCCCCCACGCTGCGTACTGTTTGGGGTGTTGTATGTTATTGTTTTTTTTTTAATTGCTCAAAACAACAGCTGCTCGTGGTGGCGTTGGAGATGATATAACGCCAGACGGAATCGATGGTGTGTGTGTGTGTGGTTGGGTACCTGTTGCTCAAAATTTCGGATGCTGTGTGTTTTTGTTCGGTGTTTCGTTCGTTCGCTGCCGGCGATCGAATGTAGGTCATGGTCTTACCGGGTGGGGTTTTGAACGTCCGTTCTAGGGCCTCGCATGTAAATGGAACCGTGCCAAATGGCGTTTAATGCTTCTTCAATGAATTTCTCAACTAGTTGCATGACTAGAACCGGCACTGTCTCTAGTTAAAGTATAATGAAGTTGTGCGTTTTGTTTTAAAATTTGAATACTGTGAAGGGGGCCTAGCTTTCTGCAATGATCTTTTGAAACGGAAAAGTCATTTCCATCATTGCATGCCCTTCACGCATTCCAACGTTCTCAAGAAAAGTATTCTGTCGCGTTCAAATTACACGGAAGTCTCGGCCAGCCCGACACGCTCTCGTCAGCATCATCAGCAGCTGTGCGTGTGTGATTGTTCCTTATCCCTCGCCAACTTCAAAATAATATTCACGTCCGGTACCACCCATTATGCCTTCTTTGTTGTTGCGTGTGTGGTCGGAAAATGTAAAAATATAGCATCGACAACCCCACACACACACACCGCATAAGATGATACGTTCCTTAGACAAACGCAGGGGCCACCTTCCTGCTGTAATGCTTCATACCCAGTTAATAAACAGCCACAAGAAAGACAAACAGTTTCCGCGCTGTGCGGTGTGCAGGCTGCATCGTGAAGGGAAACTAATAATAAACAAACGTTGTGAATGAACGTTCGGCGACTGTGCCTGTGAGATGCGGTTTATTATTGCGAATCCTTGCCGTATATGTTTTGTAACATTTCTACACAATGTTCCGATTTTGTAGTGGAGTTATTATTTTAAACGATCAAGGGGATGAATATTAACTGCAAACACAAGATCATCCTCCAAACACATTGCGTTTAGCTGTTGATCGCTTGAAACCGTCTCGCGCGCAAGCATGGATGAAATATTTCAGCCGCGTTTGAAATATTTCATCGCATTGTTTTGAAACGATTCCTTGCAATCTTGCACACAACACACTCACGGGCGTTTTCCTTTTCTTTTCAGAGCCTGGGCATATTTTGCGCCATTCAGCTGACGATGCTGCTCCGACGGCCGACCCTGATGCTGCCAAACGGTGACAACAACCATTCGGTGCGGGTCAAGCGAACCCGCGAGCTGACGCCACTGTCACCCGTCACCATCGGCAATCCGACGCCCCACAGCAGTACAAAACCGCCGATTCCACTGAAGCCCGTCGTGCCGCGGGTCGATCAACCGGTCATGAAGTCTTCTCACTGAATTTGGCGTCAGTAACCATCGCCAGTAACACATACTAGCCAACGTATACAAGCCAAGCAGATGGAAATCGTATCGTGCCCATAAATCGTTATTTTTATCACTATCTCAGCAGTACACGCGCGAGGCTGTTCCCGTGTTTGGGAATAGTTTGGACTCCATATTTTAATCACACACGAATCACAAGTACGCAGCAACCGAGTAGTGATGGCATTTCGTTTCGCGTGTTTTTTTTTTAAATTCATTCGTCCGTTAGGCGTTAGGTGGTAACTATGTACTTAAATTCCGCGCTTACAGGCCGTTAGTCGTTAGAGGGAAGAATATGAAGCAGTTTATCGAAGGAATTGTCTAAGGATAAGCGGTTAAGCACAAGCAGCAACGATCGAATATAATTATAATTTAAAGGTAGAGATTGTAAAAATAGAGCAAACAGTGAATCAATTCGCCTGAGTATCTATTGACTTGGTTGTTTCTTCCGAGCGCATCCGAAAGGTACACCGATACACCTGCTGAAATCCTCATGCAGAAGACACCCAAAGCAAAACGAGTGCATACAAACCAATATACGTGCGTTGTTTATTGATAAGCTCACACATTAGAGCATTACTATTGAGAGTGGGCGGGCTGCTTGAGTCACGGTGAAGAATTGTTTGAATGGTGCGTTATCGCGTATACCATGCCAGAAGCACATACGGATGAATCACCTGCCATCGTGTAGCGCAAAGCAAAGGAGATAAGGTATATTATTTAACATATGATGACGCGCTATCTTTTTATGCTAATTTGGCGATACTGTGCAGTATGATTAATAGGAGCATTGCCTAGGATATGATCGTCCGTGATCATATTCAAACTGTACTATGTATGTATTTTTTTTAGAATTTGACAATTCTGGTGGACAAAATCCTTGTTAACGGTACGTTGCAAAGTACTGAGGAGCTCTATTAGTCCTATAATCATGGTAATTGTAAATTAAAAGGAAACAGAAAACCAATTACTTAAGAGTCACAGTCTATTCATGGTTTTGGGATTGTAATTACACTTAGTTATTGTATGATATTTAGATGTTGTGATTTAACGACCCCAGGAAATGCGTTAAATTTGAAGATACTTGGATGTAAGCATGCTTTTTTTAACCTTTTTACTTTACTTTTGGAATTTGAGTCAAGTACAAAGCTCTTCCAGAATTATGACTCAATCCTTCTGATATTAGTTTTTGGTTGTTTTCCCCAATGTTTTGGATGCGTCCCACGTTTAATTGACCGTTTCCCACATATTATTGAAACATTCCCACGATTTATTGACATCGTTCCATTGAAAATAAATTCAAATTATAAACGAAAGTTCTGGGAAACGCTCAATAAATCATGAGACGAATCCAAACAATGTGGGAAGCATTCAAACATTCTAGAGAAGCTACTTAAAAACTAAGCAAAATCCTATGAAATATCACTCAGTTATCTCAGTTAGCGGTAGTGACATGCGCATTTGTAAAGCAATAATAAATCGTCCTCTAGCAACAATTCCCGAAAGCACTGAATGTTGATACTAATTTCCAAGACCAGAGTAAAAGTTGCATCCCAAGTAACTTATCGTTCAATCGGCCACGCCACTCGCCGTCACTCAAGTCACTCGTGAGCGAAAACATGACCGTTGCGGCTTTTAACCCAACTCTTATCCCACTCTTTCTCACAATCGTAATAGTGGTTCCGAGAAGAACGGACGTACATTGCGTGTGCTCCCAACAAACGACGCGAATCTACGCAAAGCCAGGCACAACAGATTGTTGTCAGTGTGTGTTAGTGTATGTTTGTGTGTGATTTCGACGATTACCACTTGTAATAAAGTGCTAGAAAGTGAGTTTTGTAGTGCAGTTTTCTCTAACCATCCTGTAGACAGTTCTTTCTCCGCCCAAACGCCAGCCAGGCGAGCGCGTGCGGTTGCGGTGCTACCTTCCAACCTTTGCTGTGCGTGTGCATGTGATCGGTTTTGGGGTGCCGTAATTTGAGCACCTTTTGCCCTTCGTCCTCCCATCCCCATATTTACTCCCTTTCCCCATCACTTTCTATCTCTCTGTCTCTCGCTCTCTCTTGTCTGTTAAGCGCCCATACACTATCGCTACGAGTTTGAGTTTAGTGACCAGAGATTTTGTGGTTTCTAGCTATTTTTTGCGGGGCCTAACACCAAACGAAGGCAAATCAACAACAACATTCCGGTGGCAAAATGGCGCTCAACTGTGGACATTCGACGATAAAGTATCTGCTTTTCATCTTTAACCTCCTGTGCTCGGTATGTACGATTTTAAACATTTCTTTTTGATAATAAACACGTGAGAAAACTTAACCTCTTTCCTATGAGATCATCATTCCTTGGGGCTAGAAAGGAATGACGGGGGAAAAAAGGGAAAGTGAATAAACCAGTTTGTGTGTTTCCCATCGTTCGAACGGCCAACACGGCACAATCACACAAACACACAACGGTTGCTGCTGCAGTTGGGTGCAGTTGTGTCGTTGTTGCAGTATGCAGGCAGGCACAAACAAACAGCCGCCACACCGGCGAAAAAACAGACCGGCGGCGTGTTTAATTTTTACTAGTAAGTGGCGTTCACTCTCCCGGGTCCCCCGATTTTACGTGCACACATTGGGGGCGCACAGCACAGCACACCCAAACCCGAACGACGGTGTGTGAGGTTATATTTAGCCAAACCATATACCCATCACACCCATCCAACAGGTCATGTTTCACGCGCGTTGAGAACCGTCCGCGTCCGGCGACCAGTTCCTTTTCCATTTTTCCCCCAGTCAACTGAAGATCGGAAACGATATGAATCACCACAGTCGTCCACGCACAGAACGGAAGGCAGACTTTAAATGCTGAAAAACACTTCTTCTTTGTTCTTTGTAACAAACTCGTAAAGATCTTCGTCGTGCGCTCGCTCGCTCGGTCTGTTTGGCTGTTGCGCGCCTCTCCGCAGCATCAAATAATGCTGATGCGTAAATAAAAATTCCCACCATGTGTTGGTGCGTGTATGTGTGTGTGCGTGTGTCTTTGTGATTGTGTCTTTGGTTTACCTTTTTCCTGCCTCTCTGTCTCACGCTACTCTGTGTGTCTCATGCTCCTCAAAGCGTTAGATGAGAGGGAGAAACTACAAAGCTGGAAAGGGATTTGCGTGTTTTCTTCCCTTTTCTGCGGGCAAATAGGAGCTGTTTCAAAACCCCAGCTGTCGGGAATGTTTTGAATTTTTCCGCATTTTACGCACACTGGCATGGGTCCAGGTTTTTGCTTATTACGATGGCAAAATGATTCAATTTTGCCATCAAGATACTTTGAATCATTTCTTGAATTTGACAGCTATTTTAAACGCAGAAGCAAATATTTCGGAGAAAAATAGTTAGTATGGACACAAGTGGTCTAATGATTCCATTTAAATCAGCAGCTTGAAGCTTTTCCACAATGGGAATGATGATTCACGTATGGCCAACCAACACACTATCATCTTCGCCAGAATAGCAACCATTGGTGCGTTTTGCCAACCGTCTGGAAATAACATCACTTCTTCCATGACTTTGTTGACCCTTCAATTAAATCCACATTATGAGTGCACCAATTGTGAACTAATTTAGTATCCTCTATCTTGTATTGTTGCGGAATCGTGGCCTAGCGTGCATTATTGCAGTCCATGTTCATGATTTCCTTGATCATCACGCAAACTGTGACAACCTTGGCTCGGTGTTCGCCTTCGCGCAATTCCACCAACACAAACAGAGGCGCTCCTTACCAAAACCAATCACACTATCATTGCCGTCTCCATAAACGTCTCCCCGGGCCGCGAAGGGCAAGCTGCGCGCTAAAAACGATCGCGAAATACTAACGCACGCAACGGGCACCAGATGGCGCGGGCTTCAGGCTTCTCTTGCGCGTTTCACGCAATGTGTATGCACGGTGGCTGCACCCCTTCCCAATGCGCCCGATGTTAAACGCTGTGCTGATAAGGAGAAGGTACAACAGCAAAAAAAAGAGAAATAGGGCGTGTTAATATGTTTTCTCCATACCGGCGTGTCACTTTTTTCAATGTGGCGGCTTTGCGCTAACAGCTTGGCTTTTTTGTGTGCGCATCCATTTCCAAAGCATCATGAATGGAAGTGCGAAACGTATCGTCTCTATGTGTGTCTCGCCGGTGGGCGTTGTCACACAGTCCTAGTCCTTGAATCTTCTCCGACAGAAAAATAACATCTTCCACGAAACGATTCCAAAGCGCCGCCGCTTAAGCAAACACACACAGTGGAGGGAACGCCAACAAGACGTTGAGGTTGTTGTGTGGGTTCTTCGCCGAAGAGACCGCAAGGGCCGCCGCCTTTACAGCTTGGAATGTGCGCGCCACAGCGGCTTACGTAAACAGAGGAAACCGCGCACGCACACAACGGTCGCGCGCACTGGGCACACGCGGCCACCCCGTTTCCTTTACGACAGTTCCTCTGCGACAAACCCTTTCTTCCACAGGCGTATAGGGCGTATGTGTGTGTTTGTGGCCGTTGTGCCAGTTCCAGTTGAGAATGGAAATTTTTAACCCGCTTCGCTATACAACCGAAAGCCCCTATTTTTGCGTTTTATTGCCGGCAAGCCGCCGCACCGGGCAAGAGGAAGCACACACTCACACACATACATCTCAGCCACACATTTCGATAATTATTCTTGTTGTTGGTTGTGGCTTTATTGCTAATTAAATTCCGTTTAGAAATAAATGGTTCTACAAGGTTTGTTGCTGAACGGAAGCAAATCGTTACCTTTGATCGAAAAGCCGGCGAGCAAACATATTACAATCGAACTTTCTGCTTTGCTACAGAACACGCTTGTAGTAGGCGCTGAAGTACCCGTTGGTCACTCTCTACTGCTGCCTCTCTCAATCGCGCACGCCGGCGATGACCTCATCCGTCGTATTAGTTGCCTTTGTTTTGAGTTTCGTTCGTTCATTCGGTCGGGGTAGCGCGCCCCACAAAAAAGGTCAAAACAAAACTTTCATACCACCAATTCGTGCCACTTCAGGGGTGTGTGTGTGTGTGTAATGCTGAAGCAACAGGTTTCTTCAATGTTTTTTTTGTGCGGTTATGGTATGCAAAAGTTAAGCGCGATGCAGCAGCCTTGGAGCAGAAGTTCGGTTTTGATACGTCGAAGAATTAGGAAGGCATTGTCTCTTATCACGAGATAAACTTTTCAATGAGTCATTCATTCATTTGGGTGCATTCGTATCTTCAGTGTTAGATCGTCACGTACTGTCCTGTGGAAACCCTGTAGAGCGTACACCACGACCTACTGGGTTTGAGTTGATTATCGGGAGAAGATAAGTTCTGTCAACTTCAAGTGCATCTGATCACAAACATACACACACACATGCACATACACTTAGAGGGCTTAAATTAAACACGTGGTGTTTGCTTTGGTCCTATTTCTTAGCCCTTCTTGTGAGGCCACTCCTTAGACTAAGCGACAATGGGCCGCTGTTTTATACATGCTCCATTTATGTTTACAACACCACTATCGCAAAACATTCGCAAGTTAGTGTTTCAAATGCTTTGTTTATGATTCCTGAACCGCTCCCTTTCTCTCATTCTCTCCCTGTTTGGTTCTTCCTCTATCCAGAATAATAATAAACCACAGAACCTGATACACTGGCAGGGCTGCCGACCTTCTTCCAACACAATCATGGCTAAAAGAAAGATAAACAATTGCTCCAATTCATTTACGACCTTCCTGCCGTCCCCCCAAAATGCGAGCACGGAGAGGCATTTAAGAAACATAACCCACTGACTCACCCCCATCCCTTCCCAAAAGCGATCTTACTGGGCGGAAATAGACGCACAGAAAAGATTTGTAAACAAATAAACACACACACACACACACTTGGTGCCTTTTAATTCGCGCATTTGGGGTTGGTGTATGTAGGTTTATTCATCGATCATTTTAAAACGATCGCCTGGGAAAGTGATCTAGAAAGGGAAAAGTAAACTAATAGCGGTCTTTCCCTTAGAATGTAAAGGGAAGAAATCGTTTCAATCGTTGGGTTTTGTTTATTAAACCATTGCTTGAAATAGATGCTGAGTGGGAATTGTGTTCCAATTGCTTTCACATGCTCTGAATATAAGCATTGTTATTGTATGCTGGTTACCATCATTAGGGAGGAATTATCAGAGGCGAACGAGACCCTAGAGAGGTTCAAAACCGCTTTTAACTTATAAACAACAATAGCATAAGGGAGGAATTATGCTGAAACTTTATCACACGCTGGTTGTATGTTAAAAAGTCATAAAAAGTCCCCATTTATGGTGGTACGACACAGAGACACTCATTGTGCAGAGGCACTCAGAAGCACCTAACCTAAAACCCCGACTGTCAAGAGGTTTCTTGTGAAAATGTGTTTCACCTTTCATACTTTATCAAACACACCCCAACACCTGAGTGCTTGATATCTTATCAATAACCACACACACACACACACAAACACACCGATAAGGTGAGTCAGCCACTTGCGTAATGGTGTGCACTCAAAACGAAACGCGCTTGGGAATATCATATTTCCAGTGCAGTAGTATTTGATTGAACGAAGCAATGGAATTTTGATTACAATTTCAATTTGCCACAGCAGGAACTGCGAGCTCTGTGCAGCGCTAAATGTAAATATTTACGGGTTTTTTAATATTGCAAAAATCAATCCCCATCTGCACTCTTTTGCGTATGATCGCAACCACATGATCATGTGTTAGCTTTTACACTACAGATCTCATTACTCTGAGGATGGAATAAATAAACAGATTGCTTGGTTGCTAGAAGAAAGGGATGTAGGGGGATGGATTGCGTTCGTCCCCGAAGGTTGTAACCCAGGACGTGCATCATCGCTTCCGAGAGAGGGCTGATAAGATTATGTGCAATCGATTACTGTTTTGGCACACAACAAAAAAAAAAACAGGGACGATCATCATCAGACAACGCTGACAGGCCGTCACCACCGTCCCGTTTGAGGCTACGAAACGAAACGTTTCCAATTTATTAACACACTTACTCGTCAATCGCCGCCACGCTTTATCGTGTGCTGATTTAATTGGTTTCATTTGCTGCTACTTCTATAGCTTCGTTGTGGTGTTATTTGTGCACCGCCACGCTTTGCCAGAAGTAATTCTCGTGCCAAGGCCAAGACGGGAGGATCGCGTGGATGGCCTTCACGTCACGCTGGAAAACTAAAGAAACATCCGAATTGTAAATCCCCTTCCCGAGAGACCGTGAGGATGACATATTGGGGTGCAAAGCTAGTAGTGGTGGTAGTGGTAGTAGTGCTCGAAATGGCTGCGTCCGTTTCAGAAGAGCGTGTGTTATGGTTTGCACGATCGCGAGTACACGGAGCTGGGTTACTTCAATGTCATTTCAACCGCAACACACGCGATCGCTAGAACAAACTCATGAATCACCTGATCTCAACAGTGGGAGTGTGTGTGTGGTTGTGAGGTGTTGTTTGTGGAGCAGCAGCAATTGCGTTCGATCCTCGCAGCTGCCGCACACTCACCGCGCAAAACCCTTGCGGCGGCGCATAAACTGATGCATGTGTATGTGTCTCCGGGGGGAGAGGGGGAGGGGGAGAGCAAATAGTAGGTGGATGTGTGATGTTGATGAGCCAGGCTTGTTTGGGCTGGTCGATTCATCGTCCCATTCTGGCATGCGGTGACGCACCTTTTACCAAATGGCGGAAGAGGACTGGGCGCATGTTTGTTCTCAACCACCAGATGTCACACTGCTTGCTGCTGCTGCTGTTGCTGGAGTATTTGCTGTCACCCGTCAGCGCACCATGCACCTACCACCCCGTCACATAAGGTTTGCCGGCGGCGAGGAGAGACTGTTCGCCTCCGGGGTCACCACTATCAACGATTGAGAATTTGCAAATGGCGGTCGTACCCAAGTCGTCCAACTGTAGCAAACATACCTCGCGAGTGTGAGAGCGGTGGTTTGCACCGGTGAATAAACATTCACACACACAGAAGGGGAGAAAACGGTCAAACAAAAACACGATCGGCACTATGCTACGGGTGGCTGCACTTTCGCGTTTCAGAACGCCTGTTGTTGTGGTAGCGCTGCTGCTAGTGGTGGTGGTGGTGGTGGTTGTTTGTGTGCTCCTACTAAGGGTGAACCCCCAGACTGAGGTTTTAGCAGGCACAAACACACACACACAACACACACACACACACACACAACCTTACAGGGTAGAACAACCCCATCCAAACCGCCTAATGGAATCTGTGAACCGAAGGCGAAATTAACGATTGTGCAAAGGTTTATGGAAGTAGAACGCCTTCGGTTCAAGGCGAAGCAAAATCGCGACTCATCTCGGTACCCCTACCGATTGCATAGATTGCGCGTGTGTTTGTGTGTGTGTGTGCGTGTTTGACTCAGTCTCCGCGATCGTGTGCTGTACTGCTGCTCCACGATCAAGGCATGTGCAGGCCGTCACTAGCAAACTGAGGCGATTTTGTAACACATTTTTGAGAAGCCATTTTGTCAAGACTATTTAGACTGGTAACAGCAAACACATCTGGTTCTACACACTACGCAGCAACGCAGCGCAGATCGTGAGGGGGTGTCTTATATATATATGTGAGCACACCCACAGAACACCCAAAGACACACTGGAGGTGGGCCGCCCTCTGGAATTCGCCACTACCACGCGGGAAAATGGATATTCTGCGTAGGTGAAACTCTATCGCGTCTAATTTACGCTTGCTTTAGTGGCACCGGAGACAGGGGACGACACCCGCCAAACTTCAAGTCATTAGGACTGGGTTGGAAGTTCACCATTCGCGCCCTTCCTTGCTCTTTCTGTGAGTGTGCTGTGTAGAGCTTCTCGCACTGTGTCACGGTTGATGGCGTTTGAAATCGAAGAAAAAAAAAACACAAACACACAACGCTCAGCGGAACAAACCTCGATAACTGCCTGTGTTTGTGTGTGTGTGTGTTTGGCTCAACCTTAATCCGCCTAGTTTTGGTTACGATTTAGCGAGCATAAACCATTCATTTGATGAGTCTCGATCGAAGACACACACACACACACGCACAATAAAAAGCGAGAAGGGAAAGAATAAGACGGTTTGCTTTTTTGTGTTGCTTCGGGGCCACCCAACCAATCAATAGCGAACACTCACCCATTATTAGGATATTTATTAATTTTGTCCAATAATTCACCTGCCCCGTGAGCTTGCTGAATAAATGACGATCGTGACGGGGCAAGAATGTGTGTTTCGGGCCATCCGAAATCGACCTACATTTCCGAGAAAGAGAACGCTGGTTTGTTGAGGCACCAAACACCAATCAGAATGCGTTTTAGCGTGGGAATGAAATCTGTTGATTGTCTAACAAAAGGGAAAGGGAAAGAAAGCGAGAGGAAGGGAGCGAGTTCATGGCCTTTTCGCACTTCAGTTTTCACCTTCAATAACCACCACCCAAGCTAATGGAGCGCAGCGCCTATTGGCGCTGTATCGTTTGCGCGAACGACGACCACGTGGTGTGGCGTGTCACGTGCGCTCGGTGGAATTTCCCAGGAAGACCGCAGGAAATGGTTTGCTCATCATCGCACCTCACCATCCACAAAAGGAGGTCAGTTTGTTTAGAAGACCGTCCGTCCTGCCCACATCCCAATGTCTGGAAATTCGGTAGGCATTAGTGATCGTGTCCTGCCCTATGTCTAATGCCCTATAGAATACCCGATATCGATTAATGGTACAATTTATCGTTGTTCGTTGGTTGGTGTTGAAATGAGTGACAGCATTTGCAGTGTTCGTTGCGTTTCTCCATCATCATCATCATCAGCTGTCAAAACCCCCTTCTTGCATGGGAGCCTTGTGTCCGGTGTTGTCCTGCTCTGCATACTAATGATAGCACTTCGCGGTTAGCGGTTGTAATTGTTGGCACTCACTTGTTCCTCCTCCTCTCTCCATCCTTGGCTGCAATTCTGGGACACACGTTTGTGTGGTGTGATCACGGGACCACGCCAATGAACCATGGCCAAGGTCACACACACACGACTCGTGGATACATGACGCGTTGCTCTGCATTCCGGTCTTACTCGCGTGAACAACCAGTTTTATCTCGATGCACAAACAATCAACTCCCTCGCCAGTGGACCCGTATTGACGTCCCCATTTTGAGCCAGTGAAATAGCTAGGTCTGTGGAAGATGGAATACAATCACGTCCACAGCTTTTCAACCAGGAAGTGTAGAGTGAGTGCATACGCGCTCTCCTACCACGCGCGCGGATTAATAGACGCTTGCTGTTGTTTATGCCATTGTGTGTTGCGCTGCTGTGTGGCGTTGGACATCGCGATGACATCATGCTCCGAGTCGCTGTGGTTTTACGCCCGAGCTGCCCGGTAAATGCAAATGACGATGGACGATGATGACGATATGACGGGGCCAGGGCAGTTTGCTCCATCAATTTGCTCCACTGTGACCCACTGTTGATACGCGCGAAATGAAACGACAAATTGTTGCCCGTACCCCCTAAAAAGGCTTCTTTTTTTTGCCCGCTCTGGTTTGGTGACATTCTTCATGAGCGGAAATCATGATCATAAAAGTGTCCAAAATCGATCTTCCGAAAAATACCGCCCATGGCAGTCGAAATTTACATTGTAAAATATCGATACCCTTTCACATGGGATAAGGAGCTTTTACGACGCCCCAACACCGAATGGTACTTAAGGAGCACGTAGGAAAAGGATACGCGACGTCCACTGCGTACATGTCCCACTTTCTTCTCACAGCGTTACAATCCCAAAATCAAACAAATAAAGGAACTCCCCTGGAGATAGTGGAAACATACATACAATACATGCGCAAACGCTGCACACTCACTTCAGGCTCATTCTCCTCCGGGACGAGGGGACGGTTTATATGAAGCCTGCAAATACACAAAACCCACAAACCATCAAACTTTCGATAGTTGGCAGACTGGGGAGACACAACAACCCATTTTGGTTGTGTATTTTCGGTGCCTTCGGCGAACGAAACGACGGCGCAATTACGAGTTGAGTTCTCCCCTAAACCCACCCTCCGCAAACGATGGCGGCGGCGACGACGACGACGACGACGACGACGACGACGCCTTGTCGCTACCGTGTTACTGTTTTTCCGCTTTTCCGCCTCATCCCAAAGAATCGTGGCACCAACAGCTTGGTTGTGGGATCTTGGTGTGGCGCTGGGGGATGCGCGCTGGCGACGGAATTCCGCTTCTCATTTTTTGTTGATGATGCTCTCTTCTTAAGCGTTGTGTGTTTGTATGTCGGCGTCGTCTTCGCCATCGTCATCAACGATGGGTGGTGGTTAGAGCCTTTTGGGGGGTGACAGTCTTTGACGAATTCCGTCACATGTCCGGGATGGATAGAGATGTATTGTAATGTGTGTTAAATAGAAGACACTCACAAAGCGAAGGGGAAGGGAAGCACTAAGAAGGAGACATCGAGACATTCTGTTCGTGTGCTGCTGAAATGAAGCAGAAAAGTATGATCTAATCAGGAAGTCATTTCTGATGCAAAACTTCCCCCCTCTCACCACAGCCGGAAGGTGATCGATCGATTGGAATTCGTGAAAAAATAAGCAAGATAAGAAGATTCGTTCGTGCTGGTGTCCTCAATCCGTACACAACCGTAGCCCGTTATCTGGTGCTTAAACATTTCCAGCGAACTCGAAAGAAAACGGTGCTTTCAAACGAAACTTCAACACTTTATCTATACTATTAGAAAGAAAAAAAGAAATTGTGCTGGAATTGCCAAACTATGTTGAGGGATGTAGGAAATGGGAAAATAGGCTTGATTTTCGAGCTATGTTTTATTTTGGGGTAGTATGTTGTACGTCCCTTCCCAAATAGCCAGCTCGTACTTTATAGCTGATTTAGGGCTGTTTAACGAAAAATCGTTCCGATGTCGTACTTTGTGGCTGATTAAGAGATAGACGGTACTTTGCGAAACTATGGAGCTTTTTAACAGGCACATGGTACTCTTTGGAACTTTGCGGCTGATTAGCACTATGTGTAGGGTTCATGGTGGAACTTGAAGGCTTGTTAAGAAAGCGTACCGAACTTGGTGGAACTTTATAGCTTTTTAATGCATGACATCGGTACGAGATGGCTCTTGTCAAAGTGTCAAAGACGGACGCCGGCAATAATCTCATTGCTGCTGCATAAGTTAGATTCGTTAATTGAAGAATGAATCTAGAGTGAAGTGATTGTGAATTATCAGTAAATTGTGTAAAATTTTGTGTAATTCATCAATACAAAGGATTTAAAAATATACACATGTGTTTAAACGAAAAAAAAATTGTTGTTTATATCATCGATGACGCTTGCTTGAAAATAAAACACAAAGAAAAATAATCGCTGGCATTGTGGCATAAGGAAGCTGCTTAGGCGCTGTTTGAAAGACCCACATAGAACTTTGATGCTGTTTAACTACTGCAAAAGGCGAATTAGAGCAGCGATCTTTAGCGTGCCAAAATGAGCTGCTTAAGCAATTCTGGCTATTTGGGTTATCTTTAGCAATGAAGCATGCTAGGAAAGGGTGGAGAAGGGTCCGCATCTGTGCAGCAAAAAAAGACATGTAAGATAAAGCTAATTTTGGACTGTCTTATCATTGCGTGGACAGCAAAACGGGGTTTTCGTATCAATGATTGATATATCAACACAGTTAGCCAGAGATGGTGGGGCGAATGGCGAAATGGGCCCTGATCCAGGATTGACTGATGCAGACGCGCAGGCTCCTGTAATTAAAGCTCATCTAGAACATCATTCTTCAGCAAAAATGGAAGCCTCAGATCAGATGTGGAGCAATGAGGTCCCAAGAAGCCGAGCAAGAAATGGAATATGATAAGAATGATAGGAAAATCTCTTGATCTCAACCCTAAATTCCTGATGATTATACCATCACGGATGACTAGCTACAGGACAATTAGGTGACAACGGTTTACCTGATCGAATCTCATCTCATAGGACCCTAATTTTGTAATAAATCTAAACTCCTTCACTCAACCAATAAGATTTACTAATTGATCATGTGATCTTCCCCTACTCCACCAACAGCTCTGCGGCATTGCGCTGATCGTGATCGGTGCCGTTTCGCTGGTGAAGCTCGAGGAGCTGCGCGAGATCAGCGATGAGTACAACATCGTCGCCCCGTCCATCCTGCTGATCGTGTTCGGCTCGGTCGTGTTTGTCATCTCGTTCTTCGGCTGCTGCGGTGCTATTCGCGAATCCTACTGCATGACCTCGACCGTAAGTGGAGACCGAGAGATTCGCACTAGATTTGCACGGGATTCGGGATAGCACTGGACGCACATCTGATTCGATTTTTTTCTTTCTCCAAACAACAGTACAGCTTCTTCCTGATTCTGCTCGTGATCGCTCAGATTGTGATTGCGGTGCTGGTGTTTGTGTTCGTCGGTGATGTGACCACCGCCATCAAGAAGGGCTTCGAGCGTGTGTTTGAGAACCGTGACAACCCGGTCAATGCCGATCTGGTCAACTCCATCCAGCAGAACGTAAGACTGATCACACACACACACAACAACCCATCAAATGGACACTAAATGAGCTTCTTTCCATTCCTCTCCTATAGCTGCAATGCTGTGGCAAGCGTAGCTTCCTGGACTATGGCATCGCCAGCTTCCCGCAGTCGTGCTGCAGCAGCGGCGGAAACGCTCCGCTGTGCGTGCCGTTTGCCAGCGGCTGCCTGAGCCGGCTGTCCGAGTTCCTGGACAGTGCCGGTAACATTGTCGCCTGGGTGTCGCTCGGTGTCGCCGCCGTCGAGCTGGTCGGTCTGATCTCGGCCTGCTGTCTGGCCAACGCCATCCGCAACCAGCAGAGAAGGTCTGGATATTAAAGCATCCCCCCAGAACCCCGTCTTTGTTCCTCCATTCACCTGACGCACACACCATTCCCTCCGGTGTGCGTTTCCTTCATGTATCTTATCCTTCCAAAAAAAAACCTCCCACAAAACCAAAGTGATGTAGGAAAAGAACGAAAGCAAGAGAACCGTCTGTTCATCTCCTCCTCAGCCACGTACTAACAGTGTATATCCTACCCATAAACTAAACCAAATCATGCTAACAACGAACACCGAATACTAAAACCCTCCCGTTTACTACTACTTACGCTACTTTCTCACCCACCCAACGTCGCCAAGTGCGGAAAACATCTCATCTAATGCATTATTCTGTGCTTTTTTATTTATGTCCTGTGCTCTTGTCCACGTTCTTCTTCTTTTTGTTTACCCCAAAAACAGATACAGCTAAAAAGTGTGCGCTACTATACGCTTTTTAGTAGTTCGGTGGGTGGTGTCGTCGTCGTCGTCGTCAGCGTCGTTAGCGTCGTCGTCCGCAGGTTTGAATGTTTGCCAGTTAGGAGTGGGCGAAAAAAGAGAGAGAGAAAGAGAGAGAGAGATAGAGAGAGAAACGAAACTTACACAAAAATAGTAGTTATAGCGCATAAGAAGGGTACGCTTTGGAAGGCACACCAGGAAGAGAGAGAGAGAGAGAGCGCTGAAGCGCGGGTCGATTTTTGTTGTTATGTGTGGTTGTGTCTATGTGTGTGTATGCATTATTTCGTGTTCGTTGTGTGGAATGTTTGCGGCGATAAAAAATGTACAATACGCAACAATCTGCAACATCCTAAACGAAGCTGTATGATACGCCGGAAAATGCGCAACAATTCACGCCGAAAGGACAAATCCGCGGCTGTGCGCGTGAGCAGAAAAAAATGTAACAGAACAGAACAAAACGTACAACACCACAAGTGCCGACCGCCGAAATCGTTGCGTTATCCACATCAACCCATACACCATTTGTCTACGGTGAGAGAGAGAGCGAGAGGAGGATCAGCCATCTGATCGTTCGGAAGTGTACGCAACTGGACGAGCGCGCACAAACCACGTGCTCGCTAAAATTCAACCGGTCAACTGCTACGCCTACTATGTGTGTACACGTTGCTTGTCGTTTTGCATTGCGCTTTCTTCTGTTCAGTTCTAGTGTGCAGCCAGGACATACCATCACAGAAGAGAGCAGGGCTTTTTCGCTATTAATGCTACTATTTACTGTAAAGGAGTATATTTATCCATTCGGCTTAATCTTTTTTCTTGTTTTGTATTGGCTAAAAGGAGAAACATCCTTTTGCAAGCCTCATCCATTCTGTCCATTTTCTCATTCTTTCTTTCCGATCTTCGAATATTCCCGAGTGTGTGCGTGTATTTGATGTTCGCTATTTTTTTGTTTTGGAAAGGAAGAAACACTCGATGTAGCATTTAAGGTAATCAAAATGAAAACACCTTTACTCGAACGAATTGAAAAGCGAAGCAAAATGAAGTTTAAATTTTACGTTTGAATATTCGCACACACGCACGCACGCGAATGAATTCATAAAAAGGCGTGCTCATTAAGATATAAACAGAACCTCGAAGCAAATTGAAGCTGTTGAAGGAGATAGATTTCTTATTGGCGAAACAAAAGTGTCCATGAAACGAAGCTAAAATTTAATTTTCTAATCAAACCACCAACTATAAGAGAGACAACACAAAATTGAGAACAAAAATACAATATACACTTTACTTTCTGTGAAGTATTTGTGCGACGCGTGTCTCGCGGAAGCACTGTTGAATTTGACCAACAAACATGCAGTTTAAATATATACATATGAAGTAACTTTTGTCGTTAAGAGTAAGAGTGTGTATGTGAGTTTGTGTGTGTTTGTGTGTTGTCTAAAATGGTTAAGGTTTATTCGTTTTGTTGCAGGGTCTGTGTGTTGTTGGGGAAAGTAATTTGTGTAACGGCTTCTCATATTTAGTTCATCATGCACGAAAGAAAGATAAAACTATTTTCCGCTTTCCTCTTTGATATCACAAGTTTATTTTAAGTTTTGAATTAAAATAGATTCCTACCTAAACGTTAGTGTCTGAAATTACGCTTTACGAACCCTTAATCTATCCTTGTTGCTGCAATCCTGCCTGGCTTTTCACGTGGGATCGTTCTTCGGCGGTGGCATATTTTGCAGTTCCATTTTCAAAAACATCTTCAAGCTCGGGTCGGATATCTTTTCCAGCACAATTTCACGTGCCTTTTCGCCGCCATCGTCTAGTATTTTGGTAAGGTCCGCCGCGTACTGAATCCACACGCAATTCTGGCAGCCGGACATGCAGCAAGTTGTCGGTTCGGGAGGTAGCTACAACGAACGAAGATGGTTTAATAATGCTATGCAAAGTGTTTCTCGAATGCTGTTACCTCTGGCACACTATCATCTGCTGTCCGATCGGAACCAGTTGTACTAGATGAGCAAAAGCGATAAGCTACATTTCTTAGCTGAGCATTGCGGATTGCGTACAGTATAACGCAGTTCATTGCCTGCACCTTGCACCCGAAGATGCAAGATGTTTGGTATCGTAAATCTAGTAGAAATTGATTTTAGTATTGCAAATTTAAGTATGGGAATATCACTTCAACCACTTCAGAACGAGTAAAAGAGCTGTTGTTGTTTGAAAAACCGAACAAATTTGATAAAAACAAACCACCCCAATCAGCTGGCTAATGTTTACTTCTAATTTTTCTAATGACAACTTCACGTAATCATCCCGTGGCGGGAAGAAGAGTGCCTAGTGTGGGACACAAAATGGTTCATAAAATGGTTGCACACTAAAATAGGGCTTATTTGATTTAAGGGAAGCTTAATTGATTGTAACGTGAAACAATCATATTTTAATATCGATATAATTAAAAAAGGTACGGTAGGTTAATTAAAACAAAAATGAAATTAAAAACCGATATCTTGGCCGCGTACGTTCCTAGCAGCCAGTGAACCAGATTCCTTCGGCAAACGTCATCGCCACTAGGCACCCTGAGCGATGTTTGACGTTTCGAGGTTCCCCCCCTCGAAATTGCTGCAGAAACGTCAAGTTTTAGGTCGAAGTTACGTAAAATTCGCCTTTTGCTCGAGGAAATCCGTAAGTTTTTCATGAAAATTGTGGCAAATTTGTAGGTTTTTGGAATTTAATCGAATGAGGAAGATGCAAGCTACTCTCGGGAAGCATAATGCAACCAATAAAACGTGATTGATACCGTGAAAAATGCGTGTTGCGTGTAGAAAATCACGAGCCAAGTGTTTTGTTTTGATTTTGCAGCTTACGTATTCCGGCAGAATGAATTCATTTGCTACTTCTCAAAAACCTACAAATTTGTCTATTTTCATGCTTGCATCTATTGAAGTCTTTGCTTTACTTTAATTTTCTAACGTCTCTTTTTAGCTAAACATGAGCTTAAAGGCAAATTACTACGACAAGCCGGAGGGCGACGACCTTTTCGGCAAGATGATCGCCACCAACAAGTACGCGCTGGCCGGCGGTCTCGGCTGGTCCACGGTCGAGGTGATGATGGTGTCGAAGCCGAAGGGCTACCTGCCGACCATTGCCCGGTACGTGTACTTTACCGGTCCGTTCGTCGGAATGGCCTCTGCCTTTACCGTCGGTGCGTACGCTGCCAACAAGCTGCGCGGTCGGGACGATGGGTGGAACTATGTGGCCGGTGCGTTCGCGGCCGGCGGTGTGTACGGTGCCTGGAAGCGAAACGTCGTGAGCGGACTGGTGGCCGGCCTGATCTTCAGCGTGGCGGGCGCACTCAAGAAGCAGTCCGTCGATGAGGGTTGGGAGTTCTTCCCCGAGGTGAAGCATCACGCCGTCAGCTCGATCAATCCGAACCGGTACGACTTCACGCTGACGCAGGAACGCGAACGAGGATGGACGACCGGCAAGTGAGGTGGAGAGCGAGGTGCGATGTGAGACGGGCGAACTTTAAAACCCCCGGTTCTCGGTTCTGTTGTAAAGCATCTTAGGCAATAAATACTGTGGATACTACAGCCTGGTTACGAGCGGAGATGTGCGAACTCGTTGCTGTCTGCAACTGTGAAACGGACGAGAAATATTGAAGAAGCTGGATTTTTTTTTCGTATAAATTCCATCGTAATACGATTTCTAAACTTCTTCGCAGAGGCAGGGATAAACGCAAGCGGAAGAAGTGAAGACATTAAAAATTACATCCAATTACAATCATCTGTAAATTAGCTTCTCCAAAGCAAAGTGAGCCATGTGCGCTTTGCATATGCAACGGGAAATGTACAGGTGGAAACGGTCCCTATTTTCGTGTGATAGGTTAAAAACACACTTGTATCCCTTCACATTCGCCCTACGCGAGAATTTCCCCCTTTTAAAAAACATTCGTTTAAATTAATTCAACCCGAACCGGGTCCATTTTGGAAACTCCAACCCCTTTTCCACGGTGGTGGGTGCAGCGCGTATGCAAGCGGAAGTGCACCGAGCTGGAACGGATGGATCCTTCCGCATCCCTAAAAGCGCGGGGGCCAAGAGGGTGTGTTTTATGTTCAATTTAAAATTTGTTCCCCTTTTTCAAAAAAGCAAACAAGCTTTTTACCCTACAAATCGACATGCTCATCGCAAATAGGTGTATGGCAAAAGGTCCACTGCTATCGGTGAATCGATTAATTACTTTTGAGCGCTTCTGCTGCGTTTCTTACGGTGACCCAGACACGGGGGAGTGGTTGTAATTGAAGTAACGCCATTAACGTTTGCTCTAATTGGTGCTTAAATTATCACCCGAAATGTGTGCTGGTCAACTCAGCAAGACAAAGCCAACGTGTTCTCACACCTACCCACACCAAAAACCACTACACTATACCGGTGTCTTCTTTTCGTTAATGACCCAAAACCAACACATTCCTATCCCTCAAAGCGTGGTTCGGCTTGGTCGGCAGCGTGGTCAATGCACTTTTGAATGGAGCAATCGCGACGGCGTGGGGAGCTTTTTTTAATCTTTCCACCAATGATCATCAAGTACAGTGCTTCCGTGGTGGGCCGGGGCTCGTGATTGCTCACGGTTGAAAGTAAAACAAACTGTGACGTCGTCGTCGTCTACCGCGGGTCATCAACCACTGTAACCGGAAGTGAAGCACATTTTTCATCATTTTTCGTTTCTCATTCGCAAAATAAAATTAAGAAACAAAAAAACGAGGAACAACCTCAACGAGGAGGATGGTTTAAGCGTGCGTTAGAATCGAGACACGCGAAGGAAGAATTTTGTTACATTGAATCAAACCGAACAGATTGGAATCTAAACCTTGTTTTACAGAAAACATTGGAGAGATTGCCAGTATTGCAGTGCCCATCCAGTCCAGGCTGCAATAGGTTATTTATTCACCTGGGCCAAGTAGCAGGGGAGGTTCTATCACTCTAACCCTACGCAATTGTATGACGATAAAAGTATGCTGGGGGGCTCGTTTGATATCTGTTTTCCCTCTTCGTTTAAAAGTTCAATACGAGAGTGTGTGTGTGTAGTGTGTGTCAATAAATCGCTTTCCGGTGGAAAAACGAGAGCACGCAGTGGAAGGGTCAATGCGCACGGCTGGTTCCGTGCGAAGGGGTTGCGCCCATATATCGTGTCGAATGAAGCGATGAAGGTAGAAGAAGCTTGGCCTGCTTGGTTTATGGTACGTATAGAGGGTGAAAAAGAGTAATGTGTTACTCTTATCAGTTGATTGGTACGCAATCGAATCGGATCCCAACATGCAACATGTGCTGGGGTGATATCACTTATCGGAGTACCACAAGTGAGAGCCTGAATAATGGTTCATTCTGCTACTTTTTAGCTGCAACGAACGTGTTGAAATCAGTCAAAACTGCACAACAAAGCGAGGCTTTTTTTATAAACTTTAAACTTTTCATTTATGTTGTGCTTCACATTTTCCCTCTCTCATGATCAATACCGTTTTTTGAAAAGTACAGTTAGAGATAAAAATGCTAAATAAAAAGCCTTAAAATGCATTCCAGCAGCCTTCTCCATCTCGGTAGCACCACACACACGCACACACCTAATGGAGACAAATGCATGCCTAACGCGATGGAATGGCTTGGAAAAGAGAGATCTTGCCAAGCGTGATCGGATGGCGGACAACCAACACGCACATGGCACAGCACACCATTTGAAGGTTAGTTGCCATTGTTGTGTGCCCAAGATATTGGACGCGTTTCAATCCCGTCCTGCCTAGTTTGAGTAGACAATCGGGAACAAAGGGAGCTTTTGTCTCGGGTCGCTCGACCCAACCGTCCAACACGTAAAGGGAGCATCGAGCCAAGCCCATAAGTCACCAGCAGCAGCGGGGTGAGCCTCTTCCTTCTCCCCATACATTTAGACCACTTCGTAGTCCATTTCCAGACACCTTCCCTGGATCATACATCATCCCGGGGGGTGTGCAGCAGGCATGGAAGAAATGTGATGATTTACCGCTGCCTGCCGGGCAGCATTATTGGAGCCACTATTTCACGCGCACTGCAGCCAAACACTCGAACAGGTGGTGGGTGGCACACACATAAATGGTTGTTTTGTTGGGATGGCTACCTGTTGACGTAAAAATGGTCTCCAATAAGTCAGCACAACACACGGTAGCAGCCATGGGGCATGAATCGTGACCAAGATTGCCAGCATTTCCGGCCAGCAGTAACTCCTCTTCGCGGCATCGAATTGTAGGAGGTGTGGCACCCAAAAGGCGGGGTGCCTGTTTGTTGTCTGAATAACAGCAATGGGAAGAAGGGATCGTGGAACATACAAAGGGGAAAACCATCGTCGCCCGCACACGCATACACACTGGGTAGAGGAGATTCGGTGGGCCAGTGCCAGTGACACCCATTGCTGCCATGGATGACCAAGTTTTGGGCCCCGGTTCGGGAACGTATCCACGGTGGCATTCAAGCGTGATGCAACGGCATGTAAGCCGCCGCGCCGTGGAGACACAATCCGATACGTAAATATATATTTGTATGCATTTTTTGTGTGTGTTGTGTTACATTAGAAAACATGATTAAAATTCAAACGCATACCAAAACGTACCACGGTACCACCGGTTGCGGATGGTTGCATGTGCGCGAGCGCACCATTGCGAATACGCGCCAACGACCCGACTAAATTCGGGTACTTTTTGTGGTACCATCATGGATGGGTGGATGGGAAAATGTTGGATTGTGAGCGTTGGCAAACGGTACTCGCTATGGAAAGAGAGAACCTGGCAGTGTATTCCAACTACCGAGTTCGTATCAAATCAAATAAATGGATCATTTGCAGATTATGCTCGCGAAAATGAAATCATTCGGCGCTGGTGGTGGTAGCTTTATCTGAATTATTCCACTGTGTTACCTCACTGTAAGCTTCGTGGGAAAGCGCTGGAATGGAGTGTATTAGTAGGTTTAGGTTTTTTTGGTAAATGTAGTCATTTTCCAACAAGAGTCTGTTAGCATAAGACAGTCATTAATTTCATGCTCAATCGGGCATCAAAATACCGGTCAATTCAGTTGATAATAGGCAAACAAAGTAAAGAAATTAGGACCTCAAAATTAACCCAACTGTGAAGGGAAATAGCATGCAAACCCGGAACTTTCATCTCATTGTCCGACCGATACGAGCTGACTGTCGTTTTATCCCCTTTGGAAATTGTAGGTCTCGTGATTTCTTGAGGACCCAACGGCGTCCCATTATCCCACTCGCCTTAAAGACTCATTAAATGTATCGCTTTGGGACGCGCAAACGGATGTGATGCTAGGAAAAGGGGAAGTTCCCGTTCCCAGGAGAAATATTGAAAGAAAAAAAAAAAAGGCCTTGAAACAAACCAGACCACTGATTCTGATCGGACCAATCCAAATGAGGTGCCTTTGAGGCAGAAGGAGAAGCATCACATCCTTCCTTGCATTTCCCTAATTGGTCTCTAATGCGTCTCGAATGATGAGGTCCCTGGTGGGAATAGAGCATCGCTTGCGGTGGGAACGAAAGGGTACAAAGAGGACCAAGTTTCAATGTCAAGCACAGAACATGACACAGATACAATGTTGAGGAGCTTGTTTTGAAGTAGATAAATGGTTAAATTCATTACTTCCTTTTTGGTGCATCTCGAAGAAAGGGTCATAGTACATTTCAATAAACTGTTAATAAATCTACACCACCTTAACGGTGGTACTAGCACCGAAACAATGCAACATGCAAATACCCATCGTTCCCATCATCAAGAATGCGAACCGGAAGTTCGCCCATCCACACCGAGGCTCAGCAAACGCCAACGAAGAGCAATCGTGCGACAGAGTTCCGTTCCAGAGCGCTTAACGCAAAAGGAAGTGACCGTCTGGACGGCGGGTGGATTACGCGAACAACAGATTGCGAGCAACAGCAGAGCGTCAGAAGGGGATTGGGACAGCACACAGCAAACACCTTTCTGCACAACAGTGCTGTCTGTGTGCAGCTGCACAAGCGAGCTTCCTTCTAGCGCGGCCATCATGCTTCCTTAGGGCTCGCGTAACCTTCATCGGTATTCGAGCGCACGTAGCGCGTCCGAAGCATACGCAGCGCAGTTGTAACTTGGAGAAGAATTGATTGCATCAAACAAAAAGAAAAAAAAACGGAAAGAAAACGAAATAAAACAAAATCTACCTGGAGCAATCTGAGGATGATGCTGCTCAGGTGAGATGAAAGAGCTTCGTAGAAAGAACACACACAAAAAAGGGATTATTTATGCTTTTGTAAAAGGCTCACACACGGCAGTGTAATAAGGGGAATAGTGAAGGAACTGGTAAAGATGGTAAGATTCTGAAGGTAGATTAACTGCTGACGAGATTCTAGAGAAAGAAAAAAAGGAAACCAACTACAACCTGCTGCTGCTGCTGCTGCTGTTGCCGCTTTTTTGACCATTTCTTTGCGTCTCTGATCATGTGTCGAAGGTTCGGTCGTTGGTAAGCTTCCACCGGCACAACCACCGGCAGGGATAGGGACCATATGTCGGCTTCTGGAGCTGCTTGCCGACTCTGTGAGTCTCTCCTCTCTTTGAAGTGTTTGTATTTCCTTTTACATGTTTCAAATACGACAAAAAAACAAGCCATCGTACAAGTTGTAGAAACTGGGTTAGTCTCCCTGCCTTTCTCCCCCTTTGTCTCTCTCTGTCTGTCCCTCTGGGGAAATGAACCTAAAAAATACAGTTCAATTGGCCACGCGAGCCATGTCTCAAGAAGGATGTTTACGGGCATGAACGGTTCCAATTTCAATTTCCAACTTTCCTTCTATATTGGCCGGTCGCTGTGCGCCACCCTCGAAGAAATTTGATCACTTTGCAATGGGCACCATTCTGGCCCATAATTTAGACCTGCATTTCCTGGTTCGCTTGGGGAATCAGGCAGCACACGGCAGGCAAAACCCACAAAAAACCCACCGTCAAGTGGGCGAGTCGTTGCGGAAGTAAAAACCTTATTACACAATCCTGCTCCAGCCACTTTAGTTCTGAAAATCAAACGCTCCGATAGGGAGCCGATAAGCCGTTACAAGTTCGACAAGTCGTTCGGTGTATTTGGTTGTAGCTCACCGTACAGCAATATAGGTTTTACGAAACACGAGCAAATAACCACCCTCTCTAGAGAGACGGTGTAACATTTTGTGAAGATGACAGTTGATACTTTTTGCTTTAAAGGGGCGCGCAACGTGGCGCTGCCCTTCAATCAAGGGTTTGATATTTATATTTTACATGAAGCACAATGCATATATACACGTACAGATGTAGCGCGTCCAGATGTTTGAGTAAAGTCTTTGCTGCCATTGAACAACTGGTGCTAACCCTTAGGTGTATCTGAACCCTTAATATTGCTTATCACAATCAAGTGCGATAAAATAATTAACTACGTAGATACTTAATAAAATGACAATTTAAAACATTAAATTCAAATCAGTTTCAAAATTTCTGGATCAAATCCAAAGCATTATTTACCATTCCTTATTTCCTTGGTTATCCTAACAAAGGCACAAAATCATTCAAAGGGTTTTAAATTCTACGAATATCAAAACTTCCGCGAAACGAATGTTATCAGCTTACATTTTATCGGTTACTTAAGATAATTAATCTCTCCGATTCAAACATAATTAACGTCAGTCGCATTACGTCTACGAAAGAAGGAGTGTCCACAGGCAGCCCAGGCTTACGTTTAGCTCTTAGTGATGTGCGAAATTTGAAAGACAAACTGTTACACAGTGAAATAGTGTTATGGATTAGACAATATTTTACAAAGCCTACCAGTGGAGTATGAAGTTCTATGTATATTGTAAAACTTTCTTTAGTTTTAGGACGTCATCGTCGGTGCTGACACCTCATCCAGTAACTTCATCGCACGAATTCAACAAAATGCTGCAGATAATAACATATAAGCCTTTAAAATTCTACTACATTTAAGGTACTACTGCTAGAAGAGTCTAAAATCTAAATCTAACTTTGTGGAATTCTATATAGGAAAGTAACATGTTCAACTAGAACTACCGAGCAGTGGCTACAATAATCTTACTTTTTAACTGCCCACTAGGGCTGCGTGCAAGGTTCACATTTGTACGGCCACTCCCAAGGCTTGTCAGTCAATAGCGGCGTTCGAAATCTAGTCGATAAGAGATTCCTTGGAAGTGAGACATTTAGGTTGGACACGAATATCTTACACTTTATATCAGATCAACCGTATCTATACTCTTTTTCTAGGTGTACATGGTTGCATTTGAGGTGCCGCACCTAGTTTGATAACACGACGATACGAGGTTAGGTAACACAATAAATACAGTTACTGCTTCCACAGTGCTTTTCCCCCTCCAGCATAGTGAAGTAGCAATTTAAAGACATACATTAAAGTGGAAATCAAGATTCCGTTCCAAAAAAGCATTGACATCTCGACAACTGGTCGAAATCACAAGCCCTGCGGAGGTACTAAAACTCGATGTCTCAAATCCCACGCTGTGTGCCCGGCTCCACCAATAGGGAACAAAACCCACCCAATAATGGCCAGATGATGAAGTGGTGTGACAAATTTATTGGACATTTAATTGCACTTTAATGGGTTTGCAAACATGGGTTCCGGGCGGGTAGATTTGTCATTACTTTGTCCGCAAGCCCCTTTACTTCCAAGTGGTCGTCGGGGCTGCAAACGCCAGCTGGAATAGCGAAGCAATCTTCCCTCGGCTAGGAGAGTGTCCATTTTTAGAGATAGGGAGTGAAAAAATTAGGGGGTGGTGAATTCGTTCACCATCAAACGGGACGGTTAATGGTGAAGAAGTAACTAGCCAAAATTGTCCGCCAGCAGCAGCGGCCGGGCAGCAGTCGGGGGTGGAAAGTTGTTAATCGGTTGATAGGTTTATTGCAGAGATGGAAGATTTTCACAGGGTTCGTCAAATTTATGAACGCGGTTTCCTTTCCCCTCTGCACGGGCGGAAATTTGACACCGCCCGGCCGGGTTTCATCGCCGGCTCTCTTTTGAGATTGCCCGCCAACCTCTCGAACTCTGTTGTTTTTTTGGGGTCGGTTATTCAGTGCGCTCGTGTAGCGTACCAGCCGGCCGGCTTTATTGTGTGGTTGATAGGTTTTGGGAAAGAAGTCTTTTCCCAATTTCCGTCGGTTGCCGGTGGGTGATTTATTGCTTCCGTTCGACGGATCTATTGACATCAGATAATGCACTCCGCTCCAAAACGAGAATCCTCGGGCCTTGGATAAATATTATTCTTTCTGCCTCTCAAACAGAATAAGGGGCACACACACTGGCGCAATGAAAATCTTGATTTGTTTGCGTTACACGGCATTGGAACTAAAGAGGGGCTGAATAAAAAGGGGACAATCTCCGCACGCCCTTTGAACGCCGAATGAATTTGTATGCAATTTCCATCGTATTTGCTTATCCTTTTGTCATCTAAACACGGCGTGATTGAGCGAGGGGTTCAGTTCGAAATGGAAACAGTTTCAAAGCAATAAAAAAGTGGCGCTGACTCAAACAGCCTGCCCGCTGATGCAGTAAGATAAATGTTCCACCACACAGGGATTAGCATTGTTCAAACATTTGAAACACTTGTGGCCTGAGAGGAGTGGCGTGTGTGCGACATCCCTTGCGGAAAGGGGAGTTCGATGCTGGAAAATTTATCGCCTGGCACACAGCCTGGTTCTCTAATGTTCCGTTACGGAGCAGCATTTAAAAAGTAATGATTCTAATGTGTTTCTCATTATTCAGCTCGCTAGCTTACAAGCTTAACCGCGGGCGAGAGGAGAAAGGTCTTGACTTGCGATTTAAGAGGTCCCCTTGCTTACACTGCAACCGCACCAACCGACCAACCAATTACCCCATCATTCAAGGAGTAACAAAATTAAATTCTTCCAACGAAAAAAGGGGTACTACGAGCTCTCTCCCTCTCTCTCTCTCTCTCTTTCTCGATGGGTTCAAAGTAAACATAACAACGAGAAATTAATTAAATCTTTGAGATGTACGCACATCGGGTTAGATCCAGTGCGCGCGCCCTCGTTTTGAAAGGGGTTTAATATTTCTTTCCTCTTGGTGCTTGAAATGTGGCTTCCCGTAAATCAAAGGGCACGGCTGAAACGCGTAAACGAACGGTTTTGTGCGGGTTTTTCTTCCCCCCATCACACCGAGGTTTTCATCTCGACGACTATAAATGGGTTGTTTTGTGAAGTGTGTTCAGCAGAGGTTTCCATTTCACTTTTCCACCAGCGATCACACTCTCATGATCTTTTGGAATGAAAGCGATGATCTATCGTATCTATCGTATAGTTCCACGAATGCCTCCTGTCTATAGGAAATGAAATTCTTTCCAATAAATTCTAATACCAAAATCTTTCTTCTCGGTTTCCCCGAGCACCGCGATAATAATATTACCAATTCCAATCAGTCTTCCTTTTTTGAAATCATGAATCTTTTCATGCTCTCCTGCATCAGTCACATCCAATTGAAACCCTGCCCTGACCGTGATTGAGAACCAGCAGATTTTGATTTCAGCAGCAATCAAGCGCTCCTTGTGACTGCGTTTAAAAAGCCGTCACCAGCCGTCGTTTTGTCAGAGCTCGCGGACTGATGTTATCCACTCTCCAGGGCCTGGCCCTGATTGAGGCTGCTGATTAATTAACAATTACCTAATGACGCTTTCAGCTCATACTTCTGCAAGCACATCCATTGGGAGACGTATGTGCGTGTGTGTGTGTGTGGGACGATGACGAGGATGCCACCCGACATGGTAGAATCCATTTCATTCATTCTGCACGCAAATCAACGCGGATCATGGTGCCGCGGTCTCCGGACAGCGCATTAATTGCAACTGCAACTGCGCAGGAGATGCAGCACACAAACACGATCATGTCTCATGGGAGGTTTTTGTCGTGCTAAAAGTGGTGTCCCAACACCATCAACGGGGGTTTGAACTGAGTTAATGATCTATGCGTAAATCACCCGGAGTGTCGGGACGTGACCGGGTGACTTGTTGTGTTTTTTGCTGTTTGTTGTCTGCAGACGCCGAGTGAAAGGAAACCATTGGAGAAGAACGCAAAATGCAGCCTTTCCAAGACGGATGAACCCATTCTCGGTGCTGCTCAGAGTACCGAAAAATCTTGCCATAAATTAAAATTTACGATCAACCCGCAACCGCAACCGCAGCAGCAACCGCAGCAACATAATGACATCATTGTTTGAAGTTTCACGTCCACGCGGGTGTGTGTAAAATCAGAAGCGATCGCCCAAGCCATCGTTCATCAATTTTCTTCGCACACAGGATTCCCGAGCAGTAATAGTTGAAAGTGGGTAGGGTTTCGATTTTAAAAACTCATTTCTCTGCGTGCAATATTCCCTCTCTCTCTCGGTCCCAAAAAGGCTAAGAAAGAAGCAGCAAATAGGGGAACATTAAAATGAGGAATGAAACCGTTTAACGCGGCGCAGTAAATGATTTTTCTTTTGCGTCCTGTTGTGCGCCCTAAAAAGGGGTAAAAGCGAAGATTAATTCCACTCCACCCGAAGACGATCGCGGAGACGTGATCGTATGAAACGTGCTCGACTTGGGCTTTGCGCTACGATCGGTACCCCCTGTCACAATTCGTCCCGCCCTGCCATGAACAATTTCTTAATTATTTACTCACATACCATTTGCTACACGGCTGCGGCTCCATGTGTGTTGTTGTTCTCCGGGGGGGTTTTCTTGGCGTTGAACGTGTGTTCTAGGGGCGTTGCCGTTCCCAAACAACCGGATCTAACGCCTCATTATATAGAAACATTTTCTGCACACACACACATGCCTTCACACCCTTCCAGAAACGTTATGCGCAACTGGTGACAGATTCTCGAAGCGGATGAAAGTATGTTGCACCGGGTGCAGCATAACAAGATGCACATCGGGCTCTTCTTTGTGCCCTTACTTCGCAGGCCTTCGCCGGCACAGTTGCGTGGTTATTTGTGTGGCGAAAACATGCTCCAGCGTGGAGGGGTGCTTTCGTTCTCTCGTTTGCATGTCGGTGTACTTTACCACGGAGACACACAGCAGCACACAGCTCTTTTCACTTCTCCCTTCCACGGTTCGTTTTGCGTTCTTCGTGCGAGGACAGCATCCACAAGGGGGGGGGGGGGGGGGGGGAAGGGAGAAGAGCAAGCAGTTGGATGGCTCGTTAGTTATGAAAATGATGATGCACGCAATTGCAAATCATACACGGCTTGTTAAACCTTCCGCCAAACCATATATCCTTGAGCTAATGAAGTCGAAGAAAGTGCGAAAAAAAAAACCCCGTCGCATGTGTTTTGTTGGTCGTCGGCGATGACCTTCCACGAAGACACATTGGAGAGGGTTGAATGCATTGGCTTCTGTTGTAGAAGTCTTAAGAAAATTACGAATTGAATAAAGGCTAATAAAATTAGTTTCTCTTTTGTCCATCAGTTTATTAACCATACCGTACCTGCATGACTACTGGTGTTGAATTTTCCAAAGCCCAAACCCACATAAACCCTTCCGAACAATCAGTGTGCCCGATCAGTTGCTCTTTGTCCCCGTAGAGAACCGCTTTTTATGATCTCATCAGCACAAAAATATCATATCCATAGAGCATTACCCCCGAATTCGAACCCTCATAAAAACCTAACCCGCTTACATTGGAGCTCAAGAATGCACCGCCGAAGTGCATCTTGGCTGCAAACGCAAGCAGAGAGATGCCACACAAAGAAGGCAACGAAAAAAAAGCAACCGTATTTCGTTTTCTTTTCTCACGCTCTCTTGAACGCTTCTCTCGCGTGCAGTTTTGCAACAAACTTTTTCGCCGTCCCTTACCGTTCTTTCTGTGTTGTTTGGTGGGTATTTTTGCACATTAAAAAGATGAGGAATTTCCCAAAAGGTCACACTCCAACTTTCTTCCAGTGCCTTTTGCACCCGGGCGAAGCGATGATTTCGTAATTCGTACAACATGGAACACATCAAGCTACGAATTCACGCCATTTCTTTCCTACCTGAAGACTCACATGGAACATGGCCCTACGTATGTTCCTCCAAAAAGCCCTAACGCGCTGTCGTAGTTGTTAGGATTCGATAAATAAAAACTATCGCGCGTCTACAATTCGCCCTCCGCAGAATAATATTGGTGCGCTCGGGTTTTGTGAGCAAACGGACCCGGGAAGTAAACAAACATACACAGCGCTCTCGTTTGTGTTTGTCTGTTTGTTTGCTTGCCCGCGTTTTTTTTCGGCCCAGAGCATCGGGGAATAGCGTGTACGCCTGAAAGTAACGTTGGCCGCCAGTTGGCCCTTGAGAAACGTTTCCTGCCCTTGCTAATGGTATGGGTCAGTACAGCACCCGATCGAATCTCGCCAAAACGACCGTTAACGGAGGTTTATGCGGTTACCATTTTCAAACTGTTTGCTGCCTTGCTTTCGTGGTGGTTGCTCTATTTCATGCGATTTAGCGCTGTGGATAGCGTTCGCACACATAGCAGTGTGCGTTGCAATAATTTCCCCGCAAAGGAAATAGAGCAATAAGATAACGAAAGCGCATACTGCACACACGACGGTGCTGCTGCTGAGGGGATCGTCGTTGTGGAAATTTCGTTTAAATATTTACCATTATTGCTATCTGTTTTTGGTCTCTTTTTCCCTCCACGATAGAAGTGGCATGTTCGACCCATACTGAATGCTTATTTAAACAACATTTCAATATGAAACCATCTTTCCGGGTCTTCGGGCGTGCTGGGCACAAGCGTCTGCGATTTGTTTACAAAACAGCAGATAACGCAAAAGGAAGCAAAATACGCCAAATGATCCTTTTTCTTCTTGGTGGTAGGTAACCGACAGGCAAAGTCCCACCGGCTGCGTTATTTGAGCTTATCGTGTGTCCCTTTTTTAACGTCGATCAGCCACCATTTTTTTTGAATAGCAATCTCAATTCCCACCTTTAAATCGGTTCCACATGTAATCGATCTATCACGATGAAGCACAGACACACTTACACACCGGGAAACGAAAATTCATCCATCGATCAACGTTAATTGAAATCGAAACTTCAAAAGCGAACCATTATACATTTCACTCCTTTTCTCACTTTCCCCTCATGGCAAAGCAGATGTGAGTGAGACGCAGCAGAGTGGTCATCCCGCTTCTCGTGTACGATACGCACGCGGCGCGCGTGTGCCTCTGTCTATTCCTACTTACTGCGCTGACCCCAATAACCTTCCAATTACAATTGAATCTCGTACACTGTACACCGTCACCATCGCGCTCGTTCACATTCGCTGAGGTAATGGTGTGTGGGATACAACGATGTAACCTTTCTAGGGATTGAAGTGACCAAAAAACAATGAAGCTTCTACTTCTGCTGCAGTAAAGATGAGATCATCTTGTGTGTAGAGGGTCAGATTCAATCTGCAGTTTAAAGCTGTGAGCTGACCTTATTAGCAGATTTAAGTAGAATTTCTTTTAGGACAAAACATCTTCTTAGAGATTTGGAATTCTCCTTATACGAAAGTGTCTTTGTGCATCTAAGTTCGAGCCCCGCATGTTTGCGTAGAAACAAAGGCATACTGTTGCACAGGTTCCTGATTTTCGTACCACAACAGACACTCTCCTGGCTTAATGCATCTTTGGAATTTATCTAAACGACCTACACATAATGGAAGCACTGGCATTACCTATGCCAACTGTCTGACAACACAGCCCCCCCCCCCCCCCTTCGCTTTACCAAGATTCCAACGGAACAAAGCGCAGCCGGACCCTGTATAGTCCGCGCCACAAAGCCAGCCAGCCAGCGCCGCAGTCAGAAAAGCTGCACACGACAGCAAACAAACTCGTTTCGTATCTTGGGCCCGCGGGAGTAGGGGGAAACCTTCCGCTGTTGCCCGTCACCTTCGCCCGTGTGCCCTTGAGTTTCAGCTCCAGCAGTCCGACGCCGCCGTCAGGGAATGCGCTGGCTCAGAGGAATGTTGCATTTTTGCCGCCTTCGTTCCTTCCCCGCATCTGGAGTAGGGTTGGAGTAGGATCTGCCTTCCCTTGCACACACGATCGCAAAGAAAGATTCATTAAGCCCCTGCTCGGAGATCGTCTGGTGGGGGGATTGGGACCACCACAAACACGGCCGAATCAATCGCTTTTGCCATTTAAATCTGTGACCGCGACAAGGTGGCACCAACACTAACTAAGCTAACGGGGTTGGGGATTGAACCAACCCTCCCCGGCGACGTGGAATAGCCACAGCTCAATTGGAAGTCACCCGTCCGCGCTTGTGTGTGTGTGTGTGTATTGGTGATGGCCGTATACGATCGCCATTACTCATCTGCATACCGCTGGAATCTATCGTGGACATGTTGGACGAAGGGTGTTTCCCGCTACCTACAGTCAAGCTCCTTCTTCTCACCCCATCTTGGGCGCTTGTGAATGAAGATGAGTCACCCTCTCTCGTTCCGTGTGTCGATCGGTAATCGTTGATCGTCTCCTGCTTCAAACCGGAACGACAAAATAAAAAAAGGGTGAACTGGTAAACGACGAACCCCCAGAATTCTTGGAAAAACCGGCACTGTTTCATTCTCTTTGAAGATCTTCCGATTCATTGATGAGACAGGCCGTTCGTTCGCCCAATTCCATTCGTTTCGAAGCCCCTTAATGGAACCCAACTAATGAAGATCGCAGGGCATCGACGGAGAAGACGCGTGATTCGTTTTTCCAGCATCAATCTTCGACAGTTTTCATGTTCATGAACGCTTTTTTGAGAATGTTTCAGGTGTTGAAATGTGTAATGGTTTCACTTTTTAAACGAATCTGCGCACAATCAAAGCGAACCGTGGACATGCCGTTTCCGGCCCCTCCAGTGCCCGACTCGGGGTGGAGAAAAAAGGAAGGAGAAAGGTGTGAAAAATTCAAACAAATGTTCAACTCCAACGGAAGTCGAATGGAATGAAAGTAAACAAAAAGTGAGATGGAGAGATAATACCCCTACCGAAAAAAAAGACTACCATCAATCAACCAATTCCATGCAGTTGCTCTGCCATTAAACACGCACTGTTGTGAGTTTCGAGTTCGATCGATCGCGGCAATCAATGCAACGATATTTTTCCCCTGCCACGGGTGTTTAAACACCCCACCGTGCAAACGCACGCTAATGCTTTTTTGTTCGCCAGACACGTCGTCATCTCGTGAATGTGTCTGCTCCACTTTTACCATGCTCCCATGAGCAACCACAACAAAGCAACACGCAACATTTCAATTTCAACTACGGCGTCCCACGGGTATGCACAATGGCCGTGTCATACCGCGCATTCGGTTCTTTCGCGATCGGGCGAAACGAGACGATCAATTGGGCAGGCGACGAGCGAAAGTGTACCACAGATTTGCTTTCCAGAAGTGTTCGCCGGTGTGGTAGCAAAGTTGAGCTCTACACCCTGTTTTAAGCGCATCGATCTCCTATGCTCGAGTTGTTTTGCATGTAAAATAGCAATCTTTTACTATACAACAAAAAAAAACCAAATTTACATGATCGTTTGTTGATCTAGTTTTCGTAAGCGACCAACTCAAGCTTCGTAAATAAACACGATCCACAACCATGAAACGTATGAAATTGAGCCCGACTGCTTTTACAAACGTTCAAGCTGGTCATAACTGGCAGCTACGATTGGTGCTCAATCCAAGCATACACAAACAAATAATTACGGACCAATAGTTCCCTCCGGAGGCTGTGGTTTTTGTTAGCGGAAACCCAACACCCGTACCCGTGGCGGTACAGTGTGTACGATTTGTTCTGCAGCGAACAAACAGCGGTTACGCGATTGAGCGTTCATGATGGTTAAGTTCAAGCTCGGGCTCTGTCATACGATATTGGAACCACCCTTTTCGCCTGGTCGGTCGGGTTGACATTCAGCATCTCATTTGGTTTGGTTTGGAGCTGTCCACTTTGGTGTACATGTACCGGTTTTGTTTCAAATTGTTGAAGCTACTTGAGAGCAGGGGATTTGAAACGCAATATTGTTTCAATTTATGTTGACACTAAGTTGAGTTACTGTTTGTGCTGACACACTCAACAACATCTAAGACTAAATACATGACCGTAACAATAACAAACAGTGTCCAAAACAAAGCATACATCATGCAAAATCAAACTACAAAAAGATTTTTTTTTTGCATATTTTATCAGAAAAAGTCTCTCTATACATTATTTCATTCAGTTCCAAACTGAATCCAAACAATTCCCCGATTGTATAAACCAAAGCTCAAGTACCTACGCTTCGGACGCTTCTCGTCTGTTTCAGTCGATTCTTGTCCAGTTTTTTGCTGCGCATCTGGTTAATGTTTCGATCTCTTGAACATGGACCTATTGACACCGATACATTTCAAGCGCTTACAACCTAATCACGCCGTAGAACGAGATTCAAACAAACCCAAACCCCAAGTCAGCAATCGTAAGGCATTCGTTTTCGTTACCGGAATGCTTGTGAATATCTCTTGCTAAAGTGCGATCTTGTTCTCTTGCGATATGCTGCGTTCGTTCTACACTCCATGAGTCAAGCCGTTTCACTGAACGATGAAACGGCCTCAAGTGGATGGCAAGCTCAAAACTTTCGCCCCGATGTTATGCTTTCAATTGTGTAGTTAATTCTTTCCTGCACCGGACGACTATTTTGTGGCGGAAGTTTTCGTGTCAGCTTGTTTATCATCGCATCGTGGCTAGCGAAAAGAGAATTTGCCTTAGTGAGTCACTGTCAACAGAGTAGTGCAATGAAACGTGTTTATCCGCAATGGTAAATGTTTTCACTGCGCACAAAAGCCACGTCGTGTATAAATCCGCTTTTTTTTAGAAAGTCTCACCGAAAGGAACTACTACTTATCAAGGGCTTTCAATTTTCCATGAAACACTTCTCCAACTGCGGAATGCTATTGGCTGTCTTACTCATTTCCTATGTATTATTGGCCATTTCCTGTGATGTTTATATTGTGTCATCAATCGAGCAACAGTTAAAGCTAAAAATACGGAGTTTACACGTACGGGTGTGGTCAGTATTGAGAACTAATGCTAACATTGCATTGCGAACTATTTAATATACATCCAAATCAGTAAAGCAATTAGCACATTTATTACTTAAGTACAATTAACACTATCCATCTTGTATCCGTCCATCGAAATATGCAGCATTACAGATAGTAGAGTTGTTGTTTAATATCGAACGATTCGAAGTGAGACTTTCCGAGCTACTAGATACAGAACTGATGCTCCTACCGTCACCAGCACATCGCAAATCATCCACAGACAAAGGTACATTGCTGTAATGATTTAGCTTCTTTGCATCCTGTTGCAGGTTTCCTTGCGAAGTAATCATCGGAAGACTGGTCGAGAATTGCCGATGAACGCGCGAAGGATGATATGACACGCTATCACTTTCATCTTCTTCATCGATTGTCTCGTAAATGTGTTTGTTCAACGCAAGTCTGTTGTTATCGGTGGAAGATTCAATTCGTAACGTTTCCACAGTGTACACAACATCCTGGTAGATATGAGGCAATTGTAACAGTTCCAAAGATGAGTAATGCTCACTAGGTTTGTTTTCATCAATCGTGGCATAGGTGTGGTAAGTGTTCTTCACCTTTTTCTTTTCCTGGTACTTCTTGTGAAAGTGTCGTGTTATTAGTAAAAGTAACGTACTCATCAGGATTAGCACTATCAGAAGTATATAATAATTACCAAATATCATGGCAGAAGTTCGTGAACTATATTTTGCTACGATTGGCGCTCTGAGATCGTACGTGCGCTCGTTGATGGTGAGATTGCGCAGGCAGCCACTGAAACCCTTGTCCTGTGGCACGTACGTCCAGTTGAACAGCGATCCGAGGTAGTCTAGGTTGACGGCAGCTCCTCCGAGTTGCAGTGGAGCGTTCACGTTTAGGAATCGGTTGGGTCCCTTTGGCGCATCCAGACTCATGCACGTGGACAGCTTGCAGTTGTCGACGATCATCTCGATTGTTTGCGGTTGAAGCACGATCTCTACGGTGAAAGGTTTGCCCTGGGGGAATCGATACCGATGTTCGATACGAATGGTACCACTTCCGTAGTCGAGCAGCAACACAGGGAGTCCCTTCACGAGCTCCAACGCCAAGAAGTCCTGCACAGGCAGACGAGGATTATAGTTCAGTGGACCAAAGTACATCACCAAGCCATCTTCCTGCTGCGGTGACAGTTCTACACTTATTCGCGTCATATTGCAAGGACTGATCGGAGGATAAAGCGCATATCCACTGCCATAGAACCCAATGCCCAGCATCTCACAGTGAGGACCTTCAAAGCCCTCGGGACAGGAGCAGCGATCGTTCACCAAGAAACCTCCATTGAGACATGTGAGCGACGGTGAAGGAGCCTCACACACACACTCTGCTTGTACGAAGGCATTCACACCCACAAACGAGCTGGTGTTGGTGTATACCGCGATAGGGACGTTCGATTTGTAGAGCGTATTCTTGCACGATAGCTCACAGTTGCGACCTTCTTCGATACACTCGTCAATGCCCACCATAAGCACCGAAAAGCCTACGTCCTCTTCCAACTGACGGAGCCGATAGCCCATCATTCCGTTGAGACGTTCAGGTGCGTAATAAGGACTGCCATGGGCCGAGAACCGAACGTCCAGGAAGGTACCGTTAACATTGTCGCGCTTCAACACGGTGAACACATCCACGTTCTCTCGGCTAACGTTGAGCGTGTTTGCAATGCTCGCCTGCAGCCGATCTTTGGGCGTTGTGAGCTGACCAGGTGTGCGCGATACGAACTCTTCCGCAGTTACGTTATGGAATCGGATCGATCCACTCTTATCAACGGCTTCCTCTGGGATCTCTTTCACCGTTACTGTCACTTTGGCTGTGACATTATGGCGCGGGAAATGACTGGACTGCTCAATCACGTGGAAGTTCAGTTCATAATCTCCTCCACGTGTACCTTGAAGCATGGTGATCATACCAGTGTCCCTGTTTAGGTCGAAAAATTCCACCGACTGATGACGGGTAGCATCATCCCACATGAACGTCTTATCTGGAAGGTCCCAGTCGTCCGGATCGTCCACGTACACGCGTCCAACTTCCGTGTTGGGTGATTCTCCTTTGTAGTTGTACACGAAGATGCGACTTTCGCCTGGTCTCATCTCATTGTCGTTGTCATCTCCAATCACCAGCTGCAAGATACTGACGTCACTCATGGGTTCTTCGCCAGAATCGCTAATGCGGATTGGAACTCGGTACTCCCTTTGCTCCTCTCGATCGAACTCAACCAACGCGTACAGCTCGTCGTTTTGCACTTGGAACCGTTCCTTAATCTCATACGGAGCATTCGGGTCAATACTGAAATGGAACGGTGGACCGTTCTGAGCCTCGTCCGCGTCCTCTGCTGTCAGTTTTACAATCAAACCTGGCGGCCTGTTTTCGCCCCAAACGACTGGCATTGCATTCGATAGCCGTGGTGCATTGTCGTTGATATCTTCCAAAGATATGATCACAGTGGCTGGCGTTGTCTTGCCCGCACCATCCTCATCCGTCGCGGTGATAATAAACTGCCAGCGCTTGAAGCCTAGCGGAGGATCACGATCGAGCACTCGCTTGAGCCGTAAGCATCCACCATCGTCGATCTCTATAACATCATCGTATTCTACAACGTAAAAGAATCGAATGAGCTGCGGATCGGTTCGATTCTCGATGTCCGGATCATACGCCTGAACGGTCATTATACACCCGGATGGGATCGTTTCTTCTTGTATCGTTACATTACGAATACCGGTGAAGCGTGGTGGGTTATCGTTGACATTTTTTACTTTGATAGAGACTGTCGCGTTGTCCTGGAAGATCCCATCATCAACCTGAACGATCAGCTTGTACTCACGTACCGTCTCGTAATCCAGCCAGTTGTTGATCGAGATACGACCAGTATGTTCATCGATCTTGAACGCATCACCCACATTCCCCTCGATGATGCTATACGTTATGAGAGAGGCCGTGTCTTGATCCAGCGCCTTCACTTCAATCAGAGTCATATTGATGTCCGAGTCCTCTGATACTTCCTCAGTGACCAGGAGACCTTTCACGAACTTCGGCTGATGATCGTTTTTGTCCGATATTTTAATGGTGAACAGCTGAGAACAACTATTTGGTTTGCCGTTGCTATACAGCGCCGACGGAGAGTTGTCTTCTGCGATGATTTTCAAATGATAAGAATCTGTTGCTTCTCGATCGAACTCCACCCGCGACGTGATACTTCCCGTTCGACTGTCAATGTGGAATAATTGCTGGTTTTTGTCTTCGATTCGATACGACACGATGTTGTTGGCCGGTGTGCCGTCCAGATCGTATGCTCGCACCTGCATCACGGGAGTTCCAGGTGGCTCATTTTCCGGTATCGTACCCGATGTCACTTCCGTAAACACTGGAATAATGTCGTTCTCGTCCAGTACCTTAATCTTCAGCACAGTTTCCACCACATTATTGTACGAATTTTTGACGCTCACTGTCAGCGTGTACTCCGTCACAGTTTCATAATCGAGTGTCTTTCCCAACTTGATCGAAGCAGTATTGTTTATCTGCTCCAGCAGGAATGTATTTTTCGAGTTCGTCTGCTCAGCACGACCTTGGATCAGTTCGAAGATTACTTCCGGTTTCTCGGGGATGTTGGACTCTGCCTCGAACTCTGCCAACGATTCGGTGTAGTTTTTGAATGTCTCGTTCAACACCAGTGCAGCCGCTTGCACCTTGGTGAAGTATGGGGGCAGCTTGTTGGACTCCACGACGCGTACCTTAACATCCACCTCCGCATCCTGCACGGCCTCACCCTGTGGATCGACATTGTACGCTCGCACGCGGATGGAATAGTACTGCCCGGGGCTACGATCGACCGGTTTCGTAAGCGTAAGGAGGCCGTTGTTCTCGTTAATCTTGAAGTAGCTACTGTCTGGGTTCTGCTGCACGATTTCGTACTTGATGATACTGTTATCACCGTCGTCCATATCCGTCGCCGAGATGGTAGCAACTCGCAGGTTCGCCTTCATGTCTTTCGTCACCGACTCTTCGTAGCGCACTTTATCGAACACGGGCGGATTGTCGTTGATGTCGAGAATCGTCACCTTGAATATGCACACATCGTCCAACCGAGGTCGTCCATTATCGGTCGCACGAACCGTGATGTAGATCTCCTTCTCGCGGATCGGCTCATCTCGATCGAAGATGTGAGCGGTCGTGATGTCTCCCGTGCTCTTATCGATCCGAAAGCGTGCCTGTTCACCGGGTGTTGTCACGAGGCTGTACTCGATCGTTTGCCGGGGGTTTAGATCAATTGCAATCACACGTAGTACCGGCGTACCAACTGGCTGCTCTTCCTTCAGCATCGGCTTGTAGCTATCACATTCGAGGAAGCACGGATTACAATTATCACCAAGATCCCTAACACCGATATATGTATCACTTGACGCGCTTTCTGTTTCGATTCCGCTAACAATGCTATTGCATTGTTCACTGCAAGAAGATCTTGTCAATCGTTTTCGGCCAGCTGGAACTGTTGTCTCGTGGAAGTTATGGAAATGACTAGTCGATTGATGCAGATCGACAAGGTTACTCGCTTGTTTTCGTACAGCTATTTTTTCTATTACATCTTCCATATGGACATTGTTACCACTACACCAATCTAAAATAATTAGCGTGAATTGTGCAACAAACCAAAGCATGGTTCTGGTACATTGATCAAAACAACGGGGAAATTATTAATCTTCAGTATATTCACATCACATATTCTCTTCATCGGCCAACAACAAATTAGATCTTGTTAATAGCATAATAAAATCGCCACAGCCTTCCAATTTTGGCATTCACATCACCTACACTAACACAGCTTTCATGTTGAGAGTGGCTGCCTAAAAATAAAGAACATTTCAATACATTTACTTGCACAACCTACAAATGCACGTCACAAATACCGTTCGTTGTATCAAATAACGCATTGCAACGGTATAAAAACTTTTGAAACATTTAAATTTGATTTCAACCATAACTTACGTTTTATCTTTTAACGCTCGTTTTGTGAATATACCTTGGAATGTCTGGTTTGCTAGAGAACGTTTCAACAACTACAATTATTGCTCATATCAAAAAACTCGATGAGCTTTTTCGTTTTCATTTTATTTGACTTCTGATAATTTGATCAAAAGTGTGCATTGGTCAAAAGTGAATAATTGTTTATTCAAGATAATAGTTCAGATATCCGCGGGAAAGATTGATGATAAATTGTTGTACTCTTGATTCGCAATATGTTTGGTTTTTATGTTTTTGTGTGTTTTCGAATTCCCGATTAAACCGATGCCGGCATAAATAGGAATGACTATTCCACTACAGGCCAACCAATAAGTCCAATTGACGAACGCTGCTGCTCTAAAAGCGGCAATATTCGCCCGTTGGCGAAATACATCGACCAACTTCCAGCTAACTGTGTGCGCGGGCACCACTGTTTTTCTCCCAACCCGTGGGCAGCACGAACGCACGTACGGTCCGGTCCAGAAGAATGAGGTCATAGACTGTGGTGGTTGTTGTGTTGCAGTGACCTGGAAAGCTCGTAGCATAATAGCCGGACATGGCAGTAGCAGCGAACTAAAGCATAGAGACACCAACAAACGGGGCTGCGCGGGCATGGGCTGAACAGGGCCGCAAAAACGCTTCGTGAACTATGCGCAAATGTGTTTCTCCGCGGTCGGCGCTGGGTTGCTGTGTTGGTGAAATCTAACAGACCGTCCAGAGCAAACCATTCGTCTGACGGCGTTCGGTATGAAAATAGTGTAAGTAGAAGTACGAATGAATGCAAATCTTAAAATGGCGGTGCATCTACGACGAACATACTCGATTCTTACCACATTTTGGAAAGATATGGGAAATAATTTATCGGTTGTTGGCTGGCATGATGATCCTGATCTATTGAAGAACCAGTAAACGACCCTTCACTTCAGTCTAACCTTTCGAGACCTTCTCGTAACGTAGTGTGCTGATGGCGATGATTTGTCAGTTGTATATAAATAGTGTTTGCAAGGGCCACGTACCTTTACAGAGACATCTTCGTTGCGGTGCCACGATGCGGATGATGGAAAATGATGATCACGATGACATCGTTGACAAATGACTCACGAACTGAGCAGGTCATGGCGCCATGGAGTAACCATTTACACACTCCTCACCGCAAACCAAACACACACACTGTTGCACGATTCTCCAATGGAGTTTCTCGAAAAACAAATCTACTCACATTCGTATACCAGTCTACCAGCATCTACGACGGGTGCTTGCTTGCCGTCTTGAACCGTAAGCGGGGTTCATCTTCGGGACCCACACACACACACACACACTCACTCTAACACTGAACACGCCAGCATAAATGGATAGAATTGTTTTTAACCATATGCACCAACATCGCGACAGTCACGAATTAACGGTGTCTCTTCGTTATTAGCCTTTGGTTGTCCTAGTACGGCCATCCACTGTTGCACTGCCCAAAGCCTGCTTGATGTCTTCACGGGGATTCGCTTATCGATGCGTTGATTTTAGGCTGTTCTCCAAGCCAGCTCTGCCTGCTTCAGTTACTGCGCAACAGGCCAAAGGGAGAGATAGAGAGAGAGAGAGAGAGAGAGAGAGAGAGAGAGAGAGAGAGAGAGAGAGAGAGAGCGCGAAGAAGATCACACAAAACATTTGAAGATGCGTGGTGAAGTGGCCGGCCGCAGCGCATGTTTTTTACCCGTTATGTTATGGAGCGGTGCAACACAGCCGGCCGGCCAAAACAGGGAGCGAACTGGAATCTGAAAAGTGGGAAAATCTAGAAAAATATTAAAACGCTTCGGTTCGAAATTTCCTTTGCGTCATTCCACGCTCCCACCAGGAGAGCGATGAAAGAAGACGGATTATAACTGATTTTTCGGTGTTGTTGATCGTTGCAACGCTGGAAGATGCTGGAGTACTCTCGGTGAGCGATACCCAAACCGCGGGCACAGCACCATTAGTCGCCGCCGATCGGGGTTTCCGTTCCTTTCGAGTACACTTGAAAGCGTCATCACAAGCTGCTTCTCGTCATGTCTCAGTTACCGGCAGTTCATTCTTGCTGCTTGCTGGGCTCAAGAAGTAGATCAATTTCAGTTTCTTTCAGCCGTCCATCACCGTTCAGCTTTTTCGTAGGGCATTTTGTATTTACCACACACCTTAGGAATAGGGCACGTTGAGAAAGGGCCAATCAGTGATGCATTGTAGGTTCTTTCGGGGAGCGAGAAATATCCTACAAAAAGGAGCAGCAGTACAATAGGTCTATGATTTAGCGTAAATGCTAGATCTTGTTGTAAAGAGAACGCGATATGAGAATGCAATCAAGAATACAAAAAAACAAGACTCTGGTGCCATTTGATTTCCCTTTCACCGTTTCTTCATCTTCAAGTTCTTATTTTCCTTTGAATTCTTTGAAGAACATTCGATGGATTACGAGACGAAGAGATGATGCAGCTGATCACATTGGGAAACGATAATGTAGAACGAATTTTTACACCAAAACAGCCGTGTTTTTACAGTTGAATGCGGGATAGCCTGAAATGAAGCGCAATTTTCTCAATGTTTGCCAGCCTAAACAGAAAACAGAAAAAAAGAACACCAAACAATTATTGTTCAAATAAAATCTCCCCCCATTTATGTCGTGATTCCCGAGGAACCAAACATAGTGCGATTTATTGGAGAATGCACAATTTGTCGTACACGGATCGAATCCTAGGCTTACACAATGGGAAAGCGATGGTAGACTGCCGATGATGGGTTGGCTATTGTAAAATCAACTCGTTTCCTTCCTGCTGCTCGTTACATTACTACCTAACAACGGGCAAGAAGCAACATTAAAACACAACTAGCTTCATTCCCTTTTGGAGTGTGCTGTAGTGAGATTTGTCCCAAAGAATAAAAGGCAGACTTTAAAACTAAACATTCCCGGCAGACAGTGAGAGAGAGATATATATGGTACGAAAACGAAGTGTCTATATGTGTAAGAGATTCTAAACTTCTGGCTAAATTTCGCACGAACCACAGCCCAACAAAAACGGGCGCATTCGTTTCGATACTGAATGGTAGAGAGTAGGGATGGCGCATAAATGATTGCGAACAAAAACGAACTAATAATGTATGGAATGTTAGCTAAGATTTTTACTTGTTTTTTTAGGCAGTCTAACCGTTTGTTGAGAGGTTTTGTTTTAAATTATCGACGGTAGGAGATGCAACAAACAAATCACCACATTGCCACAGTCGTCATTGCTTTGCTTCTTTTACAGTGTCTTTTTTACGCGATTAAAATCGATGCTATACAACGCGAACTACCCTTTCTCTCTGTGTCTTATGTGGGGTTCGAATGTGGGGGGATTGCTAGCAAAATGTTCTTAATCGTAATAATGTGTTCTTCTACTTTTCTTTTTTGTTTGTTTTTGAAACAGTACGTTTCTTCCTAGCAGCAAAGAACAAAATTAAAATCGTTGACTGTACACGTACGTAAACTAAAAGCACGGAAGAACACACTCCTCTACTTTCCGGGACTGTTTGTTCGCTTGTTCGTCTTGCGTCTCCGCCTCGGGGACGAGATCAACATCTCATAGCTCATCACGCATGTGATCTTTCCCTTTTCAGTTTTTTCCTTCTATACAACCTACAACATCCCCTATTTGTTCGCAATCTTTGCTCCTTCGGTTTATCACGTTATTTAAGAGCTGCCGCCGTGTTATATGATTCATCTAGCTAATAAATACACAAAAAATATATACGACTTCGATTCGATCTTGCCTGCCGCCCCCTGTGCTAACACAACCGTTGTGCGAGGACACTTTGAATGCAAAATGGTGCACCGCGGCAGTGGAGCTGCCACACAGCTGAATAAGGCAACATTATTCGTTTTCCCTCCCGTTTTGCTATGGTACATTTGTAAGGCATATTTCGATCTGTGCTCCACCTTCTCCTTCGCTCCGGTATCAAATAATTGGCTTTAAAATTGTGGCCTCTCGAAGTACACACATTATGCTCGGTCAGATGTAAATACGTTGTTTTTCCCCTCAATCCTAAGGCTCTGTGTGTCGCGTGTGTTTGCCTTTGATTGGTTCGCTTGTTAATTAAAATAACACACTTTTGTTTCCCCTGCTTCACCTCTTATAAGCACTATCTAACCTTAGCGAATATCTTCCATTTCCGCTGTCGTGATCCGTGAGAACTCCTTAAATGCTTAAATGCTTCACCGCATATTCTCTATTTAATGCTAGAATAACCTGCTCTTCAACAAGCATGATGTGCATGAATACCGTTGAGATACGCACTCACACACCATCACTCCTCTTCTCTCGATAGCACATTGGAAAATGTTTACTTCTTTTGATTTTCGTTCTGTAAAAGTCTTATATTCGGTTACATGTTGTATACCCCCTTTGCTACAGTAAATGTTCACGTGTCCCCCTTCTCCACATTGTCGATTTAATCCGCCTAAACCTTAACGATACTATCTCTTAAGCTAAAAATTAGTAACGGAATAGAAATAATCTTATACAAAAAATAATTTGGATAACGAAACCTAAAATGAACGAACGGAAAGCGGAAGAATCCACACTATTACTTCATTTCCTATCGAAGCATCCGTTCCTTGGTTTTGAGAAGTTCTAAACCATAGTTCCTAGTCGTTGAATTTCATTCTTCGCAGATAGTCCTGAACAATCATCTCTATTAGTGCCGCGCCGCTAATACTACACTAAAGGGTCTAAAATTAGGTGAGAAAGCAGCAAAAACCTCTATCATCGCACCTCTTGTACAGTGTGTGTGTATGTGCGATGGTGCGCCGATGGCGATGATATCGCACCGTTACTACGAGCCGATTGCACATTATGAGTCATCGTCGTGCGAGCCCTTCCGTTTGATTCCAAAAAGCAATAACAGTAACAACACAAAAAAAACCGGCTTAAGGTCTTGGAGAAGCCTTTACGAAGACAGTAAAGTGGGGGGAAAAGGTAATCAATAACATTAGTATGAAGAAAAGCGTAGAAGAGAGAGCGAGCACACGCGAGGTGTCGAAAGGAAATTCTCCCTTATGTTGGACAACAACAACAACAAAAAACATCCCGCAAGCGAAGGAACCTTCTTTGTTCGCGTTGGTCTGAATGTTCCAGTTTGAGGTTTGCACTATTAATCACCCACGCGTACCACACATCAGTAGCAGGGAGTAGGGCCGGGGAGTTCGCAAGAAGCGTTGCAAGCTTTTGGATTTGATACGTTTGCGTGGAAATAGAGCTGACTCACGGAGTCATGACATTTGACTCACTTGGGGGAGCAGTAATACGGATTTGTGCACCCACTAATGGCGAGATCCGCGTGGAGATGAGGAAGCAGAAATGACAGAAGCAAAGAAATTGGAGTATTTGCACGCTCAAGCTCATATTACTGCGCAATGCTGCGAGAAGGCATAAATATGTTGCTACCTTATACATCTTTGACTTTAACTCTTGTGTGCTCATAACTATTTCAACTAACCTGATATAGGGCAGCAGGATGACTCGTGCAATTTCCGCAGAAACGTTTGCGGCCCGTAGGAACATAATCGATGTTTACTGTTTGCTTAAAATCCGTACGTCCCAGAACAGACAAAATACTATTCCGGACGAGCTGAACCAGCACACACCGTCCCCTCTCTCGTTCCAACGTGACTTTTGCGCTTCGAGGCGTACGTTTAGAATACCTATGTGTTTGTCCTACAGCAGATTGTCCTCTTCGGTTTGCATGTTTTGAGATACGGTGGTTCAGTACTACCGAACGGAAGATCATCACAAGAGAGAAAACAAGATCGTCTATCGCTAGGTTTGATTAGGAAAACGGTTATACATACGCTTGCCGTACACATACACACACCCTCTTGCATGCTTTCGTGATCGCGTTCACTCCATTCCACGCTCACCCATAAACTGTGCACACAGTTGTGTTCGTTTTTTTATCACACACCTTCTTCATGTCCCGTGCGTTCGTCTCATATCCTCCACCCTTCCTCATCGTCCACGTTCGAGTCGGTGTCGGACGGTTCTTCCCCATACATGTCGGCGAGCTTGCGGAACCGTGGACCGAAGTTCGATAGATAGTTGAACTTCAGATCACCCTCGTCCGTGCAGGAAGCGAGGCTCGACAGCGAGCCCGTACTGTTGCCGTCACCCTCGTACGCGTAATGCCGCACATCGTCGATCGGATACGCGTCCGCATCCTTGTCGCACGCGTCCTTCTTGTCGGTGAGGAACGCGCCAATATCGGGCACCTCGGTGTTTGCCTCCTTCTGTCGCAGCTCGCTGCCGTACGGTTTGTCTAAATAGATCGGCGGACCCTGCAGCACGGTGAGATCGTACTCGGCGTCCCGTTCGCCGCCACCCTCCTCCTCGTAGTTGATAATCGTCTCCCGGATGTCGTCCATGTCCTTCTCATGCCAGCCGTCCTGGTGCTTCTTGTGCACGACGACGGCGAGCAGCAAAATGAGCAGCACCACTATGCACGCGATGATTGCAATGAGGAAGTAGGAATCGATGCCAAACGACACGGCGACCGCAACCGAGCGTTGACAACCCGGATCGGCATTCTTTGCCAGGCTGGGCAGACCGAGATCGTACGTGCGCTCGTTGATGGTGAGATTGCGCAGGCAGCCACTGAAACCCTTGTCCTGTGGCACGTACGTCCAGTTGAACAGCGATCCGAGGTAGTCTAGGTTGACGGCAGCTCCTCCGAGTTGCAGTGGAGCGTTCACGTTTAGGAATCGATTTGGTCCCTTTGGCGCATCCAGACTCATGCACGTGGACAGCTTGCAGTTGTCGACGATCATCTCGATTGTTTGCGGTTGAAGCACGATCTCTACGGTGAATGGCTTACCCTGGGGGAATCGATGCCGATGTTCGATGCGAATGGTACCACTGCCGTAGTCGAGCAGCAACACAGGGAGTCCCTTCACGAGCTCCAACGCCAAGAAGTCCTGCACAGGCAGGCGAGGATTGTAGTTCAGTGGACCGATGTACATCACCAAGCCATCTTCCTGCTGTGGTGACAGTTCTACACTTATTCGCGTCATGTTGCAAGGACTGATCGGAGGATAAAGCGCATATCCACTGCCATAGAACCCAATGCCAAGCATCTCACAGTGAGGACCTTCAAAGCCCTCGGGACAGGAGCAACGATCGTTCACCAAGAAACCTCCATTGAGACATGTGAGCGACGGTGATGGAGCCTCACACACACACTCTGCTTGTACGAAGGCATTCACACCCACAAACGAGCTGGTGTTGGTGTATACCGCGATAGGGACGTTCGATTTGTAGAGCGTATTCTTGCACGATAGCTCACAGTTGCGACCTTCTTCGATACACTCGTCAATGCCCACCATAAGCACCGAAAAGCCTACGTCCTCTTCCAACTGACGGAGCCGATAGCCCATCATTCCGTTGAGACGTTCAGGTGCGTAATAAGGACTGCCATGGGCTGAGAACCGAACGTCCAGGAAGGTACCGTTAGCATTGTCGCGCTTCAACACGGTGAACACATCCACGTTCTCTCGGCTAACGTTGAGTGTGTTTGCAATGCTCGCCTGCAGCCGATCTTTGGGCGTTGTGAGCTGACCAGGTGTGCGCGATACGAACTCTTCCGCAGTTACATTATGGAATCGGATCGATCCACTCTTATCAACGGCTTCCTCTGGGATCTCTTTCACCGTTACTGTCACTTTGGCTGTGACATTATGGCGCGGGAAATGACTCGACTGCTCAATCACGTGGAAGTTCAGCTCATAATCTCCCCCACGTGTACCTTGAAGCATGGTGATCATACCAGTGTCCCTGTTTAGGTCGAAAAAGTCCACCGACTGATGACGGGTAGCATCATCCCACATGAACGTCTTATCTGGAAGATCCCAGTCGTCCGGATCGTCCACGTACACGCGTCCAACTTCCGTGTTGGGTGATTCTCCTTTGTAGTTGTACACGAAGATTCGACTTTCGCCTGGTCTCATCTCGTTGTCGTTGTCATCTCCAATCACCAGCTGCAGGATACTGACGTCACTCATGGGTTCTTCGCCAGAGTCGCTAATGCGGATTGGAACTCGGTACTCCTTTTGCTCCTCTCGATCGAACTCAACCAACGCGTACAGCTCGTCGTTTTGCACTTGGAACCGTTCCTTGATCTCATACGGAGCATTCGGATCAATACTGAAATGGAACGGTGGACCGTTCTGCGCCTCGTCCACGTCCTCTGCCGTCAGTCGTACGATCAAACCAGGAGAACGATTCTCGCCCCAGACGACAGGCATTGCATTCGATAGCCGTGGTGCGTTGTCGTTAATGTCTTCCAAAAATATGTTTACAGTCGCTGGCGTTTTCTTGCCCGCACCATCTTCATCCGTCGCGGTGATAATAAACTGCCAGCTCTTGAAGCCTTGCGGTGGATCACGATCCAGTGCCTTCCTTAACCGAAGGCAACCGGTATCATCGATCTCGAGCAGATCCTCCTGTTCCTTCACAAACGAAAAGCGAATGTGCTGCGGCTCATCTCGGTTCTCGATATCCGGATCATACGCCTGGATGGTCATAATACACCCGGGCGGAATGGTCTCTTCCTGGATCGTCACATTGCGCAGATCGATGAAGCGCGGCGGATTATCGTTGACGTTCTCGATCTTGATCGAGACTGTTGCGTTGTCCTGGAAGATCCCATCGTCCGCTTGCACAATCAACATGTACTCACGGATTGTCTCGTAGTCGAGGCGACTGTTTACCGAGATACGGCCGGTGTTTTCATCGATCTTGAACGCATCGCCCACATTGCCCTCGATGATGCTGTACGTGATGAGCGAGGCCGTGTCTTGATCCAGCGCCGTCACTTCAATCACCACGGTGTTGATATTCGCATCCTCCGGCACATTCTCAGCCACGAAGTGATCCTTCACGAACTTCGGCTGGTGATCGTTCTTGTCCGAGATCTTGATGATAAACAGCTGAGAGATACTGTTCGGTTTGCCGTTGCGGTACAGCGCCGACGGAGAGTTGTCTTCTGCGATGATTTTCAAATGATAAGAATCGGTTGCCTCTCGATCGAACTCCACCCGCGACGTGATGTTTCCCGTTCGACTGTCGATGTGGAACAGTTGTTGGTTCTCATCGTCAAACCGGTACGAGACGATGTTGTTGGCCGGTGTGCCGTCCAGATCGTATGCTCGCACCTGCATCACAGGCGTGCCGGGTGGCTCATCTTCCGGTATCGTACCCGATGTCACTTCCGTAAACACTGGAATGATGTCGTTCTCGTCCAGTACCTTAATCTTCAGCACAGTTTCCGCCACAAGATCGTGCGAGTTTTTGACGCTCACTGTCAGCGTGTACTCCGTCACAGTCTCATAATCCAGTGTCTTTCCCAGCTTGATCGAAGCAGTATTGTTTATCTGCTCCAGCAGGAATGTATTTTTCGAGTTCGTCTGCTCAGCACGACCTTGGATCAGTTCGAAGATTACTTCCGGTTTCTCGGGGATGTTGGACTCTGCCTCGAACTCTGCCAACGATTCGGTGTAGTTTTTGAATGTCTCGTTCAACACCAGTGCAGCCGCTTGCACCTTGGTGAAGTATGGGGGCAGCTTGTTGGACTCCACGACGCGTACCTTAACATCCACCTCCGCATCCTGCACGGCCTCACCCTGTGGATCGACATTGTACGCTCGCACGCGGATGGAATAGTACTGCCCGGGGCTACGATCGACCGGTTTCGTAAGCGTAAGGAGGCCGTTGTTCTCGTTAATCTTGAAGTAGCTACTGTCTGGGTTCTGCTGCACGATTTCGTACTTGATGATACTGTTATCACCGTCGTCCATATCCGTCGCCGAGATGGTAGCAACTCGCAGGTTCGCCTTCATGTCTTTCGTCACCGACTCTTCGTAGCGCACTTTATCGAACACGGGCGGATTGTCGTTGATGTCGAGAATCGTCACCTTGAAAGTGCACACATCGTCCAACCGAGGTCGTCCATTATCGGTCGCACGAACCGTGATGTAGATCTCCTTCTCGCGGATCGGCTCATCTCGATCGAAGATGTGAGCGGTCGTGATGTCTCCCGTGCTCTTATCGATCCGAAAGCGTGCCCGTTCGCCGGGCGTTGTCACGAAGCTGTACTCGATCGTTTGCCGCGGGTCGGGATCGGTCGCCGTCACACGCAGTACCGGCGTACCAACGGGCTGCTCTTCCTTCAGCATCGGCTTGTAGCTGTCACACTCGACGAAGCTGGGTTTGCGATTGTCACGCAAAAGCTCCGGTCCAACGTAGGACTCTCTGGAAGAGCCACCGTTGCCGCTACCGACGTTACCGCTGCTGACCGGCCCACCGCCATATTCGTTCACGCTGAGTGTATTGCCCGTGTCGTACAGTGTGCTGAAGGCACTACGTTTCCTTCGCTCTCCACCGGCCAATAATAGTTCCCGCCGGTAGTCATACAGCTGACTCACACCACCTAATCGATGCAGCTCAGCGGCACTGTTCGCTTGCTGTGATGTGCTGCCTCTGCTACTGCTTGCCACACTTGCTACCGTGGACATCAAGCTGAGGCCGTACGTGGCTAGTGCGAGTAAAGTAAATAGCGCCATCGGTTGACGCATTGTGCCTCCTCGGCTTACCATGGCATGGGAGTACTTTGCAGGGGCTGACTGCTCACCGACGGCTCCCCGCAAACGTCCTTTCGTGTCGTTGTGTGGTTTGTGTTACTTGTTTGTTGATCGGCGGATTACACGCGTTGTACCGATTCGTGAGTGCTCCAGAACTCTGTCAATCGAGCAGCCCAGAAGATACCAGAAACAATCGACGAACGTGCATCTGAAAGATGTTAAAAAAAAGGAAAAATGATAAGTCATTAATGCGTGCATAAGCGAGCGAGTTTTGTCCCCAAGGCATCTCTCTCTCTATCTTTGCTGATAAGAGTAAGCGATGTATTATGAAACATGTATAATGAGGCTGATTAACGCACCCAGCGCGCTCCCGACAGCAACCACACAAAGGTTTAATGACCATCTCTTATCAACACACGCGGAAGATGCTACTAGGTATATGAACAATATAACTGTTTTCTAATAGCAAAGCTAGCGCATCCTCGCTTCCTTATACTTATACCGGAGACGTTATCAAGCGATGCTTTGCAAAATAAGGTGAAGCAAATATTAAATAGTTGGTTATTTTGAAGATCAACTGCAGTTGATCATTTCGAGCTATAGCTTGTGTTGCTTTAAACCAAGGACATTATGGGAATGTCCATAAAACAAAAAGTCTCTCAATTAAAATGCCTACAATTTTAATATTCAAATATAAACTTCCTGGAGCGTACTGTCGTTAAAGTTTCTTATAGTCATAGGTAAAAACCTAGGCGTGTGTGTGTATATACATGATGATTATTTGCTCAATTATTTTGTATGAAATAAAACTCTCTCTCTTTCTCTCTGTCTCAAGGATGCAAAATATCACCCGGATGCGGTTTGCATGCAGTGCAGCCACTTGGGTCAAACATTACGAAACAAGTTTACGACAGTTTTTACGAGCGAACAACTCCCGCCTGGGTACGGCTAATTAACCCAGCCCGAACACCCATCGTTCCCGCGGGGCCCCTAGGTGCTGCGTTTAGTAAAGTAGTGCTAGAAGCTAAAGTGCAGGAGATAAACAAGTTACAGCTTCAACAAAACACAACAATACCGCTGCCGATCGATCTCCTCTGCTCTTCTTCCTTCGCTTGGTGCAACAAACATCGTTAAATCGAACTTCATACATATTGCACTGTAAACACAGCAGCAACCGAGTTCTCCCGCTGTTCTGTGCTTTATGTGTGTATGTGCGGCATTTGTTTGAAGCGAAGGAAGCTTGGTTGCTTCCTTGAATATCTTGACCACATCGTTTCCCTCTAAGAAAGAGCAAGAGAAAAAAACAATATCGCGATATAACTGTTTCTTGGGATTATTACCTTATCTTGGATTTTTTTAGAAACAAATCCACCATTCGAATGAACGTTAATTTAATTTAATCTAATCGAATTTATTGTTTTATCAAATTTGATAAGATGTTTATGCTGGGAAGGACTGAAAACAAGAAAATGGGTAGTTGGTTAAGCCATTCTGTAACAAGAACCAGCAGTGTGCGGATCATTGTTCGAGTGAAAGTGCGAGCGATTGTTTAAATTGTAGGAAAATCATATTTTGTTAGAAAATGAACAGTGTATAGTGCAGTTCTTCTAAGTGATAGAACATATTTCGTCATAGTACTTTGCAGCAAAGATAAGTTCAATTAAAATTAAAGCTCATTTGACGATGTTTGATACATGCCTGCAGTTAGTCGCTTACACTGCAACCACCATTACATTACGGCAAGGTTGTACTGTTATCTTATCAGTTTTGTTGGCGTTTTCTAGGAATATTCACCCCAGCACCACCAGTCAGATTGGCGGATGAGTGCACAACACCTTATGGCAAAATCGAGGATGGATTTCATTCTTTGAATTAGGCAACTGATTTTCCTCTGCAATGGCGACGATGGTGATAATTATTTCATTTTAAAAAAGATTGCAGATATTCAGGACTTATTTTTTCACTGATTATAATGAATCAGTTGATGAGGTTAGAGAATCGATTTTTAATTAAATATGGGCTAATCCATCATTCCTTTTCTGCTTCATATTTTACGGAATTAGTAGTGCAGACAGACACGTCGTCCGTCATTTTTTTTTGTTTTGTAATGGCGGCTAAACCGTATCGCTTCGTGCCTACACCTTAACGTCAAGACATTTAATCTTTCGTGACCTGGTCAGTCTCATGCCATAGGAAGTCTGTTTTATTTCGTACTGAACATTAAAATTAACTTTTGTTTTGTCGATGTTTTTTTTTTTGTTTTCACACACACACACACATGTACAAACAAGCACGTTCAGCTGATAAGCGATGTGTTATTCGTTCAAAAACAGCGAGCTTTTGAACATGTGCAAGGAAGGATGTCGTTTCGATCAAGCTTCTTTATCAACCAATTTAACGAAGCAGAAATTCAGATTCAAACAAACCGTTACATGGCAAGTTCATTAATAGAAAAAATGGGCACGATCGATAACTATTAGATTGGATTATATGTGACGACAAACCAATGACGTGGATCGAGTTACAAGCAGAGGATAATATAATTTTCAACCTCCAATGACTTCATTTCAACAATGAACTCAACATCGTTCGGTGAAATCATCTTAATTAGACAATATTTATTCAGCTCTCTACCTACACTTTGACCACCGTAACTCATAGAAGATCTTCTAATTGGACTGGGTCATCCACCTAAGTATTTGTTTGTCATGGTTTAGGTACCATAACATTATGTACACAACACTGTCACTCAACACAAATAACGCCCAGGCTGACCGGATGGCTTTTGACACGCTTTAAAAATTGTTAACGACACACACATCTCGCTAGACAAACAGACACAGCGGCGAGCGAAATGAGGATTAACCTTCTTGCCATCTTCAAATCTACTTTTAGCCCCGACACTTCCGGCCTCTCTACACAACTATACGGGACAAAAATCATCACCATGGAAAATGGAGCACACCAAAGCAGAACGAGTGGATCGTCGCTCGACTTCCCGTCCCTTCCAGCGTGTTCCGGTACCACCACCGGAACACTCACACACACACAGAGAGAAATGGCTTTGTTGACAACAAAGAGGAAAGAGAGAGAGAGAGAGAGAGAGAGAGAGAGAGAGAGAGAGAGAGAGAGAGAGAGAGAGAGAGAGAGAGAGAGAGACATGGAGAGAAGTCATCTTATCCCTATTTGAGGGGGTAAGGGCGCTCCCAGTTTACCTTTCTACTGCTCGCCTGAACGTGCACACTAGATCTTCTCGTTCACACGATCACGACGTCCGTCTGGTCACAGGAAGTTTAAACGGTGTCGTCGTCGTCGTGTTGTGTTGTGTTGTTTGCTTGTTGACTTCCACTGTTCCTGTCTTTAAGAACGATTCATACACGAACTACACTGTAGTAGCACACCTACACACTGCGATAACGCGACAAAACCTGATCGTATGCAGTTAGTTCACTTCCGGTCGCACTGCACTGGGCGTTAATGGCGATCGTTATTGGTAAACGTGGCCAACCGTCGTCGTCGTCGTCGTCGCTTTGCTGCTGCTGGCGCCTTTGCGCCTGTGTGTGCTTTAGATTTCACTTATTCCACTCACGTACAGGGCCGGAAAGGGGCGGCACACACGTGCACGGCCCAGTAGTAGCTGTAATCACTCACTAAAAGGGGTCACATAGATGGTCAGCATACCTCTTCCAAGTAGCTGCAATATTCGCACGTATGTGTATATGTGTTTCGAGCACAAAAACCGATCACTTAAGCGTTGGGTGAATAATACTCCTGCTTTTTGCTCTTTCACATTGCACCACTCTCCCGTGTTCCAAGAGTAACCACTGCTTCCGTTGCTAAGCACACTTCACTTTAAGCTGAACATCCTGCAAAAATGAGACAAAAATCAAAACACGTTAGAACAAACACACGCGTAGACACTTTTTTTCGCTCACACGCAAGCAAAAACATGAATCATTGCAATTGTTGGAAGGCCCGCCGCAACAGTGGCATCACAAAACAAGCGAAGCAATGGCAGCGACATAAACAAAACATCATTTCAAACAAACACACACACACACGCACACATAGGAACACAACACAGAGAGGGAACTTTCAAGTTTCGTGCACACGAAACGCAGCGTGTGTCGATTAATTCGAGGGAATTGACCTCGAATTTAACGCTCTGTTTTTTTGTTTTTTTTCCATGACGGCCCCTTGTCGTTGGAAGGAATTTAATCTTTTTTTGGCCAAGAAAGACACAAGACCTCCACAAAACGGCATGCCAAGATGGAGACGATCAGTTGCACCCGGACAACGACGTTGTAACGAGAAGGAACGAGAAGCGCCTACTACTACACACTCTGTAACGTTATTGAGATGAATTCTGACTGGACATATGCGCGGATGAGTCATCGTCGTGTGTCTAGGGAGAAACAATACGTTTTTGTTTTGTGCTCTACGTCACTAGCACAACACACACACACACACATACACGGTGGCGACCTTTTGTAGCCTCGGCGGGTTTGTGATGATCGATACACGGAACACTTGCGTACTGCAATCTCTCACTCACTCAAAATGATTATTATGCTTCGATTTTCTTCGATGTGTTATGATGGATCGCGACGAGCATTCGAGCTGATAGTGGAAGAGCACTGGACAAACACACTTCCGTAAGCACAAGTACAGTAACATTGTGCAGTTATCAGCGGGTTTAACGATTATTTGCAACACCACCGCCACGGGCTCAACGTAGCCACACCAAACATATTTTATGCTCTTATGCATTTGCTAGCACAGGTAACACAGAGCCACGCGTAAACACACACATTCTCTAAAAAAGCACAAGAGGCAGCTTCTTTAGCTCACGTTCTTTCTTCACATTCACACACAGCGCACACAAAGAAAGCGCTGTGCAGCTTTAGCTCTACAGCTTCTTGTTTGCTTCCTTTTTCTTCTTTTTCTTCTTCACTCCAAAATACCGGTTCTCAGGTACTAACGCGTCGATTTCTTCCCCTCTCTCTCGCTCGCCGCACACCTTTGTTGTACACACAAGCCCTAGGGGGGAGAGCAAGCCCACCACACCAACACCAAGTCGCATCCAAGGTACACACGGGAGCGGAAGAGAAAGAAGAACCGACGAAAAAGAGCTTTAAACACACCACCACACACGACCACCTTCGACCGTAGAAACTAGTTTCCCACCTTTCTACCTGGCCCATTCTTCTTCTTCTACCATCAACCGCACCGACGCGCTTTTACCTATAGAATGCACACCACACACACATACACATACAGACGCACACACACACACAGGCGCGCGCGCCATCACCGGTTGCTTTGTACGCCTGCTTCGTGTCGTGTCGCTTCACCTTCTTTCGCAATTCTTTTCCACCTGCCTTCGTCGCACGCCACCGCACAACCACCCCGGTGGCTACTACTACACCACCGTTGATATGATCACAAAACCACCACCACCATCATGGCAATAGAACGCATAAAAAATGAGGCTTCCTTCTCTCAAGAGTAACACAATTTGATTTTCGTTTCGCGCAACGTACATACGGCCATTGCACTGATTCGTGTTCAACGCTCCAGCGGGGAGAAATGTGTTTCGACCCACGTTCACCTGAAGAAGATCATCGTCGCTGATTGAAATCACTGGCGGAAGAAGAATGGTGGTAGAAATCACACAGACACGCACACACACAAACGTTGGCACGCTTCAGGAAGCCCTACTCTAGCAAGTAGTTGTTTCACTATACACACAATCCCCTCTTCCCTCTGCGCTACACCCAACAAATTCAAATTTCGGTTAATCAACAAACAATAGAGCAACTTACGTTTCAAATTCAACGCCACGCAACACACGCACGCACGTCCGTTCGGTTCAACTTTCTGGAGACCAAAAGATCTGGCGAGCGAAGAGAGATGCTAACAGTTGTCATTCCTGAACCTCCTACGTTCTCTCTCTTTCTCTCTTGTTCCTACTCATCGCTGATTGTCTCTGTTTGGCGCGAAGCAACAGCCCAAACAGCACGACAGTTGTCTCGCTCATTCCAAGGTTCGGTCAGGTTAGCTCGTTATACAAAATTTGACAAGAACGCGCATGTTTCAAATCACATTTTAAATTAACGGAAAAAACGGTTGACGCACGAATTTAGTCAATGAATGATGATTGTGGCTTACAGAGATCTCCCAGAGTACTTTCAGCAAAGTGTATCGCTGAAAATGTATTAAAGAACGATTAATATGTAACAAGCGACCGAAATGGTAAAAAGAGATAAATTTCAAAAATCTGAAGGATCATACGACACAACTCACGCAACACTGATTAATGCTAAACGACTAAAAAAAGTAAAGCTACGGGGCTTCAGAGTTTTGGTTAAGAGAAGCCTTATTATATTCATCGTTTTATTGGTGACTTTTTCTGCATAATAAACTGATCACATCTAAAAACATAATTTCAAAAACCAAATCGATTAGGCTCCATTATAATTAAGCTCCACTGACCTCCTACCATCAGATGGCGTGACAACCCAAGCGCCATAAATTAAGCTTACACGACCGGAAAATCAAATATCCATAGAAAAAAAACGAATGCTCCATTGCCTCATTGGTTTGCTCAATAGATAGCGTATTCTTCTTCTTCTTTGGCACAACAACCGTTGTCGGTCAAGGCCTGCCTGTACCCACTAGTGAAAGTGAGCTTGGCTTTCAGTGCGTTATCCTTAACATAGCAGGATAGTCAGTCCAACGTATGGGGGCACGGTCTATTCGGGACTTGAACCCATGACGGGCATGTTGTTACGTCGTACGAGTTGACGACTGTACCACCAGACCGGCCAGATAGCGTATTACAATTCATCATTATATTGCTGTCCTTTTCTTGCTGTGTGTTTCGACAAGCTTCATCTAATCATGACCTATATAGCCTTTTAACTTTCCGAGCAAAAATCTATGGTCAAATACATGGGTATCAACACCATCGACCATTACTCAAATATCACTTGCTTCTGTACAAATGGTTCACATTGAAGATTCGTATTAAAACAATCGTATCGCCGTTCTAGTTCTAGCCATGCATAACTTTAAAGCAAAACCATACAGCGGGAATGAGAAAGCTCTCCAAGCGAAGAAGCTGCACTGGTTGGGTATCCCACCTACAGATGGCGCCACCTGCTTTTTTTGCTATTTTTAGAAAGCACGAGTCGTTTGCCGTTTGCTAAACGAAATCTTTCTACATTCAGTTTAGGTTGAGAGTTTGAGCCGGTTAGGACCCGTTTAGTGGTCGTTTAGTGGATTTGTGGTACTTGGGAAGCCTTTACTTATTTGCTAAAAAGTTCGCGTGCTCTCGGCAACTTTCTCGTAGCGTGTATACGATGACAATATACAATTGCGAAATCTAGTATGGTTCTCAGGCTACGTGTAATCGCTGCTGTAGCCGAGTATTGACATTTGTGAAGTTTTTTTGTTTATTGCCGTCATGTTTGTTGTTGATTGTATGTAAGGTTATGTGTGTTTGAAAGTGGTTATGTGATTCCATGCCGATTGCAAGATAGGAAAACCTAGTCCCACCATCCGTACGTAAATTGTTGACCAAAGTGCAAAAATGTTTCGCAAAAGTGTACAATCATTGACGGCATTTACCAAAGCATGTAAGTTTGAGAGGAAGCAACTTGCAATTCCATCGGTTGCCGTACAATCATCGCATGTTTGTCACCTCCCACAGGCGGTTCTGCACAGTACCGGAGTCTCTACTCTGCGTCGGCGCTCGGCATCGAAGGGTATGAGGCGTACCGGGAGAAAACCCGCACCCAGCACCTGCACAACGTGGACAACTTCAAGCGCAAAATGCGCGACTTTGTGTCCGGCTCGGCCACGAACATGATCTTTACCGAGGATTTGAAAAACATCATCCACCTGATCGACAACACGCCGGAAGACAAGCAGCTGCTGAAGGACACAATCCTCCGGTACAACCAGCAGGGAAAGGAGCTACGCTTCGGCAACTACGTGTTCGGGCCGGTCATTATGCGCGCCTGTCACCATCTGGGCGATGCCGATTTGGCCCTCGACCTGTTCAAGGGTGCCGGGGGGGATGGATTTTTCGACCAGCTCACAAGCTACCAGATACTGGGCGATATGCTGTACGAGAAGGGTCGCTATCGGGAGGTGCGCGAGCTGTTCGATTCGATCAAGAGCCGGCAGATACAGGGCGGCCGGTTTCCGAAGCACTGCATCACGATCACGTTTGCCGCCTTCTACAAGGAAAGCACGCCCGAATCGTTCCAGTACGCGATGGACCTGTGGAAGGAGCTGAACGCGGTCGGCCATGTGCCGATGCGGAAGGCAACGGCGTTTGCGGCTGCCCTGGCGCTGAACAACGATCGGCCGGAGATTGCGGTGGAGATTCTGGGCACGGTTGCCAAGGGTAACTACGTGACGGTGCGGCAGCTGAAAACGTTGGCCCTGTGTGCGCTCAGCCGGCTGGAAGATGTGGTGCCGATCTTTCGCTCGGTGCTGGAGGTGAAGGGACCGTTCGAGAAGCAGCAAACGTACTGCCGCGAGGTCATCCAGAAGGTGCAGGAAGCGGTGAAGCAGGCGAAGGAAGCGAACGTCTCCAGCAGCAGCTTGCAGGATTTGGAGCGGATGCTCGAGTACCTCGAAACTAATGGGCAGATAGTGAACGACACGCTGGACAGTATACTTTGCTCCGAGATTGTGTCGACGGCGCAGCGAAAAGATAACAACAGCAATCTGGCCGATAGCTACAACTCGCGCGGGGGTCGAGTGCAGCAGCAGCAGCGAAACTTCCGACCGACGAAAAAGTATCAGCAGCTTAGACCGGGACTTTCGGAGATGAATTAGGGCGGCCCGGGGTAGTGGGAAACAGATGGGAGACTGTTTAAATAAAAGGCAACATGTCTGTAGTAAGTTTAAAAAGGAATGGATCCGTTTATGTCTATTTTGAAACTTGATGCTAATCCTTCCATTTCGGTTGCATTTCCTCAACATATTTGGTGTACCAGTCCGGTAGGAAGGATTCCCCTTCCAGCACCCGATACCGCACGCGTCTGCATTGCCGTGCGTCGTACTCAAACTGGTACACCTTCCGGCTGCTATCCGTCCGTCCCATCACCCGCTCCATCTCCGAAAGCAAGTCCGCACAAAAGTCCATACAAACGGCCGGTGACCAGTAGCGGGCGGATTGGCGGCACAGGTCATTCAGCCGCACGTTCGTTATCTCCCGCACAATGCCGGCATCGTCCCGCAAACCCACCACCAACCGCTGCACGTTCACCAGGAAGCTTTGACACCACCAGTTCTTCGTCTTGAAGCGATAGAAATTGTCCACCTGTCGTTGGGCCGTTTCGCGCCGCTTTACCTTCACCTCCACAAACTCACAGCGGCGCAGCTCATCCACGCTGACCCGTTCGCGATCGAGTGCCCGATCCGTCACAATCCCATCCATTTCCGCCCCGTAAAGCAACCGATGGCCGGCCAGTGTTGTGTCGAACATGGCGCAAAACTCCTCCCCCAACAGTACCGGCGCCGAAGTGTCCGGCTCGACGGCCGGCTCTTCCGTTAGTATGTGCTGTTCGAATTTGAATCCATAATAGCAGAACCGTTTCTGTTGCTTCGTTTCATTCCGCACCGATTGCTCCTTTTCGGGGGTAGCTTTTTCGCACAGGTAAATTGTTCCCCGGTACCGGATGGCCTGCACAATCCACGGCGTTTTCCGCTCGTACGGTGTGCAGGCGAGCAAACGTAGCAACCCGCGGAAGCAGACAAAGTTGTGCTTCAGTCGTAGCTGGCCATTCTCCTGAGGGATCCACAGCTGTTGCGGATCGGACTGGCGTATGAAGGTGAGCAGCATGTCAATCCGTTCCTCTTGCGCACTGTCCGGTTTGGGGTGGTGTGTTTCGAAGCCTTCGTTCAGATCGAGGCGCAGTTCCGTTAGGGGATCGCGGGGCAGTGTTAGGTACTTGAGCTGGGCGGCGGATGCATCGTATTGCCGGTCCTGGTTGAGGCTAAAAAATCCAATCAAAGTAGGTTTGGTTACCGTGGGGAAGGTACACGATTGCCGGGCGGGTTGTCGAGGATCGGGATCGATGGTGGTTTCGGTGAACATGATGGGGTCAGTAAATGGTTTCGGACTTCATTCAACATATAACTAATTTGTGGGCCATTTCTCGTGGTGCCTACAGTTCCGACAAATTTACTCTGCTTTGTTGTTTGTCGTGATTGTTTGTTTCGTTTGACGTTTTGCTTGGCTTTGTAGATTAAAATGTCAGTGAAAAAAGATCGGTTAAAAACCTGTAACAGTTCCCGGAGCAGATTCGAGATCGGAGCTACCTCAAAATCGAAAAAGCTTTGATTCTACACCAATTACCAATTTTGCAATTTAAGTCCCACCTAACAACCAACACTAAGCTCGAAATAAATGCTTAAAGTATTCTTTATTTCTTTTTTTTATTATTTCATGAAGATATATTACAGATTTTAGCTAAATTCTTAACTGGCGCTTCCGCACTGCCGCAAAACCTTACCAAATCATTGTTCTCCTGCCTTCCGATTCCAATTCCTTCCCAGGACAGAATAATCGTTCAGTCCGCTGCTTCTCGTTGTTCAATCCTTCCACTGGCCATCGGGAGGGGGGGGGACTACTACACTCCAGGCTGCCCCCCCTTATTTACCAGCCACAGTGAAGCAAAAGAGTGTGTGACGGAGAAGGAAAGACAGAGCCCTAATAACAATTCCCCTTTTTTGAGACCCCACAAACACACGCACAACGAAAAAAAAACACAAAAAACAAGGGAACTGTGGCGCAACTATACAGCAGTAAAGGAGTAAACTATAACTACAATGTACTATTATAAAATAATCAATTAAAAATTGAAAAAAAAAACAAACTATATAAACGACCGCTAGCAGCACACTGTCTGGTGGTTATCATCGTAGGGTGGAGGAGGTTGGGGGGATTACTATCACAAAATCGGATAAATAGTTGCGGGGGGGAATAGTTGCATTTTTTTTCTACCAACAAAGGTGTCCCACCAAGGCCGCAGCGCAGCACAAAGCAGCGAGTGATACGGGTGTCTTTTAATGAAATTTTACATTTGCATTATAAGGGTAAAGGTACGTGTTTGCTGCTACTATTGCACCGGGTAAATTTGGTCAGTTTGAAAAGACAAATTAATCACAAATGATAATGAGGCGGACGTTTTTGACCTTTTCTAACGCTTTGCAGTATGTTAAAACGAAAGCTTATTCGAATATTATACGATACGTGCCAATATTCCAGATTAGCGTCGGGCTTGGGGAAATGGAAGGAAAATGGGTTAGTGTGGTTCTACTAAGGTAGCATATTAAAAATATCATAACACGCCCCATACACACACACATACACACACACACACTGCATGATTGTTCGCTCCTCCTACTGTACAGCTTCCATCGCGACACGGATCCGGCCACTGGTGCTGCCGGGTTCGTCGCTAGCTGCCGCCGCCGCCGCTTCAGCCGTACTACCATCGTTGTTCGGTTCCATCGCCGAGGACGGGGGGTTTGCGGCATCGCTGGCCGACCGGGCCGCATCACCTCCGGTGTCCCCTGCAGCCGCCGCCGCCGCCGCTGTCGCCCCGGTAGCCTCTTGCGCTTCAGTCGCCACCACCGACGGGCGCCTCTTCTTACGCTGATGATCGTAGTTCACTAACCGCTGGCCGACCAAATACTTGTCGTTCTTGATCGCTACGTACAGCTTCCGGAACTGGCGCACCTGCAGCACCAGTATGCCGATCACGAACGCAATGAGCAGGAAGAAGGGATAAATCTGGCGCGAGATGAGCGTGCGGGTGAGCGGGTTCGGGAAGAACACCGGCAGAATCGAGTGCGCGATCACGTACGGGACGGCCAGCGCCAGCCCGAAGCAGGTAATGACCGGGATGCCGAGCTCGCGCACGATAAAGTTCAGGTTGATGTCGCGCAGCCCGTCCCGGTACGCCTGCTCGATCGCGCGCTTCAGCGCCCAGTCCGGTCCCATCAGCGTGAGGGCGCAGGCAATTTTCGTGTACAGCACGCCCAGCGCCCAGTCCTGCCAGAGGAACAGGACCGGCGTTTGATCGGGCGGCACGCGCAACGGTATCACGACCACCAGCTCCAGCAGCAGCCCGAACATGAGCGGAATTACGCCGAGCATCAGCACAAACACGAACATGGCCAGCGCGTACGACGTGCCGATCGAAATCCAGTGCTTGATGCGTGCAATGACGGCAGCCCGACCCTGCGGCACCAGATTCACGGCCAGCGCGATGCCACGCGAAATTAGCCAGCAAAGATACATCCCGATGGCGGCGGTGTACAGCTCGTGTGGCCGGGCCGGCGTTTCCGTGCCCGTGCTGCTGACCGCGCTCGGCGGTGGCGCAATGTTGGACGAACCTATCGACCCCAGCGCCATACCGTAGCGCCCAATCCAGACCGGGATGGTCAGTATGGCCAGCGAACCGATCGCCAAGCTAATGCACATCAGCACCAGCAAACCGATCAGACGAACGGCGAAGAACTTGGGCCGCTCGTAGGGCTGAAAGCCGACCGGTACGTCCCGCTGCATGATGGCTTGATGGGCGGCGGCCAGCCCGGCACCTGCGTCCGGCTGCTGCCGGGGTGGCGGTGCCGCATCGTCCTCGTTCGGCCGCGGGTCCGCCCCGAGCAGATAGCTCTTGATGCCGAGCATGCGCGACACCACGTTGCACCAGATGCGCACCAAACCCTTCAACCAAATCCGTGTGTGCGACTGTTCGAAGAAGCTGGGTAGCACGAACTGGAGGAGAAGAAGAAGGATATAGAAAGATTGGCCAAAAAAAAGAAGAGGGGGACGTCGAAAGGTTACCTGTAGCAGCAGCAACTGCAAGCTGAGCTCGTTCACCTCCGAATCACCGGACAGGGTGTAGGGCAGGAATGTGGGCCAGAAGGTTTTGAGGATTTGGATCGGTGCCCAAAGCATCAGCAGCACCGCCGACCCGAAGATGGTGGCCGACGATATCAGGCGGCGCGTGTGGCGCAGAATCGAAAGGTGAATCATTTCCTGCACGAAAGGAAGAGAAAAAGAATGCATTTTTTCACCTAAAATCCGCCCCCAAAAAATGCTCTTAAATTACCTGTATCGGGCTAAAGTCGGGATCGTTTAGGTTGCGCAAAAACCACAGCACACCGGGCCGGAGCACCTCCCGCAGCAGCACGATGAACGTGGCAAAGTAGTACACGTACACCATGCCAAACATCCAGTGGATGAACAGGGACGTGCCGGGCGCCACCTTAAAGCTCGCCTTGCGGTCCTTCAGCGTGGCGTCAAACATGGGCAGCGAGCAGATATCGAGCCACCAGCCACAGACGAGCGGCAGCACGCCGATTTCGACCACGGACAGCAGCGACACCTTCACCACGATGTAGCACAGCCCGAGGATGCGCCGCTGCCGACGCCAGCGCAGAAAGCGAGCGATCGCGTGCAGCTTCACCAGCGTGATGCCGATCACGCAGTACCCGAGCATGGTGGTGAGCAGCCCGTGGAAGTACGTCAGCTGCTTGCCGGGCGCATTGATGCCCAGAAACGTGATCAGAAAGTTGCCGATCGAGTACGGGCAGAAGGCGAACAGCACGATGAACGCGGTGTTGAGCGAAACGACCCAAAACACGTGCTCGAGAAACACCATCGAACCGTCCAGGCCGAGCAGCCGCTCCCAGGTCAGCTCTTCGGCGGCCCGCTCCCACTCCATCGGGTTCCAGTTGGCTTCGTCGGCCGCTGCCTCACCGTCACCCGGCTCGTTGATGGCCGCTTCGGGCGGCTCGTCCGCTAGCGCCGGTTGCGGTGGCGGTGGTTCCGCCGGATCGATTGGCACATTGTCGGCAGGCGGTTCGCCAAAGTTGGCCGCCCGGGGCGGTACGGGCCGACGGCGCAACGGTTCCGCCTCCGGTGGTACAGCAGGAGCTTCATTCGCTTCCTGCGGCTGGTGTGCCGGGTCTGGCTGCTGCTGCTGCTGCTGCCCGTGCAGCAACGGTTCGTCCGCCGCATTCCGGTTGTTGTGCAGATTGTTGTCGAGAAAATTGTTGTTGTTATTGTTGTTATTATCTTCCTCGTTGTTGTTATCATCATTGTTGTTGTTGTTGTTGTTGTTTGCAGCATCATTATCGTCCACTATGACCTCGGCCGGGTGCACATTGGCATTGGCATTGCCGTTGGCGGGCGCCTCCGGTACCTGCGGATCGTCCCGCTCGAGCCAGTCCGGCCCGCCACCGTGGATGATCTGCTCCCGTAGCCACACGAGCCCGATAAACGTAAACAGTGTGCAGGTGACGACGAAGCAGCCCCTAAACACGTCCATCGTTATGTTCTCGGTCGAGAACATGTCGATCGGCAGTGAGAGGACCATCTCGATTGAGCCGGAAAAGAGGAACCGGTAGGTGCGATACGCGGTCAGTGGCACGATCCCGAGCCAGGCGACGGCCACGATCGTGTAGTGTATCCAGTACTTGACCGCCCTGCCGACCGAGCTGAGCAGCCCCTTGGCGACGTACTTGAGCGGCAGGACGCGCGGCATGTCGGGCGAGTAGATCGGCGTGAAGGAGAAGCGGTGTCCGCACAGCTCGCAGTACTCCTTGCGCGAGTAGCGCATCCACTGCATCAGGCAGTCCTGGTGGATCCACTTGATGCTGCCAGTGCAGATGCACGGATGGAACAGGGGCCGGTCGGACTGGGCCTCGCAGCGGCACACCCGGCAAATGTCACCTTCCATCGTGCTGTTGGTACGCCTCGGAACACGGAAAACGGGGCTGGCTTCGGTGCAGATACCGAAGGCGGATCAGGAAACCGTGGGTGTTCCGGGGGTGTTACCACCGACGGCGCCTTACTGCGCTCGGCGGTGACGTTCGGTCGATGCTCGGTTGCTGAAGCACAAACCTGCTACTACTACGCGCAGCGGTGCCAGCATCGTTCTGGCACGGATGCAAAATCCTACCTGGCCCGCTCGGTCCCTCTCCACTCTCCAATCCGGGCGGCCTTCTTGCAAGGGACGTTTCACCTGCTTCCGCAACACTGCTCGGGGAACGATGGAGAATCAGCAACCTTCCCTCGCTCGCTCGCTCGCTATTTGTCTACGCAGTTTTTTTCACTCTTTCCACCTCTAGTCCGCACAAAAACACGTCCAGCGCGACCTTGTGAAATCTCCGCTCGGACGGAGTTGTTGTGATCCGCGCACACCAATGGTTGCTTTGTTAGCAGCCACCGTGTCTTGCAATCTTCATGCACTACGATGCGGTGAGAGCGCTGGTTTAGAAAACACGCACCAGCGTGAAATATGGGTGTTAAAATATGCGACCGAAGGACGCAGCACAGCACAAAATTGTTTCGAAACTTTGCTGCACCAAGTGTGTTACGTTCTCTATGCTGTCACCTGGGTGCAAAATGGAGCTTTGACGCACGAACAGCGAACGAGTGACGTACATCGGGGCCAGAGTGGCCAGAAATACCGATTTATCTGTATTCCTACAGATTTTTGTTATGCGCAACGATTCACAGATGACCACCCTAAAACTACCAATTTGTCATTTATCCTATCGATAATCACATATTTTCTCATAATACAGTCTGAACTCACTGGTTGAACTTAGATTCCCTGCCAACTATTGAATATGTGCTTTTTAGTTGGCACGTTTTTCCATACAAAAAATTTCAGATTTTTTTCTCAACAGGCCATGACATTTTTGAGAATTTTTCAAAACCGGTTTTTCCATACAAACGCATGCTTTTTAATTGAACTGTCAGCCAACTATCGAGCGTTCAACTAAAAAGCATGCCAGCTATAAAGCGTTCAACTATTAAATTCTTATTGTACTGTACCAGAATGTTGCTGGTATACGGGTATGATAAATGAATTGTTTTCGTTTAATAAATATTTGTATTACACTAACAACACCGACAAACCGACGTGACACTTCGAACAAAATGAGCTTCAAAAGTTGTCTCCTTATTTCAAATGAAAATACGTTAAACACTAGCGCCATCTCTATAATGATTCGCTTACTACACTGACACAGAGAAGAAACTGCTAAATCCCCTTTTTGTTTTTCCTCGCAAATTCCAATACGTATTGTTTTATGTACTTCTCACATCTTTTGCATTGATTTGGAAACTTATAAAATGATTTTCCCGGGTGTTTTGTCCAATAATTCTCACAAAATTATGCCTCACACTTCCTTCGCCATTTGTATTTAGAAAAGTTGTTTACATCGAAGCAGCAGTGAACAGAGCTTACTTTGACAGAAGTGTTCGCCTCACTGGTAAATGACAGTACAGTAGAACGTCGATTATCCGGGCAGCTTGGGACCGGACGGTTGCCGGTTAATTGATTTGCACGGATAATGGTCCAAGAAATGTCAAATTCATACAAAAATTATAAAATCCACTAATTTTATGATTAATTCACCTTTAATCAATCGATTGATCGTTAGTAGAATATTATGTTAATCAATAACTATAGGTTTAACAGCTGTTCATGAACAAAAATGAATTTCGAAAATTCCACTATACGCTACAGAGCTGCACAACAAACTGGTTGACCACTTGACTTTGGCTGAAAATGTTCGCCGTACGTTTGGGCAGCTGTCACATTTATGCACACGGTTAAGCCACCCGACGGTTAATCCGCCCCCGGATAATCGACGTTCTACATATTCCACCTTGAAGAGACGCAAAAAAAATCTGGCCACACTGAACGGGGGCCCTGTGTGAGCTGTCAAACGAAAGGCAGCTGTCAAAAATCACAAAACACAACGGCGTGCTTGCTTGCTTGCTTGGTGGGACTACACGTGTTGGCTTAAAAATGGTTAAAAAGAATCAAATTAAGGCCGCGCAGAAGGAAACAAAAAGTGTGGCGATTGCTGAGAAATCAGGTAAAACGCACAGCGAACGAGGGCCGTTCATTTGTTTCGTTTGTTAACCGGAATTTCCCACTCCATTTTTCCGCAGGAGCCATGCAAGTGGCGAAGAAAAAAGGCAACCAACAAAAGCGTACCGAGAATGGCGGCGCAGTAATGAAAACGAAAGGCAACAAGGTGGCCGCGGCTAAACCGGGGAAGAAAATGAACGAAAAGCCAAACAAAAAACAATCCGCTCAGTCGGCGGCGCAGCAGCAGGATGAGGATGATGCGATGGGGGAGAAAACGGCCGTACCGGCCAAGGTGTCGAAGAAAGCGGCCGGCAACGGGGACTTGATCACGGGCGGTACGACCATTGACCAGGTCGCCGGCATCAACCTGCAGAAGAAGACAAAAAAGAGCCGCAAGGTGAAGCAGCGCGAAAAGCTTGGCACCAAGGGGGCGAAGGCACCGACCAAGTCGAATGAGAAGCTACAGAAGGAAGCGCTCGAGTATCTGGACACCTGGGGCAAGAACCGGCAGGAGTGGAAGTTTAGCAAGCTGAAGCAGATCTACATCCAGGAGCACGTGTTCGACGATTCCTTCATCGGCGAGGAGGCGTGGCCGATCGCGGTGGAATATTTGAGCAAAACGCAGGGCTTCGCCAGGGACCTGTTGACGGCTAAAGCGAAAGCCATTATCAAGAAAGGGGATGTGAATATGAAGGTGCAGGATAGCGCTAACTACAAGCGTGCCCGGGAACTGCTACAATGTTTGGGATGAAGGCGAGAGAGAAATTTACTAAAATAAAAATATAAAAAAACATCATGCCCGCAGTGGCATGTGGATTACACTTTTTGCGACCGCTTTATTCCAGGCTATGGAAAGATGAGGTTGGCTAACTAACGCACTTTACACTGTTTTGTTTCTTTAGTCCTAACGAAGATAGCGTCATTCCCCGTTCCGGAAGGAAAAATGAATAACATATACACAGAAAAAAAACACGCACACACACACGCTGTACTCGATCCATCTAATGGATGAGGGATGAAAATGAGCTCCAACACATCGTGGCTACCGGCAGGATCAGCATCATTTCGTCTTTCCCACCACGTTCTGCACCCACGTTCGCAGCTTGTCCGTGTCCTGCAAACCGACCAGCCGCTGCTCCACCTTCCCGTCACGAATGGCCAGCAGCACCGGGACGGACTGGACCTCGTAGTCCAGCGCCAGGTCCGTGTGCTCGTCAATATCAACCTGCAGCGAAGGGGAGGGGGGGAAGTTTACCGTTCCCGTGTGTTACATAATGACCAACAAATGCCTACGGCCGACGGGCGCGCTTACCTTTGCCAGCTTTATTTTGCCCTCGTTTTCCCCAATCACGGTTTCGATCCGTGGGGTCAGCATACGGCACGGCGCACACCACCTGGTGGGAGAGAGGGAGAGGAAAAGAGGATACAATTACAGAAAAAAAACAAAAGCAAAGACAACAAGTGCCACTTTCACCGCGCGGGTTATTACGTTGCAAAGAAGTCCACGATCACCGGGTCCTTGCTGTTACGAACTTTCTCGTTGAACTCTTCCGGCGACTGCACCTTGAAGATTTCGAACCTCGGCACACTGGTGCTGATGCCCCGCACGAACGTCCCGATCGGTGCACGCAGGTTGAGAAATTTCTGTATCGCTGCCATTGCGCTGGGCTGCCTGTGGTCGATTCCGGAAAGGGGGAACGATGGGAATAAAAAAGAGAGCAAATTATAAACACGGGACGACCCGAGCGCTGGGAGATAGGCAGAGTGACCAGAAATACCGATTTATCTGTATTCCTACCGATTTTTCATATGCCTACCGATTCACAGATGACCGCCCTAAAACTACCGATTTTCCATTTATCCTATCGAAAATCACAGATATTTGATTTTTCAGTCGTTTAAGCTTAATCTGTAGCGCTTGGGATGCTGTTTCAAGGATTGCTAACCTCATTTGTTACTTCCCAAATAGCCAGAATTGCTTAAGCAGCTCATTTTGGCACGCTAAAGATCGCTGCTCTAATTCGCCTTTTGCAGTAGATAAACAGCATCAAAGTTCTATGTGGGTCTTTCAAACAGCGCCTTAGCAGCTTCCTTATGCCACGATGCCAGGGATTATTTTTCTTTGTGTTTTATTTTCAAGCAAGCGTCATCGATGAAATAAACAACAAGATTTGTTTCGTTTAAACACATGTGTATATTTTTAAATCTTTTGTATTGATGAATTACATAAAATTTCACACAATTTACTGATAATTCACAATCACTTCACTCAATATTCATTCTCCAATTAACGAATCTAACTTGTGCAGCAGCAATGAGATTATTGCCGGCGTCCGTCTTTGACACTTTGACAAGAGCCATCTCGTACCGATGTCATGCATTAAAAAGCTATAAAGTTCCACCAAGTTCGGTACGCTTTCTTAACAAGCCTTCAAGTTCCATCATGAACCCTACACATAGTGCTAATCAGCCGCAAAGTTCCAAAAAGTACCATGTGCTTGTTAAAAAGCTCCTTAGTTCCGCGAAGTACCGTCTATCTCTTAATCAGCCACAAAGTACGACATCGGAACGATTTTTCGTTAAACAGCCCTAAATCAGCTATAAAGTACGAGCTGGCTATTTGGGTTATCGCGCTGATGCACGTTCGTTTGTCTGGCACTTTTTATTTTTATCCGTTAAAATGTAATGTTCATAATAAGTAGAAAATGTCAGTTGCGTGGATTCCGAGAATTGCTCGTCAAAGAAAATCATTTAAATTTGAATTTGAATCACGCTGTCGGCGGTTAAAGATTACCCGACAGATAAAGAGAATGAAATTTTCAAGCGAGGGGTAAGTAGAAACACACGGTGGGGATCCGGCCCAAGATCGGATCCGAAGTCCGTTGTTTTGGGCTAAAAATTAAAAATGGCGGATGGAGCGCTACCACGGAAAGAATGCGCTCTATTGCATGGCTTTAAAATGCACAAGGCGCTCTCACTGAAAAGAATGCTCGCTCGCGCTGTTTCATTGTATTTTCCTTATACCCCTTGCTTTCCGTTTCTTTCGGCATGCGCTGCGCTGAATTGGTACCCCACTTGATTCCAGCGAGTTATAAATGATAAATATTTTATCACTTTTATTGTAAATTAAACGCACATTCCAATTCATAGCTTCACACAATCTTACTTCAAACCTCACACATTATTTATAAAAGTCGCACACTTTTTCATTCTCTGTGCTAGTAGGGTAAAAAGAAATTGATCGTTAAAATAATTGATTAAATTTAAATGGTTGCGTTCTCAACAGTGCTCCCGCCGAAATCTGCCAATATAATCTGGCCACACTGGTGCGCAGGTCAAGGCGAGCTTTTTGGCGGCCACCGTCGCAAAACCGTCGCAAAACGTCAAAACCGACGTCGCATGTACTGCAAACCGACGTCGCCAGCGAGCGAAACTCGCAACGATTTCGAGGCGCTGGCGACGGTCGTTTTTGACGTTTTGCGACGGTTATTGACCTTTCGAGCGAGCTTTTGCCCTGCGGACCAGTGTGGCCAGATTATATTGGCAGATTTCGGCAGGAGCACTGTTGAGAACGCAACCATTTCTCCTTCGTTTCTATGACCAAAAATACACCCTCATCTTTATGACCACCTACCCGGGTAGGTCATACATTTTGTATGGGAGTTTGCATTTCGGGATGGTAAATTGATCATATATTCTGTTTTAATTATTGAAATAACTTCAAATTTTCAGGCAAGCTGCATGTAGAAAATTACACCGGGTGCGTCAGATGGGTTTGGTTGCGCTGAAGACGCTTAGGCTCTAGCAAACGTGTTTGGAGGTGTGGTGCGCATTGAGCGCAAATCATGTTTAAGGTTTTGTATTGTTGCTTTTCCTGAACAATTCTCAGGCAATGATTTGTGCAGTGGCATAAAGAGCCGTGTTTCTGGATGGGAAAACTCTAAGCTTCTAACTAGCTCTGAAGTTTCCTGGAATCGATTCCGGATAGTTGCTCCGTAATTGGGCTCTGGCATCGGAATTGGCTCCGAAATCAGAATCGGTTTCGAAACGGAGTCGGTTTTGGCTATTTCAAAAGAATAGGAACAAGGAATAGGAATAGAAAATTGAAAAGTTTGGGTCCAATGATGTATTGATAGCCATAAAGAATCAAAATTTACTTGTAAACGATCCATTCAGGTAAAACCTGATTCTCGTTCCTGAGGCATTTCCATTTCTGGAGGCAATGTTGATTCTGTTACCGGAGCAAATTGCGTTTCTCAGGTCGATTTTGATTCTGGAACCGATTTCGATCCCGGAATCGACTCCGGAGTTGACTCCGTAGCCGATTATGGAGTCGGAGTCAACTCCGCAATCGGCTTAGAAGTCAACTCCGGACTCGATTTTGGAGTCAATATCAGGATCGGCTCTGGAATCGGCTTCGTAATTGACTCCACAGTTCCCAAGTGCCACAAATCCCCTAAAAGACCACTAAACGGCTTCTAAATGACTCAAGCTCTCTACCTAAACGGAATATAGAAAGACTTCGTTTAGCAGACGCCAAACGACTCATGCATTCTAAAAATAGCAAAAAAGCTGGTGGCGCTATCTGTTGGTGGGATACCCCAACCAGTTGAACTTCATCGCTTGGAGGAGAGCTTTCTCATTTCCTCTGTACTGTTGTATGGTTTCGCATTGAAGTTATGTATCGCTAGAACTAGAACGGCGATACGATTGTTTAAATACTAAACTCCAACGGAAACCACCAGCACTGAAGCAAGTGAGATTTGAGCAATGGTCATTGGTGTTGATACCCACGTATCTAACCACACGACCATTTATATAGATTTTTGCTCAGAAAGTTAGAAGGCTATATAGGTCATAATAAAATGCAACTTGTCGAAACACATTGCAAGAAAAGGATAGCAATATAATGATGAGTTGTAATACGCCATCTATTGATCAAACCAATGAAGCTGTGGAGCTTTCATTTTTTTTCTATGGATATTCAATTTTCCAGTCGTTTAAGCTTAATCTGTGGCGCTTGGGTTGACTCCGTAATTGGAATCGATTCCAGCATCGGAATAGGTCCCGTAGTCAACTCTGGAATTGACTCCGGAGTCAAATCTGAAATCGACTCCAGAATCTACACCGGAATTGGAATCGATTCCAGGAATCGGGATCGGCTCCGGTATTGATTCCGAATACGGAATTGGAATCGGGCAGGTCCGGTTCCGAGCTCCCACCTCTAAAGCTTCTGAAGATCAACACTAACCTGAAAGATGGTAACAGTGAGTTCGTTTGGCCCTGTAGGACCTATCGGATGTTCTCTAGTATGGAAAGTTGCGGCCATAACCCAAGGATCCTGGAGAGCTGATATGCAACCTCCTTCTATACTGGCGCCTTGGTTCTCATCGGCTATTGCTCCAAATGAGAAGAATAAGAAAAAAACACATAAAAATGTGCATGATTTGTGATCCCGAGCCAACAGATGCAGCTGATCTAGCGCCTGATCGCTCATTATTTCAAAACCCCAAACGGACAAATTTAATGGCCGCACGCGTTGGCGGAGTTAAATCCGTGCCGGTCGTTTGTTTTGTTTACCCACCTCCTTTTTTCCTCCTCCTCCCCAAATTCGGACATAATTCGCGCATGTTTGTGCTCTGGTTTTGCGTCATTGGTGTCGCAACTGATTCTGCGCATCCTGATCCATTCCGCAGGGGAGGTGCAATGATCAATGGACGTTGATGTTTTAAAAATACGGAACCATTGTTGACCTTATAAATAAATGTTTTACTGCCCCATTGAGCCGCAGATATCGATGGGCTGCAGTGGAATTGTAAATCCATTAAAGATCGCAACGATCGGTCGTTTATATGGTTCGGCGCTCCCGAGGGTTCCCCATGTCAAGAGGCTGACCTCGCGTGCCAGTATTCTCAATCGTTGAAGCAACCGGCTTAGCTACTTGTTGGTGGATTTTAAAAATATATCTTTCGACATCGATGATGTTCCCTGTCGGTCTGTCTGCTTGTACGCGCTCTCTCACGCCGCCGTACGTAGGAGATTTCAAGTGGGTACTGAGTTTTCCCTTTAGCTAGTTTAGCTACCTCCATTAGCAAAAGGGATATGTTTGGATGGTCTTTATTTGTGTTTTAACCTTGCTAGTGTAAATAATCGTTTCCATACCGAAAGTTAGCGCAACGAGGCGGAGAGGGGTTTTCCTTAGAAAGGAAAACATCATTATTCTCGCGTAAGGGCAGAGATGCTCCCGATCGTTCGTTTTGCTCTGAGAGAGAGAGAGAGAGCCGGTGGTACCGGTTTACCTTTGCGAGCGATCGTACGAGAGAAAGAGATCGCGCGAAGGAAAATCCCTAGTTTCCCCGTTCAGCCGACAGGAAAGGAAAATAAGCGGTGCGGAAAAACCACACCAACACCAACAGAGAGCCAGACGCAATACGCGACGATCGCGAGTTTTTCCGCTCCGGCAACGATCGGCGGGCAACGTGTAGGGTGAGATGATTGGGACAGGATTGGGGTGTGTAAAAATGTGCCGGGTTTGTTCTAGTTTCCCGAAAGTGTAAAATTTCATTTCGGTATCTCCGCGGCCGGTGGCGCATCGTCGTGGCGATGCGAGTTTGTCGCGATCTCTGCGCGCGCGTTTTGTACGGACGGCAAGCGACGAACATTTCGAGCGAATCTTGAGCATCCCAGTGTCCGGGGCATTTCGTGTGTGCAAGTGAGTGATGCAAAAAAGGGGTTTTCCCGTACAGTTTCACCCAATCACTGTGGTGTTGTGCGTATGGAGATGCCTTTTGTGAGAGTGATCGCTTTAGGCGTATATCAGCTAGTGTCAAACATAGATAGAAGTGTATAAATTATTACAAAATAGCAAATTCAGCAAGTGTAGTGGATGGGGAAGATTCCGCTTGAAATTCCAACAATTTGAAACGTGTGGGGATTGTGTCCTTGTCAGCGCGCTGCTTGTCAAATGGCCACCACTCAACCAGCATGATGATGTACCGTTTCGGAAAGGGAGTTTTTCCACCTCCAACTTGGAAATGTCCGGCCAGTCAATGTACGGTACGCAATTTTCAACCTCATGGCGTCACCACCATCCGTTTCCATGCAGCGCGCACCCACCGCGCCCATATTGTTCGCCGCCACTTGGTGGTGGTAAATCTAATTTTAAACCCCCGGCACAATCTCTTCTCTGCCGAGAATGGCTGCTGATGCTGTGGGGTAGAGGAGGAGGATTTTGTTTGCGCTTTATTGTTGTCATAAGGGTTTGTTCATTCTTTCGACTGCCCGAGCATTGCGATCATTTCAGCTGAAGTTACGGTGATGTTGATTTGCTTTTATGACACAAAATTGCATCTTTTATTTGCTTCTTTGAAGTTAGGATTTGCAAAAGAGGAGGGGGGAGGATGACAATTGAGAAGTCATCCACGGCAGGTATAGGACACGAGGCACGCTTAGGAAACCCTGTAAAGTAGGGCAATCACACTACTTGTTGCTGTCAAAACGTGATGATCGAGCATAGAGGAATGATAGGAACCCACGCATACATACAGCGTCTAAGTAGGCCAAATGCGATACGCAAAAATAAGTAAACAAAGCATCGGTGCGTTGTAGCGGTAGGTAGCGTAGGATCAGTTGTGGTAGCATTGTTCTTATCAGAGTTGTCGCTTCTTGTAGGAAAACTGTGAACCAACGAAAAGGAATGCATTTTAGTGTTCGATTTAAAGTGCTACGTGGTGAGGGTGCGTTTGCGAGTGCATCAGTGTCTCCATTAAAAGTGCATTAAAAGGTATCGTTGGGCAGTTTCTCTCTCTCTCTCCCTTTCGAGGGATAGTTAGTGTGTGTGTGTGTGTGTAGTGCCTTTTCCCGAGTGTCTGGAATGTTTCAATGAAAATAGAATAAAAAAAGGAAGAAGTTTGTGTGAAGTGATGCCACTAAGGTTCTGAGCATTAGTGCGTGGCTAAGGTTCAAACGTGTGTATGCGTAGTGCGTTTGTTTGGGGAATGCTTCAAAGTGTTTTTCGAACGCGTATTCTATAGTGTGGTGAAACGTGTGTTTGTGTGAGTGTGTGTATGTGTGTTTGTGAGGGCAATAGTGTGTCACCGTGCATCCAGTGGGGCCGAGAAGTATTAACCTGACATGTGAGTAGCATTAACTGTCGCAAGAAGGCAATAACTGTGTCACACGAAACCTCAGAGCTAACCTTAGAGTAAATTCATTTTGATTGGCTTACAAGAGCAGCTTCACTTTGGATTATAGCAAGCATTTGTAATATACGAAAAGGTCATGTACTGAAACAGGGCTCGACGAAATGCTATGATAAAACCAACCACGTATGAATATTTTTTTGGTGCTCCGATATGCATTACTTCTCGCTGGCACTGAAGATGATCCGCTCAAGATTAGTGAGAGGTGCCAATGAAGGTGCTAAGCTTGGGCGCGACGTGTAATATCTTCATCCTGCATCTACCGTCAGATACAGTCCGTCATAGTTCTCTCCTGTTTGGTCCCATCCCGCCGTATCCCTTTTGGTCGCTCCAATGCGACGCACTAATTGTCATAAATAAACGGCTAACGGCTGACACGCCGCTAGCGGGCTTGGTGACGATGGACGGAACCGCGGTTGACCGATGATCATTTACCGCCTGGCGGGACCGGTACCGAGCTACACTGTCAATCGTCAGGTACGGTGGTTGGACATTACGAATTCTACACCTATGCAAGGCACACACGCCACACGGGGGAGGGACGCGAATGAAAAATCTTCAAGATCTCACGTGTTACGCATAGGTAACGTCCACCGCGCGACGTCTGTAACGGATCGCGCGCCGCTGGTACGGTGTGCTTATGTCGCAAGTGTACCTATTCTTGGCCAACGGCATGACCCTTTTTGTCCCAAGCTGTCTCCCTCTCACACTCTCTACCACGTGTGTCGGAGACACTGGGCATAGCGGCGATCGTACGGGCAAGCTGATAACGCTGCCTGTACCACCGACATGCGACACTACCGTAGGTCTTTCAGTTCAGAAAAGAAATCGACCAAAACGAAACGCAGCAACGGCCCGAAATTAGCATTCTGACCAGCGCAAACGTCGTTAGCGCACGTTTCGCCGACCGCGAAGGAATTTCTTTCCGTCCCGGTGCGCGATAGAGATGTGACCATTGTTAGAAAATAGGCAACCGCGAGAGGAAAAACCGTTTGGCCAGGATTGGGTAAACAATAAACTCATTGACACTGGCCGGTTTGACGGTTTGAACGGGGATTTTAAAACAGAAAAAAGCTGTACTGAGAAATACCGAGAAGTAACTTTTTTCTTTCGTGCAGAACATCGGTCTTCATCAAAACGCTCAAGCACGCCGCCACTCAGGCAGGGAGCGACGTTGGGGATTAATAAATTTGCCATTTTTTTACGCTGTGAGGAAAGTGGCATACGTTTATGATACGTTGAGCTGGCAGGGTATTGTTTCTAGCATATCTATCCGAAAGCCAACGGCTAGCACGTGACAATCATCATGGGCTAGGGAAAACGGGGGAAGCGTAGCTTCCTCAAACAATTGAGTTGCGTGAAGAAATGTGAAACCCGGTGTCAGTTATTAACTGCTTGATTGTGTGTGTGTTTTATATGTTGGGTCTATTGGGGGGGGAGCGTGCACCATAAATGTTTACCGTAGAAGTGTATTTTGGTTTATGATTGTTGGTGGTTTATGATCGTTTAAATGTTTGATGAACTAGACTTGTAGCACACATTGCCTACAAGTCGTGGGTATACGACAGTAACGATAAAACAGGTCGAATCAGACAAGTAACACCTTTTGACTGATGAAGACTAGTCGTTACAGTTTCTAGATTGTTGGTAATTTGTATCCAAATCACTCCACGCTTGGAACATCAACTGTGGTAGAGATTTACACCTTAATGGCCATGTTATTTGTACCTACAGATCACCTTTAGATCATTCCCTTTAGAAAAATCTCCTCTAAGTATACTATGCCTTCCGAGCGCCATCTAGTGGCAACAAGGAGCAAACGTCTCTCTCTCTCTCTCTCGAGTAACTGACAGCTTTTGGAAATCATTTTGACACTACGCAGCTAATTAATTACAGCACTTTTCTCACATTACGGCAGCCACTACTTACACACCACCCGGCACCAACATGTGCATGTTCCGTTCACCGATGGCGCAAGAAATTGCACTCACCGCTCCTGCCTAGTGGTGCTAAAAGGCACCGATTATTGATACATGAGCCTTGCTGCAGTCTTAATCGATGCGTCGATCAAAACCCATGCGGTCCCTTTGTGCGGGAGGTGCTGCACGTTAGAAAGTTGTGTGTGTGTGTGTGTGTGCATGTCTCTGCAGCTGAAAGAAAGGGGCACAACATACGAAATTTCGTTAATGACGCCCGCGCAACCAAAGGTGCTGGCGCGCGCGCGCGCCAAAGGAAGTTATGTAAAGCAACGCCTACCCTTGGGCCGCCGTGGCAGTATTATGGCAAAAGGGTGTTTGTTTCGGTGTCACAAGAAAGCTCCCTCCATCCGGGGTTCGGGATTTCGGGAAAGAGGTTGGCTGTTTTATTATTATTATGCTACGATCATCGAATAAGGAAGTGATTTACGGGTTGATTGGTGCGTTGGCGCGCAAGGTTCGATGATGATCGCGCTGTAGAAAACCTTTTGGAGGAGAGTTTTCTGAGGAGGAGCTCACCTGAGAGCGTTCGGTGGCGAATGTTAGCTGGTTGGATAACGATTTCTGGATTATTAGAGGAAGAGGGAGAGCTAGATCCAGCTAGAACCAGAAACCGAGAAGAAGAGTGTCGGAAGGATGGTGAAAGGTATAAATCACGCCGCCGCTCGCCGTAACTGTGTCGAGCCGCTAAGCGCACCGGGTTGTTTTTTTTCGGTTATCGGAGCTCAGGTTTCTCCGTTGCTGCATTTCAAATTAGGATTCACACTAACGAGGTGCTAGATTTACGCATTAAAAGTTCATCGAACATTCGATAAGATATTACACGGGGTTTGTTGTCGTTTATCAATGGTGTTCTGGTAGTAGGGCGAACCGGGACTTTGGCAGCGATGAAGATAAACGGCCCCCTGGGATGGAAACAAAATGGGATACAATTTGAATGAGAAATGAAGATGTTTGGGTGATCGATCTGCAGCGAAGGAAAACTGGCTCCAAAAAATAAGAAAAAGGACATGAAAGCAGTTTGTAGGGCTGTTTGGTATCTTGTCAAATAAAACAGTTAGCCGTGTTTTGATGACACATCTACCGTTCTTCGTTATTTGCTTCTAGAAATTGTTGTCGTGAAAGCAGCTCGGTAGCATTTCCCCCGTCCAAAAATGACACATTCTTCATAGGAAAACTTCACATAAAATTGCTTCAAATCATATTATATCCACCGACTGGTTGGTGGCTAGTCGGTAATTTTCTCACTTCAGCTACGTTTACCTCATAATGCGATAAAAGTAAGCCGAATGATTAAATTTGAATTTGAATCGAAATGGTCAAAACCCAGTCTGGCCGGTTTAAAGCTCAGAACCCCGTCGACGAGATTCTTCACCGTCTGCCTCTATGCCGTTTCAGCGTTCTAATCCTGCCATAGCATAAGCCGCTTTACTTTGTTTGCGGCCAAATTATAGCCCTGTGCATCTGTGATTCTGCTTCGGCAGCGTAATCGGTTGTGCTCCATTTTTTTTTCGCCTCCCGATGTGTTGGACAGAACAAATTGTTCTCGTTCGCTCTCGATTTTCAAAGGGATGAGTTGAGTCTAGCACTGGGTAGCGATCCAGTGGCTGGCTGGGTGTAAGAAAGTAAAATTAGAAGAGTAAAAACACAATCAACTCACACACGCACCCCATAAAAAAAAACTCAATGTGTAACAGATCGAGATCGTGGAATGGAAATGAAATCGAAATTGGAAAGAAACAGGTCTCGGTCTTGGGCTGTTGTAGGGGCCCATTCTTCGCCTTAGGTATCATTTGACAACGGCCACTTGGTCCGGTTCGATCAGCGATCGAAGAAGATGCCTTTCCAAACCGAAAAAAAAAACACACTCCCCAACCATCTCCTTAGGGCGCAATAATAATGTTAATTGCTCGCCCAAGGTATCCAGCAGCCTTGCGATCGCTGGTCCGAGCTCGATAGGTAATCCGACGATAATTGGGTTGTTTGTTCTGTGGTTCTAAGCCTGGCGGAACCCGCGATACGCCTGGCTGCTGCGTTGGAACAGGTTTCGGTTAGTTTCTTTTGGAAGTTGCCGAGGTGGTTTTTTTATCTCTCAGTGTGTGAGTTTTTGTTGTTTGGTGCTTTGGCACGAGCGCTGCACTTTCTGCGGACTCATCTTATGGTTTTGGAGTTTTTTTTGTGTGTGGTATTGTTGTTCTTCGAGTCTGTTGGAAGTCTAATTTCTGGACCAGGCTCGTGGTAGTAGTCAATAATTTATTACATTGGCCGAATCGTTCAAATTAGCCGTGCGTGTGTTGTCTAGCCGTTATTGGAAGAAGAGAGTCTTTTGGGAGACTTCCAGGATTTGTAGTATTTGAATTTAAAATCATCACAAACTGGTAGGCATATTGTGGATTGCGTTAAGAACATCATTTGATTGATGTTAAATCAAATACAAAAAAAAAGAAATGATATTAATGCGAAAAGATTTAGAAGTCTTGAAATTGATAACAGTTTCCAGAAGTTCAAAAGAGAAGTCCTCATATACCATCAATAGATCCTAGTTTCAGATACAATACAGACGTCCAATGGAAACCGAATCTCGCTAGAACGTAAACTGCACGAAAAGCGGAGAAACTATTGAAAAATTATCGCGATTTCTAGAATTCGCAAATTAAACACACGTTTCACTGGCAAACCATCCCGCAAACTCGTAAACATCTTGTGTTCTCCACACCAGATGCTACACTCGAAAGCTTCCTAGATCGCATCGATCGACACTGGCTTCCCAAGTCACTCCTAATCACTTCACCTCGGGATGCCCAGCCGGCGGCCCCAGTATGTTGTGCATTAATTTACGATGTGAGCAATTAATAAATTTATCGTACTAATGAACGACGCACCGCTCTCGCTTTGAGTTCTGGCCTTCTGGCACAAACGTATGCGCGCGTGGAAACCTGATCGATTTGAAGAGGCAAACGTGGTTCCACGGGAGCGTATCCCTGGACGATCGCGATTCATCCTGCACATGGGAAGAAAGGTTTCGCTTTGTTAGCGATGCGCCGTCGTGTGAGATGTTTCCGGAACTATAAATATCTCGCGTGGATCTTGCTGGAGTGAAATGGCTAGCGAGAAGGTGACCGTTAATCGTGATGCTGCTGCCGCTGCTGCTGCTGCTAAATAACTGTTCCGTCGGTACGAAATTAGCAAGATCTTAACAGAGCTCCGACCCAACGGTATCGGTAGAGTTCTTGAGCAACCACCCAAGAACTTTTTGGCAGCGGCCGCAGACTAATGTGCGCCGAATTGATGTTTCCTGCTGTAAGCTGTCTGCTTTAATCGGGCACAGCATGGCGGGCCTAGGGCCTGGCGCTGTTTCGCTGCTTGCAATCATATCGTGATCGCTGCTAACGATCGTTTATGGTGATTGCCGTCCGGGCCACACCGGTCGATTCGGCGGTTGGGCTGTTGTGTTGTACTATCACCGCGCCCTCGGGAAATGTGCATCCAATCGTTTGAGGCTGCAAGTGAAAAGTGAAAGACGGAAAAACACACACAAATCGAAAGTCAGCTCCATATATATATCTCTCTCTCTTTGTGTCGGTCGCTCTTTGGAGAGAGTCATTTGTTTGTTTGTTGTACATGCGTTACAGGGCACAATTATTGAACGCAGGGACAGAGACACATGCACACAGCGAGGTAGAAAACTGCCTGCCCAAAGGGACGCATAGAGCGGTGGTAAAAATAGAGCACCTCGCCGGACGGGTGGAAATGCAATGGAAACCTTTGAACGCAATAGGCATACCGATCTAATAAGTTAGTTTCACCTTCGCGCGGGGTCTTGGTGGTTCGCGTGCAGGGAAGTGATTTGATTGATGGGGTTCGGTTCGACAGCCTGGCGAGCCTGGGGTTAATGGGTGCGAGGCGACAACCATGCACCGTCGCCGTACACCCGGAAATGGACGCGCATGGACGGACTATTTTTAGGGTGAAATTATCAATACGAATAAGGGAGCCGAATATGGAGCACCACGAGCAGTGAGTGCGTGCGTGCGTGAGGTGCAGAAAGCAGACTAGGTCGTTGAAAGAAAGCGGTTTATTTTGGGGAATATTTAATTTTAAAGATGACTTGATCTTTGCTGATCGTTGAATTGGAATGAGCTATGGATTTAGGTGTCGGTTTGTGGATACAAGAATGAATCACGTGCAAAGCATATGGCTTGAGCGGAAAAAGACACATTTAGCTACAAAGCGAGTGTTGTCATCATGGTACTTTTGTGTTTGTGAACTGATTTCGAAGATGTCAAAATATGGAATATCTGTGTTCCTCCGACGGTGATATTTCTTGACGTTTTGTTTGAAATATTTTGAAAAACAAATTCTCACATTTTTGGGCTTTGTGTGGTATTCCGTGTAATAAGAATTTCAAAAGACTACTTAGTAGCAAAGCCAGCTATGCCAGGAATGTTGGACTATTTATATACTCGCAACACAAGGAATTAAATTCCTTCCGAAACGAGCTACTTCACCGTACGGTACCGATCCGATCGCGATCGCTTGTTTGTCGTCAAACGATTTTTAACAGACCATTTACGACAGAATTTACGGGCGAAGCCCCCTCCCTTCTGTTGCACTTCTCTAATGTCAATCAGATGGGTGACCTCACCGCACCCATTCTCCCAGTGTGTGATATTTTGAGAAGATGTGTTTTGGTGCAATTTATGGCGAATCGCGTATCGTGGGACGACGGGAAAGTAAATTCCCGCGCAATTTAAATTGCACTGTACTTTATTGCACTTGGCAAAAATTGAATTGTATCATCTCTCACACACACACACATGGCTGTTTTGTGTGTTTGTTGTAAGCTGTGGGGATGAAAAAGTGTTGCTCATTTGGGGGGAAATGGCTCATCATCGGGTGCTCTATTCTTGCCACAAAACCATTGCTCAACAAGCACATACTGCACCTACGTATTGCACAACCGATGATCGCACGCGAGAGACGCCGATGGTTGGTTGTTTTGCTTCCTCGAAACGAAAGTTACCCATTTCGGCTCGGCCGGTAAGCACAAAACCTTCATGTGCTGTGGATGTTGACCATTAGCAAATGTTGCGCTTCGTTTCGAGCAAGGGGAAGAATTTCGGGTAAAGTTTGAGGCTTGTTTTGACACCCTCACCCACAATGCGAAAGTACATGCACGCCGATCACCACCACCACCACCTTCACCGGTCAACGACATCATCGATAGGGTTTCGCTAAGAAGGTGCCGCCACACACAAAACTTGACGAGGATGTTGTGGATCCGCACCTTGCGTGTGCTGCCAAACGCAAGCGCGTGTACCACGCCTTGGTTTGCGGTTTGAGCGTTCCATGAGCTCTCGTTTTTCCCTTCCGTTTCCTGTCCGGGCAACCCGAGTGCGACAATAGGGCGACGCATCCGATCACTTTCCCTTGGCAGGGGATTTTCAAAGTGCCGGAAAGCACACTAATTGAATGACGGAGAGACAGCGAGAAAGGTAGGACGAGTTTGCCGGACAGTTCACGGTAAACAATGATCAATTACCGATAATTGAAGATTGCGTGAGTGTCAATAGTCAACCTGTAACGGTCGTCGATCGATGGTTAGCACCATTAGTGGGGGGGCGCATACGAAATTGAAAAACAGGAATACGATTGCAAGGCGATTGGTATTTACTAGCATAGGAATAGAGGGGCAAATAGGCAATCGTAGTTAAATTTCATATCAATACGAACTTGTATTGTATACAGTACGAGATATAACGCTGCCTTGGGGAGATGACTCGGTAGTTTGATGTATAAGTGCGCAGGCTGTCATACGACGGGATGAGGTTCAATTCCAAAAAATGACAGGATTTTCACATTATTGTAACAGAGATCAAAAGGAGAAAATAAGAAGAAACGTATACATGAATCTTTACTTATTTATCCTAATATTTATGCAAATTGTTCGATTGTTAGTTTTACGCTCTAATGAAATATTGGAATTCCTTTGAGATTGTGTTTTGATAAAAGGCTCATTATTATTCAATTTCTAATTTATGTGTGGGCGAGTAAAAGATCAGGCGTAATCGCACGATATTGAGATACACCCCGCCCAATCAATAATACACTTCTAATGTAGCGTTTCTGCATTCCAGTTCGTGCCCGCCGCCGTGTTTTGCATGTCAGAAATTAAATTAATAATGATCTGAAATTAAGCTGTATCATTATCCGGCAAAGCAGCCCACAACAAGACTTTCACGCACGCGTAATAGACACCCGTGCCGAAGTGTGCAAAACATTCGATACACTCACTACACGCTTGTTGTTCGGTTTGCCAGATTCCATCGGTCGCGTCTGCTGGAGCTTTCCTCACCTGCAAGATCAAGATCGAGTGTGTGTGCGTGTGTGTGCCGAGTGTGTCGAAGGGAGTGACACCTACCATACACGATGCATTCGGATGCACCTGCACGATGCAGCCAGCACAGCCTACTGCATCGGAACCACTCCGATGTGGACCTTCCACCATCCGACAGTAGCTAGATTAGATTGCATGTAATTTACACCTCACACAACACTCGCACTCGCGGGAGCGTTCGCTTTCGGTGTCCATGTTGGTGGTGCGTTCATGTTTGGCTGATTATTTTACACACCAGACACCAGGGAGGGCAATGAAAGTAACTGAGCGGAGCGGTGTGGCGGTTATAGCCGCATCGCTTAGCCGCACTGAAAACGGTTGCCTTCCAGTTTGGTTGGGCCTTCTCCAGCGACGGAGCGACACACCGCGCCGGTGGTTCAATTATGACGGCGTTTAATTAATGGGCATTACGCAAGTGCTGGAACTCCTGGGTCGTGTTCCCGTGCTGAGCGGACCTGCTCTGTACGTGCGAATGTCACCGCGAATGAGGGTGAAATCCTGACGACAGGTCTGTGCCGCTTCAGGTACGCGTTGCGCGATTGCGTAATTTAATTATTTAGATGATGCTCTGTAAACGGTTCGGGCTACAGAAGGACATAATTAGCGGTGACCGTTTTCGCGTTAACTAATTTTTATGGCACCGTGTATGGAGTTTGGGGCGCTGGTGTATCTAGGCTGGAGGAGACTGCGACGGCTGACGCTACAGTAATGTTGGAATCATACGGGTTAATGAACGTTTTAGTGGCTTTGGGAAGGAATTTGTTCGCATCTTCAGCATCGCTTACTGTAGGTAGAAAGTACGTAAAGCGATTGAGTGACGTCTTCTTGAGAAGAATCACTTGCAATCTGGACTGATCTCGCAGATCAATCTATCATATATTACGCAATGTATAACTCTCGGTACTATCTTTCGATCAATCTTACATCAAACACTCACTTTCCACTGTATGCCGCTAGGTGTGTAACGGGCTCATCTTCTTCTAAACATTCCACACCACCGACACAACACATTCCTTCACACGCACGGTTAACACGCAACCGTCTCCTCTCTCGATTATACACACCTTTGAGCAGTGCGATCGTCGTGATCACACGGATTCATGCTCACGCGTCATTAATCTTGCACAAAATCTTGCAGCTCCAGACGGCTTTTTGGCTTCTGTGTGCGAGTCGTGTATGCAGACGACGCAATGGAAAGGTTTGGGCGAGCGACGATGGGCGCTTTCCGTCTCCGCTTGGTACCGTTTAATCGATGCACTTACGGTACGATTTGCAGTCGCGCCAGGGTTTTCGATTTCGGTTGAATGGTGCAGTTAATTGGATTTGATGTCAAAAGCAATTTACAATCCATCATAAATTGAGCGTAATCGAACATGAGGGGGCACACAGGGGAGCTCAATAAATTAGATTTTCTGCTGGTTTGTTGTTTGGTGCCTACCACACCACACTACAGGGAGCTCTGGGGTGGGATGGCACCGAAGTTCACATTCGGTGCATCGATAATTTCTTTCATCTTAAAGTTGTTTTATTTTCTGTTGTGGAGCTTTTGGTTTGTTTTTTTTTTTGGGGAAAACATAATTTAATGACCAAAAGTCTTGTTTTTTCGGAAAAAATGGCCAAGAAGAGTAATTAGGAAGCTTAGGAGCAGGTTTTATCGCGATGGAACAGGATCGTCATCCGCGATCGCTATCTTGGGCGGATGATGAAGCGACTTCTAAGTTCTGCTACCATTTTTGTATGTGTGGTTTGCTTGTTGGTTCTTTTCATACGTCCAAGAGAACATAAAACGGGATGACAGAGGAACAGAACTCACTCGTTATCTTTGCACGCGTACGGTGAGTTGGCACGAAACCAGATCAGGTTTCAATTTGGTTGTGTTTTGTGTCCAAGGGTTAACGTGATTTTAATTAGTTTATCTTTTTCCTTCAGGACGTTGCTGTCCCTTGATGGATCTAAAGATGTTAAGTCAGTCAGACGAAAATGTCCGTTTTAGTGCGATTTTTCATTGCCATTTGCTCGAGCATTAGTCAAAAGGCAGCTCCAGACGGTCAGGAATTACGAAATATTTCCTCTTGTATTCACTTTCACGTTGCTTTCCTGTACGAAACTCTCTTCTCGTAATACTGCCGACCACGGCAAGAGATTCTCCATCGCAAACTTGAAGCCAAGTGCCGTTCCTTCTCCCATGATCACAGAGGGTGGCTGGAAAGCCGATCGAGCGATCGTAACAGAAGCCTTTGCCCTTTTTTCTCCCCCAAGTGTGCACTTGCCCCTGAACTTCATGGCGTGCTTACACCCGGTACGCTGCCTGTTTCTAATCTGATTTTCATTTCTTTCGTGTTTTTGTTGCTGTTGTTGCAGGTAAGTGCAGCGGTAGCCATACCCCACGGTGGGTCAATTCGATTACTGATTCCAGCTTGCCCGGGGTATGGGCCACGATCAGCCACTCGCCGAGTGTACGAGATAACAATTATTATTGCACTTGCATTAGAGGCAACGGCCTGCAGTGAGCTGAGGGCAAAAAGGAAGGAAGTAAGTCCGCATGCTTTACCGAATTCCAAACCCGATCACCCGGCACTGGGGGTGGGTTCGATGGGGATGTATCGATCACTATCTCGGTGGTCAGGTGAACCTTGCAGGCGACTCCACGCTGGCAGCAGACGACCTTAAGCGATTGCAGCCAGGCAACTACCGCTAATGGAACTGCTAATTGGATAGTTTATGGAATTTTGCTAGAGGTGGGTCATAAAAAAGAACCTTTAGCTTCAGTGGCAGGTAGAGCCTCTGATCCTGTTCCCCGTAGCCGGAAGTGATTGCTTCGCCGGATGTGCCTTTTTTCGGGCCACGTCTCCAGGAAAGGTATTGCGTTGTAAAATACTTCAACGTGTATTGTGCGTGATGGGTAAGGAATTTTTGCAGATAGAGCCGCTTTTTACACACTCATGTGTCAATCTACCAACCGTGTGGTGTGCAATTGTCTATTTATTGCCGTTATGCTGTAGGTATTCGCTAGGCGTCATGCGGTCGTATAACGTTCAGCAGACCAACACACAACTAAACCGTCTGACTGGCTTTTGGGTGGAAAGGGATTTGATCATAGGTTCCGGAGCATTTATTTTTATTGAATGTTTATGCTAATGTGTACCTCGAGACGGTGGAGACTGGCGACTAGTCTCTTCGCAACGAGACGTCCTACGAAAACGGAACTCCACACCAAACTGTTACTGACTGGCTACGGCACGTAGAAACAACGCAGAGAGCTCGGTAATAGATGATCACCTTCTGAGGAGGCCGCTGTGTGTGCTGTTGTGAGGATCAAACAATGTCAATAAATATTAGTTTTCTAAATTACTAACACACGATTGCTTGCCAAAACCGCAAACAGACCGCTAGAGATGACCATCCCGTCAACCGAGAGCGGGAGGAACATCATGGAGTTTTGGAATTGTTTGGCGAATGACCGTCGGAATCTCTCTTTCCGAGATGACTTGGGGAGAAAAGAAAATTTGCCGACACTGGACATGCTCCCGGTCCAGCCAGCGGGAACATGTCCAGACGAAGGGGAGCTTTGTCATAACGACTTTCTGTTTTTGGACGCTTGCCAAACGGCCAACGACACTAAAACTTGGCGCGCCCGTTTCTGACGCCCGTGCTGGGACGGCTGGGCGCGTATCAAATCCAACCACACGGCGTGGCACCAAAAGGGAAGCTGTGGGGGTTTCGATTTCTGCGAGTCAACCGACCAGAAGCCACCCGAAAACGTTCCCCGTGTGTGTGTTTGTGTGGCTGGTGGTACCTTTCACTATCCCATGTCGGCCGGCGGAAGGTGTTCAAGTCCGCTGGGAGATTATGAAATCGCAAAGAATTCGTAATCAAATTCCGGTAGGATTCCCATTCAATGCAGCGAGGACGTGTGGCGTTCCGCATGACCGGAGCCCGGGCTAACAAAGCTATGACTGGCGTTTGGTGTTTGGTGCCGGGTATCAAATCACGTGCAAGAGTTCTGCGTGCGAGAGCGACGGTAAACGGATAGCGAAAGGTGGCCGGATCCCAAAACGGTCGCGCCCGGATCCATACGAGCTCCATACACGTAGCGGAGCGTATGGTCCGGCCGGCCGATTTCCGATAATGCCGATTATTGGACACGCCAGACATGGCTATTGATTTATGGGCCTGTAGGCTTCATTTCCTCCTTCAGCGTTCAGCGGGCGCGGACGGGTTCAACTTTCGATTTCACTCACCCGCCAACTGTCAAAAGCCGCCCGTACGTATTTGGAGGACGGAGCGGAACGGTTTGTTTCTGAACAGGGGAAGGTTTCTTTCTCCAAACAGTTTTTTCGATGTAGTTGGTGCCTTCATCTCTCGCAGGGAGTGTTATGATTTGGCGTCTTTTTTTTTGCTGTTGTTGCTGGGTTGGGTTTGGTTCAGGATCCAACACTGTTTTGAGCGGGCGCACAAAAAGGTAGAAACCGTAAACATGTTATTTGGTGAACCTGACAGCTGCCGTTTGTGTCATTTGTCGATCATAGCGTTGGTGGCTAGGTTAGGGGACTGAGCGGTTGGGAGGTTTTGGTGCGGGGCCTGCTGTCGTTTGATAACGTAATCGATCGCGCTCAATGATCAACTCTCAAACGAAGTTGGAGATACACGCATTGAAAGGGTATGCTGTGCCGAGTAATGTTAGGCGCTGTAAGACGTTGTGATTACAATTCAATTAGTGAGCCGGTGCTTGTTGGACTTTGCTGGAGAAAGATGTAATGCTGTTGCTTTTACAGTGTAAGATTAGATATGTATGTCTCCTCTATTAAAAAACTACACGATGTAGTTGGAGAGATTTCTCATAGATGGCGCTTTACGGACGACACTTATCTTTTTCAGATATTTGTATAGATTTGTACTTTAACTAGCATTCGTCGGAGCAGTTTTGAATTACTTTGCTTCTTTTCAGTGTTTTTACTTCATCCTTTATTTCTACTCCGCACGATAACGCTTTGACATTCAGAGATTATTATCTTTGCGCAATATTCCCTCCGATTGACTCACTAATTGTACGTTCCCAATTGCAAATAGTAATTACTGGTCCTTGCAGCTCTGCCTACTTTGTAGCCGAAGCTGAATTTCGCAACGAACCAAAACTGCATCTCGAACTCACGATGATCATCGTGATCCTACCCAAAACACTCGACGACCGTACCGCGAGCGTACACCTTGGGGGTTAAAGGGCTTCGCGTACTTACATGCCATGCCCATCGTACCCGTCAAAGAGAAGAGGGGAGAGAGAGAAAAAAAACGCGCGCACACACACATAGAATAAACATAATAACCGCCGGCAACTCTCTCTTTCGATGAATCACGCCATCAACGCGATAACGCGCGCGCGCGCGGTTGGATCGCCCGCATGACACTCTTGCGATTCAGCGATCGTGAAACAAAACTCACCCCCTTCCAGCTATCGAATGTCTTCCCCGGTCTCACCGCGACCGGTCCTGCCTGTCTCGAAGTCCCTTGCCGTTGGGAGGTCATGCGTTTTGCGCTGTGTCTCCGCGTACGCGCAAAGGCGGCACCACACATCGCAGGGTGATCTCGAGCAGCCCGAACTGGGCTCGACGTCGAAGTAAAAAAAAAAATCGTTATGTATGATACAGCCCGGGGCGGAGAAATGCCGCATAAAAAGTTACAAAATACTCTCCGACATCTTCGGCGTGCCGGTCGGTGTGTTGGCGCGCGGTGACTTCACGATCATCCCGCGCAACGATCAGCCCGGGCACATCGTGGAGCGCAGTGCGGAAGTGCGGAAATTAATCGGAGTACAATAAATAAGCCCGCTAACACGGCCGACGTTGACGAGGACGAGAATGCGTCGCTGAAGGTTACTTACTTGGAGGGCACGCCACGCTCTCGCTCCCTGGGCCGAGAGTATCGATCCGCCGATCGCGTTGAGCTTCTTTTCGATTTCCTTCGGCGGCGGTTATGTGCATTACAGGGGGAGGGGTGGGAAGCCTTACATTTTGGTGGGATGATTTCGGCAGAAATGGAAATTATCTGCCAAACGAGAGCCACGCCAATTGTGCAGCGCTTTTGCGTGTGCGTTGGCTTATGTTTATAGCTTATGTTTTTATTTCCCGGGAAATTGGGCAGTACCTTTTTGTGCGGTTTTGTTTTTGCCGTTTTAGGTTTGTAGGTTCCCTTAGTCGTCGCGTAGGGATAGGGCACGGGGGCAACTTTTGAATCGTGGGGACCGGTTTCTGCTTTGCGGGAAGAGAAAATTTATCATCCAGCTCCAGTTGGACGCGTCGTGAGTAAATTAAAATATTACAATTTTTATGAAACGGCAACGCGTGTTGTTTTGCGAATGGCGACAGTTGGCGGGCGTTACGCAACTTACAGTGTTGAGCGATCGTGTGATTTTGGGAAGCCGAGATCAACGAACTAACATAACAGGATCGAGAAGAGTGTGCGAAATTTAAGGAAGAAGTGAAAATACAAAAAAGTATTGTTCCTTCTCTATCTACTTGAGATGATACGTAAAGATTCAATACATTTCTGGAGGTAGAAGGATTGTCTGCTAGATGAGTACTAAGACCAAAGAGTGTGATGAAATTTGAATCTGTTTCAGTACTAGCGATGTGTAGAAGAGATGTCTGTTGGATGAGTACCAAGAACAATGAGTAAAATGAAATTTGGATCTGTTTTACTTCAAGCGATGTGGCATGGCAAGGAAGCTGTTCAAACACACGTTTTGAGAAGTAAATTTGTTTACCTTTAGCGTCCGTATCCCAGCAATTTTTCGTATGCGATTTTGCAAAAACGATGTCCCCAATGCTCCCACTGTTTAACGTGTTCGGGTGTTGTTGTTTTTTGCTTCCTTAATGTGCAATGGATTGGTCATTTAAAATTGATTACAACAATTGTATAAATTTGGCACACGTTTTGGCTGCACCCCATATAAACCTGAGTACATCGCCTTCGCACACGTCAGTCGTTTTTTCGAGTTCGAAAATGAAGCTATCACTTCCGCTAGTGCTGCTGTTCGCCCTGCTCGGTCTGTTCGTGACGGTAGCCGTTGGACAGACTCCCTGCTCGTCCGCCAAAAAGGTGCGATGTAACGTTCACTGTCGCGGCTATACCAAGCTCGGTTCCTGCTACGATGACAATTGCTCGTGTGTCGACAAACCGGCAGCAATGAAAGCTTCCATTGTGGCATGAATAAAATGGCAAAACGTTGATTCTTAAACAGCTCGTACGTGGCTTCGTTTTGGGAAGGAAAGAAATGACCACCAGACAGTATGGCTTTCGAGCTCAAGGTGTACGAGGAGCCCCCATCAGCAATCTCCAAGAAGAGGTCACCTAATACGGTGGCAGGACAAATTCACAGGTTTATTTTCACATCCCTATTTATTGCTGCCGTGTTTTGGGAAGCAAACGTTGTAAACACTCCACTCTTGGCCCAGGTCGCCCACTCGCACCACACGAAGGTTAATGGCAGGCCACTCCAGCGATCGTTTGGGTGGCAATTTTGTCATTTATTCAATTTCTGCGACCCAGTAGCCGGGACGTTACCGGGATGAGTTTGAAATAATTTTTGACAACACAGTCGCAGAAGCAACCATTTTACCGTTACGGTAGTTTTGGCATTCTTCGACTCCCAAGGAGTGTGTCTCCTCCTGGGGCTGTTGCTCTACTGTGTCGTTGTTTTTGTCTTCGCTCCCTTGAGGTCATACGCTAATCGACGTGCGAATGGATGATTTTGCAGTTCTCTCTCAACAGTTTATTCGATGATTGTTAAACATTTCTTTTTCGTATGGCGTGTGTGTGTGTGTGTGTGTGTGTGTGTGTGAATCCGTCCTAGAAGAAGCTTACTGGTATGCTATGGCTTACCGAAATGGACATTTAACCGAGACAGGGGCGTTGAGGTAGCTTATGGCAATGTGTGTCAATGGTAAATGGCGATCAGCCATTCGACGGACAGTTTGGACACCGAAGTTTGATGGTAAAAGTCTAACTATAGGGACGCAATGCAGTGTGGGAAGTTGAAGGTGAAATTTCGGAATGATGGCAGTGATAAATCTTTCCACTCTTTCCACATAGTGTGCACTGTTTCTTGCTAACTGTCGGTGGGTCTGTATGAATCTGCGTATGAAATCCGGTGTGTTATTGAAACACTTGTTTCAACAGACGGCATATTGGTCTTGTTCGTTTGTAAATTTTGAAGGTGCCTTTTTGAGTTGTAAAAAAACTGCGATCGATTCGGGAAAAAAACCCTTAAAACCTCCGCAACCCTCTACAATAAGTCTTTTTGAAGAACTGTGTAGAATATCTTTGCATTGCTATGCATCGCTCAAGGTTTGTCACAGGGCGAAAAACTGGCACACCGTATGTACAAACAAAACAACACACACACGCAACACCGTCTGTACTAATACGCAACACCGTCTGTACGGGCTGCCACTTTTCGGGAAAGTTTCATCAGTGTCCGATAGCACATCTCTGTCACAGCCCAGTGTGTGTAGAGATATCTTCGCGGACAGTCAATTACGCAGAAATCGCAGAACAGCCCATCCAAGATGAAATTCGCCGTTGTATCCTTCCTGTTGGTGGTCCTGCTTGGACTGGTGGCCGTCGGTGAGGCTCAGCTGAGGAATCTGGCCTGCGTTACGAACGAGGGACCGAAATGGGCCAACACGTACTGTGCCGCTGTGTGCCACATGTCTGGACGTGGCGCTGGATCTTGTAACGCTAAGGACGAGTGTGTTTGTTCGATGGCTTAAGATCGTGGTGGAGGAACTGGTAGTGAGCTAGTTGGATGCAGTTTGGAGATGGAAAGGCATAGTGAATACAAGGAATAAAGTTATTATCTACACTTATGCGATGTTGTGTTTTGGTTTTTACGCCTAGTACTTTGCATCTGATTGATGACGTTTATTAGGTTTAAATGGCAATTGTATCAGTAATTCGTGGTCCGGATCAATCCATCTATAGAATGGGATGTGTCTTTTACTTTATTTAAACGCATTATTCTTCTTCTTCTTTTGGCTCAACAACCGTTGTCGGTCAAGTCATGCCTGTACCACTTGTGGGGTTGGCTTTGAGTGACTTATGGGTTACCCGCCATAGCAGGATAGTCATTCCTACGTATGGCGGCACGATCCATTTGGGGCTTGAACCTATGACGGGCATGTTGTTAAGTCGTACGAGTTGGCGACTGTACCACGAGACCTGCTATACGCAGTATATTTATTGATTTTATCATAAAGCTTCATGTATTTGGTACTCGTAGTGTTGGTATCGTAGCTCTCCCGGATATTGGAACGGAGCTAATGATTCATAGTAGTGTGGAATAATGTTGTATAATCCTGAAATTTATTTCAAACTAGTATAATGAATACTTCTCCTTATTGACCTTACGATCTGCGTGATCATATCAGCCTTATGAGTTCCGACACGTTTGCGTAACTTATTAAGTACGACGCAGCCGACTTAGTTCTGGCTACGGGGGAAGATCAATACGAGACTTGAACTCATCACGGGTATCAAAAAGGGGAATTAGTAACAACTTTTACAATCTTACATCTAAATTGAACAATCTTCTTTCGGATTGAAGCTCAGCATAACAAATGATATGACAAATGATTTTTTTGTTTTCACATCTCGACAGTAGCTTTATTTCTTTGGAGGTTTGGTTCTAGATAGAAGGTGTTGCTCCAGTAACGTTTCCCACTTTTGGTAACGTTTATCAATCGTAAACGCTCGTTGGGGAAAGGCTTCCGTGATGCCGATGGATACGAGAACGATCAACAACAGGAATGGAAATACGAGATTCATGTCTACGGAATGTGCAACGTCCTGAGAGCAAAAGTACGAGTATATGAATCGTTGTTGGATGTCGTATTTGGCGCCAAGCCCTGCTTTTATAGTACAATGGGCACTGAAATTAGTAATATTTATTAAAACCTTGAGGCGCCACAGCAGGTGTGATATCCGAAATGTGTTTGCTTTGCACATATTGTATGCTCAGGTGTAATGTGCAAAACGGTTGCAAAAGAGGCGCCGAATCTCATCTGGTGCACAGTAGCACGTGGTAGATAGGCAAAACATAAAGCAGATGTTAAATTCCCGGCACTGCACATTCAGAACGAATTGGACACTCTTTCTTGTTATCTTTTGGTTGCAAACGGGTAAACGGGTTTTCATTCAAACAGAATTTAGTGTTTATTTCATGCCGTTGCTTTGGGCGTACCGAATATTGTTCCCCTGATCAGCTGTAGAAGGTTGGCGTGTTGATCTTTACTCCACAATTTGCTACCGAAAGTGCCAGCCTGGCTCACACCGACAGTGGCGAGAATGACAAACATCACTATTAGGAATGTGAGATTCATTTTGGCCAATTTGAGCGAAGAAGATACTGAACGATTAGCAGTTTAGTTAACTTGTGTGGCTTTTATAGTACGGTTATAAACAAAGCGTCATCAAAGTTCTCAATTTGTGCAGAAAATTGTCGGAAGAGTCTATTGTAACAGTTGGCTTGGTAAAAAAAGTATAATCGTGTTTTCTTTTATATTTGTGGATTCAAGTGCGTTGTGATAAAACGAAGTGAGGCCATGAGCAAGACAGAACGCTGAAAGAACGTCGCTAAGGTTGGATTTTATAGTGAAAAGAATTATGAACTGATATCAATGACTAGTTTAAAGGGTTTTTTTTGCGGTTCCCCATAATTGTCGTTATTATACGATGTAATCCAAAATAGGTTCTTGCATGTTGTAGATTCCAGTGGCGGTGACATGCTACATGTTTTGATGAGGCTGAAGTACTGTGCCGCTGTGTGCCGCATGTCTTGACGTGGCGCTGAATGAGAATTATGTCAGCGCTTCAGAGTTTTGATCTATAAATCTATAGAATGGATTTTTTCGTTTCATACTTCATAAAGTTTAGGAATCGGTTTTATCATCGAGCTTCGTTCAATTGATACCGAACGATTGATCTGAAGTTTGAAGTTTGTTTTCACTTACTATAGTGAATACAAGTTCTTTTTGGCGTAACGACCTACGCGGTTATACCAACCCTATAAACTTCGACAGACTTTCGAGACTAAGCTAGTCCTAGCTACGTGGGAAGTTTCATACGAGGGTCATCACGGGCATCGAGTAAAGATAAAAGCAACTACTCTTAGAATCTAATATCCTAGAAAATTGAACTCGTTTCTTTCATATTGTAGCTTCAAATTACAAAGGCTTGTTAAGTTTTCATATCTCGACAGTAGCTTTATTTCTGTAGAGCTTTGATTCTAGATAGAAAATGTTGCTGCAATCGCCATTTTCCCACATCTGGAAGCGTTTATCCATCGTAAACGCTCGTTGCAGAAAGGTTTGTGTTATGTCAGAAATGAAAATACGAGATTCATGTTTTTTGGTTGCATGCACATCACAACTGTAATTGAAACATAATCTTATGTTTATTTCACACCTTCTTTGTGGGCTCAGTGCGTTTTGACTGGATTAGCTGTAGCACTCTGTCGAGTTGATCCTGCCTCCACGATCTCACGCCGGCCTGGCTCACACCGATAGTGGCGAGAATGACAAACATCACTATTAGGAACGCGAGTTTCATTTTGGCCGATATGAACACTTTGAGCGATGAAGATACTGATCGATTAACAGTTTAGTTTACTTGTGTGGCTTTTATAGTACGGTTATAAACAAAGCGTCATCGAAGCTCTACACGCGATTTATTGAGAAGATTGTCGTAAGCGTCTATTGTAACAGTTGGCTTGGTAAAAGAAGTGTAATCGTGTTTTCTTTTGCCGTTGTAGATTCAAGTGCGATGTGATAAAATGAAGTGTGACCATGAGCAAGATAGAACGCTCGAAGAACGACGCTGCGGTTGGATTTTAAAGTAAAAAGATTTGGAAACTGAAGTCATTGACTAGTTTAAAGGTTTTTTGCGGATCCTCATAATTGTCGGAATTATAAGATGTTATTCGAAATAGGTTGCGCTTCTTCCATGTTTGTTGATTCAAGTGTCGGTGACGTGCTAGGTAAATGATTAGAGCACCAAGTGGTTCTTATTTTATCTTAGTCAGAAGAGTGGAGGGTCTGTACTAGATTTGAACCCATGACGGAGGATAATTTTGCTCTCGTACGGGAATGTCATCATGGTCATAAACAAAAACGTCACTTTACGATTAATCTTCATCCATTGTATTTATTCAGATTTTAGTGTTGATACAATTTATCCTACACGTTTAAAACGTTCTTGAAGTTGTTTCAAATATGTGTGTATGTTTATGTTATTCATTAAACCTTGAGTCATGGTAGCACTGACACAAATGAGAATCACAAACAATACCATAAGAAACATGTGCTTCATTTTGAGTGATTTGAATAATGTGCGTCTACAAACGGATGTGTGCCTTTTATAGTTCAGCAACCCGTAACTCTGCAGTTTGTTCTAAGATATAGGATGGAAGCTACTTGAAGCTGTGTATTGTCACAGTTGGTTGTGGTAAAATTGGTAACGTGAAATAGCGTTTTTTTGCATTGTGGTATAGTAGATACCAGTACAAAGTGTCGTAAAAGAAAGGAAAACAGCAAAGTAGAATTTTGTGAAGTCTACAATGTTGTTGAATGTAATGTTTATCAATTGAGATCAACGCAATGTAAATGAAACAAAAACATTAATAAAGAACTTTGGTGTGACATATTTCAAACAATGTTACTAGTTACTGCTTTCTAGAAGTGGATTGTAGCGAAAACACTTATTCAACCGATTGTGATGAAAAAGCTACAACTCAGCTAAAGGTTGGGAAAAAACATTGCATGTGATCAAGAACAAATAAAGCTGTCGATTATTTGAACAAACTTATTTGAATACCTTGAGAACAGTTTTGAGAATTTTGAGATTCTAAATCATATCCAAATAACTGCTACGTATTCATTTTTCACATTGAACAACAATATCTTCTCTCTCTCTCTCTCTCTCTCTCTCTCTCCTTCTCTTTCTCTCTCTTCAGCTCATGAAAAATAATTAAAATAAATTATACGGTTCTAGTCCCCAAAGATGAAAATAGAAGAAAAGCATTTGACAAAAAAATGTGGAACGCTTCACGATTTTGCGTGTCATCCTTGCGCAGGGGCCATGCTAATCTTCTCTGTATCGTTCCAATTTTAGTATATGTCCTGCCAAAGCAAGGACAAGGACGAGGGGAAAAAACGTTGTATATATACTTTGCACTTTCAATCCGTGCTCTAGCGATGCATAAAGGATATTCAGGATGGATTCCTTGCCTGAGTGTGACTGTTGTAAGGTTTTGCTCCTGCCGTAACTCGCGCTAATGTGGTGTTTCATCATCTTTTCTCTTTGCTTCATACATTTTTTGTCAAAACTCATTACTCATTGCAACGCGTTGAAGTATCCCAAAAGAATAAAGAATTTTCATACGATTTATTCAAAAAAAGAGATTTCTAGAATAACCGAGAGCCAAACCGCAGCAGTGTATATGTGGCCAACAGTCACTCATCATCTAATGCTGGAACTCATTCAGCCGAACGTCGCGTACCGTGGGGTTCGCATCGCAGTGAGAAAGAGAAGAAAGAGCCGGCAAAGGGTGAGAGCTCGTAGCAAGAAAGTGTGTGCTCGGGTTTGTATTTCAAGCAAATACCATTATGGCAGAAATTTGAAAATTTTTTTGAAAAAATAAAACATTTTTACATAATTATGTATACATTCTGGTAAAAATAATGTTTATTTTACTTCAATATTCTGTCACAAAATGTCTCTACGGAAATTTTATTCGATTTAGCACATTTACGTGCACGAAACGCCGACAGCATGGCTCACGCCGTTTTGCGCACGAAGCGGAGCAGAGCAGGCTTGGTGGCGCAACAGCCGAACCGAGCAGCTTCATTCGTGTTTCGAACGCCAAGGCAAGCACGCTGTCGTCGACCAGTGGCGTGTAGTGGAGTTTTGTAAAGGCAATACGCGCGCTCGAAGTTTTAAGCTCAATTTACACAGAGGCTGGCGCGCAACGCTCGCGCAAATAAACAAACAACTAGCATCCGCGTGGTTAAGGTCGTACGCGGGTTGTTTTGTTTCCTCCGCGTGACAGTTTTTGTATACTTTTTGCAGTGCTGTGTTTTTTAGTTGTTTTTGTTGTAAAGCAAGCAATTGTCCTAGTGGTGGACAAATGCGTCGGTGTACGTTAACTGGAGCTGTATCAAAAATTTCGTTCGATTGACGATTGATTGTAACACAGTTTACTATCAAATGACAGGGAAAGTGGTGGCAGTGATTTGAAAAGTGATACAACAACCCATCACCACGACCTCAGATTTGCAGATGAAATCTGACTGTTTTCGGCCGGTGTGGATTTAGTGAGTGTTTTTAACTGCGCGGGGAAAGAAGCCGGCAAAGGCAAACTTTCACAAATCGGCCAACCGTTTTCGGTTTGATATGAATAATTAATTTCCCGCCAGTTGTTTTGCGCCAACACGCACGCACACATGATAGGGTGGTGCGCTTTGATGTGATTCTTGTTGAAAAGGGAGTGTAAAAAAGTAGGGAAGCGTGAACCCCCTTTTTGTCAACGAAAAACTACGCAACAAGTGTGTTCTGAAGGGATAACGCAAAAGGCCGCCAACATAAACCAAACAGTAATCAGCAACCGTCTGGATTGAATTTGTGTACGTGTGTTTGTGTATGGTTGCGGTGTGCAAGAAAGGTTCAGAAAGGCTTGCCATGTGAGAGCGAAGTTTTTACTTTCGTTCGGAATCGCTCACCATCCGCGGGTGACTTTTAGTTTCGTTCCGATGCTAATGGTGTCCGGTTTGCTGTGCCGTCGCAGACCGGGACAGGAGCAGTAAATGGTCTCCTTAACGATGGTGCAGGTGCTTGGCGATTGTGTCGATTCTGTCTAACCAGTGTCGGTGGTTTCACCCTTTGTGTGAGAGTGTGTGTGTGTGTAGTTTGACAAAACGAACCGAGGAGAAGCATAAACACACTTTAACCTCACCCAAAAAAAAAAAAAAAACCAACAGTCCCCTTCAGCTGGAGACAGTGAAAACAACAAAGAAACCTTGTTCGATCGATAGCCGATTTCGAGTGCGCCGAAGTCGTCGTCATCTTCAGGTGGAACCGGTTTCCCTGGTGTAGTAAGGTGTATGGATATAGATAGCGAAACGCTCGCCCCCAAGGAGCAGACGTACAGGTGATCTTAGACAGTTGCTTAAGATCGTGAAAGATGCGTTTGCTACCACCGCGTGACACGTACCATCGCCAAGAACGTCCAAGTAGCTGCTGATATTGATTTTGCACAGTACACACACGCACACACATAGAGTACCAGCGGCAACAAAACGTGTGACCGCCAAAGTCGTCGCCGGTGCCCCCGTAGTGTGCAGGGGAATTTATCGATTTTCTCGCGACGACCGTCCTGTTTGCCAGCTGTTGGTGCTCGCCCGGATACACAGTCACGAACGCCACGTAACCCTGCAAATCCGCGGCCACGGGTGACAGAATCAGTTGGCAGAATGTATTTGGTACAGGTAAGAACACAGAACACAGTCCCTTGGTAGCAAGTGGGCTTCTTGGTGCCTACCCGTGTTAGAGTGTGGGACAGCAAAAGTGTGAGAACGGTTTTACCTTCCAGGGTAACACTTTCCACACTGGCACGACCCAGTAGCTCCAATAAAAAGTTAGGAAAGTGTCCCAGCCCGAATTGGCTCAATCAAAACAGCCGAGGGGAAAATCCCAAAGCAAAAGAACACACACACCACATCATCCCAATGCTCGAGATGGACACTTTAACGTGGTGCCATATTTCTTGGGCAGTAATTCCACCAGTGCTTGTAAAGCAATTTATCCCAGCAAGCGTGAGAACAGCCGGGATTTTCGTCTCATTTCCATTGCCTCAGAGGCTGGGGTAGGTGTGTGAATGGACCTCGTTGAAGATGATAGCACTTGAAAAGCTTTTACCTTCAGCTGCTTTTGAGTGTCATCCGACAGGGGGAGATCCTGTTTTTTGCACGATCACTTCCTTCTTTCATGTCAATTTTGCAAAATTCCATACACGGCTGTATTGCAGCTTATCTCGGCTAGCGATCCATCGCAGTGTCCATTATCAAGGTAATAGCACGCGGTATGTGTCATTTATCTGTGATTTGCTGCGCTCTCGCGCCTAAAGGTCATTGCCAATGTCTGTGACATTGTTGCGGCTATTGTAACAGCAAATTGGCGATCAATGGAATGTGTTATGTTGATAGCATTGGAGGCCCTACCTCCGGTGGCCTTTCTGTGATTTATTATTATACATCCTCAGGACGCCAAAGGCGCGCAGAAACTTTAAAAAGCTTCGATCGCAGAAGAGGTCATTACTTTTTGCACGCAAAACAGAGCCTGGCATGGTTGTTGAAGGTGGTTTATTTAATTATCAAAGCAATAGAGGGCGTTTGCTTATCTCACTCGATGGCCTTTCGCGTTGCATTCATAACACTTTGCCGAAGGCGTCAACGAGACGTGCTCTATGATGCGTGTTTGCGCGCGCGCGCGCCAATGAACGTGACAACTTCACGAACGATGTAATAACACGGGGTTTAATGTGTTTGTAGACTTTGCATGTTGCAACGGCAGATAGCCCGTCGAAGATATGGTAAAAAGAACGAAGAACGCAAGCGGGGGAAAAAGCATCTTTGATTACAATCGTCTGCATCGCGATGGATGCCGTGCAAAGGTATGCGTGCATCGGGGCGCGTTCGAACGGCCAAAATTAAACCAAAATCTCCCTCCCCCCCGAAAAAAGATGCTTATCCCTTGAAGCGTGTCCTTCAAATACCAGCCGAATTAGCGGGTGGTAAACAATTTAAATTTTTCCACACTGTGAAATTCTGTCTGTTATTCCCATCTCTTCCACTCCTTCGTTGGCAAGGATTGGATGCATGGTTCCCTTCCTTGGACGCTGTTGTGTTCGCTTGATGCGCTTGTGATTCGAGGAATATATCATCCCTTGAAGGATGAATTTACACAACAGTCCGCCACTCTTCAACCATCTGCCTCTAGCATCGTTCCCTGTTTTTGTGTGTGTGTGTGTTAAAAATTGGAATCCCTTTTTCCGCCTTTACCTTGTAGGGGTGTGTTTAATTTTGTTGTTGTTAAAGCCGCAGCTCAACTTCCTCGTTTTGTTGGCTTGGCAAGTCCTTGCGTGTGCGCTCGCGCGCAAGGGGACCCGCAAGGGCTGAAGGCTAACCGGTTGCTATAAACAACGCGCTCGGTCGATAAATTGCTCACGGGCAGCCGATCGGCATGCTGGCATGGCGTGGTCATAATTTCTGGCGCTGATTATTCTGTTCGCCTAAAAAAAAGGTTCGTGGCTTGCGTCCCTGGGGAAGTCTTTCGTTTGCCCCGCTGAACGAACGTTATCCCTGCGTTCTTCTTCGGGGCGTTTTATCCTTTTGGTGTTGCGGGATCTTTCTAAAAAGGGATCAAATCAACGCAAACACAGATCTGATGTGTTCGTTTTTTCGTTGTTGTTGTTGTTGAGGGGAATTGATCCCTTGCCAACACAAAAAAGCACGCCAAAAAGGAATATATATTCTAACGAAGTGAAAATTATGCATCAGAAGGCTTTGTAATGATATCCGTCGATCCGGTGGCCTTCAGCCGGGACTTCCTGTGCAATTTTGACACACAATCAAAAACGCTTTTGCTGTCAGCTTTTGGGCCAAAGAGCTACTGGTGGTGGTGGGCTTTGGTTAGCCGCGTGAGCTCTTCTTGGAATCAAAACAGCAAGCCCTTAGGATTGATGTTTTTTTTCTGTTTTGGGTCTCGTGTTTTTATTCTGTTTCTTTTGGCGTTTTTTTGTAAAACACTTCCGAGAAGATATTGAATCTGCACATTAATTGAAAATGTTGCCCCGTTGATGAACAGGAACAACACAAAAACAAACCAATCAACCATACAGCAGTTTTTATTGGACGTTCTCGATCTTTACAGTAGTCGGTTTACTCGTTTTGAGGCGGAAGACAAGTTATTGGGTTTTTTTTTCTTCATCTTTTCGTTAGGAACTCGACAAGTAAAACTAATTAACGCTAATTATTAAGGAAAGCCCAGCTTCTTTTTTCTTACTAGTTACAAAAAAAAACAGCCTCTTATCTGGGTTCCGTTTGTTTTCTACGCAAACCGAAACACATTTACTGTTATGTTCATTCTCTCATCTCTATCGACAATCGATCGTTGCCTGCTTGCCTTTCTTCGATCGATTCTGAAGGCAGAATGATAAATGAATGGTGTAAAAGTGAAATTCATCATACAGAGTGCAGTGCAGCCTCCAAGTTCTAAGCTCGGTGCAAAATGAAATTTCAACCTGCTGGGAACATACACGCAGGTGCTCTGCTCCCATATATGTGCCCGAGTTTTTGTTCCTTCACAACGATGCAAGCCGATGTTGATTAGCTCGCAACCATCCATGTAACTGTCCTCTTGTGGGACAAGAACTGCTGACCGATCATACATAAACGCCCTCCGAAAAACGGGTTGACCGACGCGACTAGACATGACTTTCTCACACAAGCCTCCACCGGTAATTTGTTGTCGAAAGAATATTAACGCCCAAAAATGGTCAAATTTGTTGATCCATCCAGCTACTCACGCACACAAAACAGACAAAAACGCTGTTGCTGCCCACTGCCACACGGTTTCATTCGGTGGTTCATTGTAGCTAAATCCCTTTCTAAATGAATGGACAACAAAAACAGGGGCGCCTGGTGCGCTAGTACTTGTGCCCCTAGGTACTGGAAAACGGTTTCGGTAGACGCTTGTTAAAATTCAATTAAAAGGTGTTGAAAAATAAATTTACACCTAACGGGGCGTACCGAGCGCTGGTGTGTTCGCTACAATTTTGGCATTTCACTGGGAGGAGAAAGGAATACACACACACAAAAACATAAGCCAGAATACAAAACACAAAAAATGCGATTATGAAAGGAGCAGTACTGGTTTTTTTTTATTTAATGTTACTTTTTACACGATTGCTTACATTTAGCCCGGGTGTTGTTGTTTCTTCTCCCTTTCTCAGTGATTTTAAATGTGGTATAAGCATTCATAATCACTTTGCATAATGATGTTAATGATCGTTTAAAGTATATCACTTGAACGGTTTGTTTTTTTTTGGGGTGAGTTTTTACCCCACAACTTGGCGACAAGCTACGGCTCTCGGTATGCATTATGTATGAGACCTGTCGCGCTGGAGATGTTATTTGGTCGAACCACACTCACTCCAGCTTAGGCTATTTGGCTGTCTGTATGTCTGTTTCTTCAACAAAAAAACTTCGTTTGCAGTTTAACTTTCTCATCGACATCCCGCCGCGACAACAGTTGGACGGAATCGGGCGAGTTTAACCTCGCGCCCGCGCTACCGTTTGACAAACGACGTACGATGGTGATGATTTTTCGGACGACTCGCTTTCAGCAAACGGTCCACTCGAAAAACGGAAAACAACAGCCCGCCAAAATAAAAAGCACCTGCTACTACTACTACCACTACTTGAAGCCACCCCGGGGGGAAAGTGTAGCAAACGAACGCCCTGACAGTTGGTGAAATTCATAAACCCACGCCTACGTGCCCAAATGTGTCGTTTGTGCGGCGCAAGGCCTTCGGGGAAGGTAGTTGGGATTGGGTAAATTAAAACTAAATTTAAAACGCATCATTTTCTCTCCTTCCTAATCAGCTCGTTTTCATGTGTACGGTGGTGTGTTGCTACTGCTGTCGCTTCCGCGTCTGCTGCCGAGCCTGCCGACCCTCGGTCACGGTCGAGGTTGCCGTTGTCTGCTGGTTTGTCGTCCAACCGTTTCCACTGGCGAAGCACTGGTGAAGAGTGCTTCCGAAAAATAAAAACTTTCACTCGGAAAAGAAAACGATACCAAACCGATTGTCACGATGGAACGAACCGATCACCGTCTGCACCGTTTCGGCTGTGTGGTGGCTGGTGTGGTGCAACCGCAGAAGGGTCAAAGTGTCTTGTTTTGTACTACCCCGGGATCTTTTTTTTCCTTCAAACGTCTCTGCTCTATCTCTTTTATCCGATAATGGAAAGCTGTAAAGGGGGAACTGTTGTCACCGTCGGGAAGAAGAGAAGCATTAGAAATTGGGAGAAGCAGAGGACAGGGATTAATTGTACGCACTTGAGAGCATCGCCAGAGTCTTCATCACACGCCCGCATGACATCTTCATCGCTTGCAGGCTGTGGCTAATACGATGTGGAATTTTTCGTTGGGTTTTGTCATCGGCTTTAAGTCGTGCCCCAGTAAAAACCTTCCTTTGTGTGGTGGAATAAATAATGCTCGATCAATCTTACGCGCGCACTCTCTCAATGGCAATGCGGGGGTTTTCCTTCTTCCTGGGATTCCAACCTGGAAGGACCTTAGTACCTGCAGCACTAGCATAGGGGCCGCAGAAGTTATCCCGATCTCCCAGCAGCAACCGCACTCAAAATGTGGGTCTTCATTCATTGGGAACCTGCACCTGCTTGCGTATAGGAACATGTACGTGGTCGGACTCGGCTCAACCGTTCATGCCCAACCTATCGACCCATTGCATCATCGACGACCGACTGTCGTTTATCCAGTTTTCGTTTGCCTTCCCATCTAGGGATGAAAAAAAAAACACAGTGTGATCTAGTGGTGGTCATGTACAATCGGCACACGGAACGAGTTGCATCTCCAGGCTATTGCGAGCACGCATTCACGGACCGCGGCATTTCGCACTATGCAATCGTACCTTTCCATTTTTTGTTGTACCCTGCCTGTCCGCAAGCAGTGATCGCATTCCTCCTGCTCTCCTTTCCACTGGAGCTCGAGCGAAAGTTCGTGTGTCATGTCATGTGCTGAAACGAAAGTGAAGAAACCATATCACGTGGCTGCTGCTGCTACCTGGTGGTGGACTTTCCGAGGTCCTTCTGATGTTTGGGTTAGTTATGCACTCGGTAAGGGATTATCGGGGAAACGCGAGGGAAAGGAAACACAAGTGGTTTGGTTTGTTGTCATGTTTTGGGGCAATTGAATCATCGAAACAGTTGTACGCTTTGTTGGACGACATATGGTGGTGGTGTTTCTTGGGTAAGTGTGTTATCCTTATACAAGACGGAACAGGTATACGAGGTGGATGATAAATGAGGGTTGGGATGAGATGTAATTGAAGGCTTTTTATCGATTAGGTTTGAAGAAAACTTGAGATATTTTGGGGTTTTGATCTTCTGGAGATATATACTGGATTCTAGTGTTAGAATATGATGTACGCAGCGTTATCTGATGTTTGAATTGATGTTAACAATGTCACTCCAGGATCATATCAAAGAATCTGCCCTATTGAAGCTCTTTAAAAAGGAATTCAAGACATAAGTATAAGTATCGTGCATAAGTATCGTTGGAATTTTCTTTAAAGAATTTAAAGAATTATATAATTCAAATTGAAGTACATTCTTGAAGAATTGGGCAGTTTTTGGTTCTAAAAGCCACAACTTTACAAAGCTATCTGTGTCATATACATCCAATTGATCGAAAAAAGTCTTTCTGAAGTACAATGGGCGTGCCTAAACGATTGCTCTATTTACACCAAAAAAGTGTGTAATTGTTGTCGTACGGGCCAGTACGGTAAATTGCTACGATGCTACCAATGCTACAGCTTTCACAAAGCTATACAAAAACACCTTAATAAGCTACACATCAAAACAAAAAACCCCCGATCAGTGCCGAATGGATTCCACAGCATACGGCCCAACCCATCAACCCGATCGGGCGTCGAGTGACGAAAGAAACGAATTGTTTTAAATTGCGAAACTAATACAACAAGCGACACAATATCGATTCGCCATCTTGGCCTTACAATGGAGAAATTAGTGTACGGTTGGCGGGTGGTACTGTTTTTTTTTCTTGCTCAATCTAAATCCCCTCAATATTGCTTCTGGAAAGTGTTGCAGATGCCCCAACTACGGGCAGTATGGTTCGATCGCTCTGGAAGGCAAAACGTGAGGCACCGATCAAATGGGTAACGATCCGCCAAATTAGAGACGCTTTTGTCTCGCGCTCGGTGAACGGACGAAGTGGCTAGAAATTCTTGCCACCTTCAAGACCTGCCGCTTCTCGGCTTTAAACGCAGCGGCACAAAGGTGGAGTCCCTCTAGGCGCCATGAGCGTGTGTGCTCGTAGGGCGATACATAAATGGGCTAATGGTTTTATCTGGTAGTTCATTTCCGCACCCTCTCTAATTGACGCAATCTCATCACTATGGCGACGCAAGAACCGAACCGAGCAATGTAACAGCCGGGTCCACTTTTCGTCCATCATCAGCGGATGATCATGCGTAGCGGGCGAGCCGGCAATGCTACGATATGGAAGCTGGGAGCCATTTCTCCGATCGCGCTTTCCCTCGGGTGCATCTTCCAGAAAGCAGGGGGCGATTGAAACCGTGGCGCACAGTTCGCGCGAGCTAATTTAAATCCCACCTATCGCGCCGGCTAGAATGAAGTGCCAGAGTGGAGTGGAGCCGGGCCCTAGGCGCAGTAGAACTTTGGCTGGCAAGCACTCAAGGGTGCCGGCGGCGTGCGCACTGCAGAAGGGAGAAATGTTCGCCCCATAAAGGGCTAGAGCTAATTGCTGTTTACATTATTTATCGCCGCCTGTCTTTTGATGGTTTCATGCCCAGTGGAGGGGTTTCAACGCTTCCCGCTGCTGCTGCTGCTGCGGCTGTAGAACGCGGGAGGTTCTGCCATGCTGCGGGATTCAACAAAAGACCCGTTCGGTGGGCGAGTGGGTCCGAAGTGCATGCACACGTGTTGGATGCTCGGCCGCACGTTGTGTTGGAGTCAATCAGAATGGATCAATTTCGTCGGATGGCTTGTAGTAGTAGCCCATTACATCGATCGCTCTCTACCCACGGGCAACGGATCTACAGCGGTACATCTAGCTCTGCACGTGGGAGTGTATGTCTTGGGATTTGTTTGGCTCAATCTCGTCCGCTCCCAAGCGGTGACCTTTTGAGGGTGATAGTTTCTGTCGGCTGAAAGATATCACTGCCAAAGTTCCAACACTTTTCTCCATCCGGTTCACGCTAGAATTCCCCAGCTCTTTGCACCGCGAGTTTTCGAGGCTAATTCTGTGCCCCGGATGATGGGATCGGGAATCGATCGGAGGTTCTAATAGTCTCTTCTTGCTCTTCCATCTCCCCGCAGGGGACAGAGTGGTGTGTAACGGGAGGGATCGTTTTCACAGGCGCGGGATACCGTTAGGGCAATCAAAATCAAGTCAAAACATCGCACCATCAAAAGCCCGCTGGGAGCCGTACCTTGATCTCGAGGAGCGGGGAGTAGCCTAATATAGGATCCGGACCCGAAGCTGAGCACTGTTGCATCAGTGCAATCCCCGGGGTTCTTAGGGGGAGAGCGGGGAGGCTTCAGATATTGCTAGGCGAGGGCCAGGGATTTCAGATCCCTTAAGCCGAAAAAAAGCGCGGGCCGGTGTCAGATCTCGCCCCAGAATCGCTTCAATCAAACAGGGGGGATTGGGGGACAGACTGGTTCGGATCAATTTATGACACGATGATTACGGACATTACCGAGGTACCGGCGGTAACTTTATGGAACGCGCTAGAAACTGGAGCCTTCCAACTTCTCGAAACCACGACAACAATTCAACGTTGTGACAATGTTCCTAAGGAAAATGAGGTCGTTTGTATGCTTCTTCTTTGCGGTGACGATGCGAGACAATGGCGTCTTTGGAGATCGGTTGACTGGTAGTCTATTCTTTCTCTGGGGGTTTCTTTTTCTTGCTTGGAGCTCGTTGTGAGGCTGCAGTGACAATTGCTCTATTGTAGCGCTAAACATTGAAGTACTGTTTCGTCTTGCTTTACCGATTCGGTACGGAGCGCGGTTTAAAAGGTGGAAGCATTTGCATGTTGAACTCGGATGGGTCACGTAGTTACGGCAATGGTGTGTGTGTGTCCGAAAAACAACTCCAAAACCATGTCTGAGAACCATTTTCAAGCCACACTTTGGAGTATGGTTGCGTCCTCTGCGGATGGGGAAACCCACCCAGAGAGTAGCGCATCCAAGGGAACATCTCCAAAAAAACAACAACAAACCCCCACGACCTAGCGGTCAAGTGAAGCCATTGCAGTGCATATTTCATGTGGACACTGACGCCCTGTTCACGGAAATGTATTCCAGGCTCAGAAGCTCAAACTCACACTGACGTAATCGAGCCGGGAGAGCTGATTATGTTTTATTTCATCGTGACCACACACTCATCGGGCAAGTCACTGGGATTGAGGGGTAGTTTGGGGATTTCTGTTTTTGGTCCGGTTTGTGCGCTGGTTTTTTATTTATTGGTGTTTGCTCATTGGCACCATAAAACCCTACCGGGGCAACAGTTTTTGCCGTGTGTGTGTGGATGTGTGTGGACCTGTTGCGTCCCCTACCCCGAACACGGGCGCACGATCTGTCCATCCATCCATCACGAGCGTCCAAAGCGACGGACCGCAACCAGGGATCTCGCTCGAATTGGCGTTGACAGATTGCATCCTGGTGGGCTGGGCGAGGAGGAAGTGAACTGGTTCGGCTGAACACACACACCAGAGACACGCTTGGGGAAAGGGGAGCGGCTAGTCACGATGCGTGTACCACGTATCCATTCGGGGAAAGTGATCGTGTTGAAGGTTATGTACACACGCACATGCCCATATTTGATGTTGCGAGGAAGCGGCTGGCCGGAAGAAAATTGCACTGCCAGTACATCGTGCGCAAACACGCCGAGATTGATCCTCCCGGGGGAGCAGCGTCATCTGGATGGAAAGGCGAGTGACAGATGCCTGGAAGCTGACGACGGGACACTGCGGCGACGGTTTCGCATCTATCTTGTTTAATTATCTTGTAGAGTGATGAGCCGGCTACTGCGCTGGCGGGATTGCTTTGATTTTGTTTTTATCTTTTTGCTCTCTTCCTAATTACCTGCCACATGCTGGCGATTACGCCGACCCTTTCTTAGCCTAGCTCAGCAAATTATCCGCTAAACGTTGCTATTGGTCGCGTTTGACTGAGGTAGAGAGGTCTTAATAAAGTAAAAAAAAAGTAGCATAAGAACGATGGAGGTAATTTCTGAGTCATTTTTATAACGAAATTCTTTCCCACTTCTCTTCTCTCCCTTTCCAGGTAAGCATTCATAATTGTGAATGGCAAACGGTGCACCGGGATCTCTGTTCCGAGCGTGATTTGGTGATGCTGAGGCACGGCATCCTGTACACGTAAGCGATATTTGACGACAGTGTCCTAGGAAAACATTTCAAAGCTACACTGCTTCGGGTTTACAGTTTAAACAGCGTGCAGGGATGTATAATCCTTTCTGTATGCGTTCGTCCGCCTGTTGCGGTCTTTGTCTGGTTGATTGAGGATATTCATCATAATAAAGGCTGCCAGTTGGGTAACGGTTGTGGAAATAGAGGGGGGTTTGCGCTGGAGTTGTGCTGCATTGCCAGATGGTGAAACAGGATTTTCAATTAGAGGAGGGATTGTTCGGGACGGTTGTTCTTCGGGATTGCATGTTCGGGATTGCACCGGCAAATGAAGTGGAAGTGAGAACAAACTAAAACCCCCGCCATATGCCTTTTGGAGTGGAGACCCTGAAGGTTCTGGAACAGGTTTTTGTGCTCTTGTGAAGGTGTGTGTGTGTGTTTACGGCTGTTGTTCCATTTGCAAGTGTGATGAACACTGCGGGATGAGCGGCAGTGGTTCCGCTCCATGAACGCGGGAAGACGATTATATTTTCGAAGCATCACACCGGCTGGCTGCTGCTGCTCGGCCGATTATGTGCTCGGTTCTACTCGGAATTGCCCATAAATCGTGGCATTTGTCAGGCATTGTCGTATCGCAACAACACACAAAAAAGCGGTGACGATCATCTTCAAAAACGATCTAAAAGGTCGGTATTGTTTGGGATGGTGTGTCGCCCCAATCCCCGAGACAACAGTCCAACCCAACAGTTCCGAGCTCCCCATTCTAATGCATAATGCCTTTAAGAGCGTTGGATTATGTGGTTATGCTGCTTCGTTTGCTGGGCTCCATCCTTGAAGTTTTTTTGTTGCTGTTGTATGGTAGCATCTTCAAGAAGAAAAAAAGATCATACCCCGAGCGGGAAGAGAACACAGAGAAAAGAATAAGACCCGCAACGAAAAAAAGAGGAGTGGTGGTATTAATTTCTCATAAACATAATCTTGTCACCATCCACTTTTTTTCAACAGGGGGGTTTGGGAAGTTTGTCTGCAGCATGCAGCTCACGCTCGTACACTTTTGCCGCTGTCTCTGCTGTGCTACCGGATCGATACGATCAGATCCTGTCCGATACGATCGGTGATGCAGTCTCGGTGAGAACATGAGCAGCAGCGTCGGTAGGAATGTGCTCTTAAAATCCGGTACGATCCGACGCTATCGAATTTCTGAGGTTGTCCGGTCGTCCCTTTAAGCCCTAAAGCTTCCCAGCGCTACCATTCGATGTGGCTACTGTTTCCGGCTATAAAGTCGATAATGGATGTTCGAAAGATGCGCTTGTACGATATTTTTTTCTCAACTCCCGAAGATCTGCTGGACAATGATGTCAAACTGCAACAAGAAGCTTCGATGGGATGAGATTTAATCCTTTTTCGTTTGGGAAAGGGATGTAAAAGAAAGGGACTAGAATAAGTGAGACTTCGTTTGAGAGTGTGAGCTCCAAACAGGGACTTATGCGACGGAACATTATGATCTCTTAGACGGGAAGTCACTGTCTGCGTCTTTGGGTCGTTCGCTGCTAAACAAAAAAACAAATCCACCATAACGATCATTGGTAACCATTCTAGTCCACTCCCTTTCTTCAAACACCCGACGTCTTTGCTCGGAGTCCTTCAGCGGGATTTGCCTCTCCAAAACGAGAGCAAAAGTGAACGGTAAAGACATAAACTGCGTACACCGGTAACGCTATGCGGGCTAAGGGGCCACGCGATTGCGAATGCTTTTCTGTGCTGTGCTGTGAGAGAACCGGGAAAACAGGTAACAGTTGGAGACGGCTTTTGGGGTGCACCCTCGGCTCGGCAAACGAAGGCCGCGCAAATGGCGCAGGAAGTAAAAGTGGAAGTTTCCGCTAGAATGTGAAACAGAACGAAATGATAATTAAAAACACTCCGGTAGCCCTTAGGGGGAATGGAGCGGGCTTTAAACCATTGTGGAATTCAGGTTTTATTTCATTTAATTGTTGTGGTAATGGGAGGAAAGAGAATGTACTAGAAAGATAAGCGTTGCAGTTCCCTTCAGGGTGCATAGATAAGAAGGAGTCGTACGCCTGCAAGTATGCTTAGTATCAAGTATCATAGGTGCATGGAAATAGGAGTCACTTTAGAACTGCCATACGCCTCACTTACGTAACTCATCAAACAAAGTGAGGTAATCACACTCACGCTCAATTGCGGACAACACGCTAGAGTGTACTGGTAGTCATCCACCATTGGCTGTATCAAATATCACAACCTCCCAACACCACCATCGATTGTATCAATTCCCTGCCAAACAACTGCGGGGACAGTTGACTGACAGAAGCTACCCAGCGGGAGGTGTAATTCTTTCCCAAACGCTCTATTGAACTGCGAAAGTCAACCGTAAGCCTGCTAACGGTTAAAGCCTGAAGCCCACCGAATAGCTCGTGGGTGTGTGCGAGTGTGTGTGTGTGTGTGTGTGTAAGGCGCTTACATGGTGACGACACCGGGCAAACTCATTGAAGGGCATCCAGCGCTGTACCTTTAAATACGCGCGCTCTTAAATCAAGGTTAGGGGCAGGTCACGGTGGATCACTCAAGGTTCGTCGCCTCGGGTTGGATGATCACGTCCGCTGCATCTCCCTCCAGAAGAGAGCTTTAGAATTAACACCCCGGGCGGGCGACGAAAATGTCAGTCAGTAGTACGTCGTCAGCAGCGGGCCTGGAGAAGAAAGTGTAATTGCCGGGGTTGTTTTTGGTGTAGTGGAAAACCGATTTGTTCGATGGGTTTGGTGCGAGAGTGGACAGCGCGAACGCACGGGGTAAGCTCGATTCGATCCGTTTAGAATTACACCCAAAGGTATGCGCCGCCGATGCCGTTGCCATGCCTGGAAGGTGTTTGTTGTTGCTGTGGTGGTTGGGGTTGTGGGATCGGTTTAATAAATTACCGGTCGACAAACCGGCAACGTGGGCCCAGCCCTAGAATGGAGAAAGAACACAAAAAACGGGAAAGAGGGGAAACACAGATAAAAAATAAACCAACACCATTTGAATACAAATTGCCCAAGAATGCGGCTCGTTCTGCATTTTAGGATTTTCTTTCGGAGTTCGCCCAACGGCGGTGGACGGTTAATAGTAAAGGCTCAAAAAGCCCATCACCCATCGTGGACCGTAGTGTGTTTTGGGGAGGGTTGATCTTGCGGAGACATTGGACTCGGTCTTGGAGGCTTTTTTCGTGTGGAGCTGAGCAGACTCTTTCAAAGCGTCGCAAAGATGAAGAATGACATGACGATTGTCATAAAGTTTCGGAGTGTCTAACGGAGGACGCGCGTAGAAGCTTGATTGTTGTTCCGTGTTCCGTGTGTTTTTCTTCGACCTCGCATGCCTTCCCTGCAGCTCTACCCCTATCCTTCGCTCGAGATGAGTGAGCTGCTGATCGCATGCTGTTAAAGCATAGTTCCTATGTTCCTATTTTTGTGATAAATTGCGATGGCTCCACACACACACACACACACACACACACATGGACGCACTGGAAGGTGGCTTCAGAGTTTTTCGGTCGGGCGAATGAAAAGGGCCCAGCAGGAGGTTCTCGGAATGGGAGGAGACAGCAAAACAACTACGCATTGCCTTGCCGATCGTACGCACAGGTAGAACGCTCTCCTCCAGCAATAAAGGGCCAGCGACCGTAGTCAGCGGATGTAGGTCAGAAGACATTAGGAAATGAGCTTCGGTCCTAGCCGGGGTGTAGCAGGTGGCATTGCCTCGCCGGGGTCGCTTTTGTGGCGCATCATCTCGAGCATCCTCAGTCTTCTCCGAGGTGTTGGGTTTTAATTTTTCCATGTTACCGGTTCGCTCGGCTCGTCCACACCTTACCGAACTCGTCCACCACCATCCGAAGCAGGGTATCGTGTCGCACATCGCTCAGCAAAACACACCGGAGATTGTATTGTAAACAGATAATAGATTCACAGTTAAGCGATAGAATCCCAAAAAAGGTATTCTACAGTGATCGAACGGAAGGTCGAAGGAAAAACATACGAAAACTCCATTGAAAGCTCTTCGAAGCAAAAAAAAAAAAACAAATCTCTGACCATGAAGAGAGGAGATGTTTTTGCACTCAAAAAAAAAGGTGTAAGAACCATGTACAAAAGCGTGTACCTTGCGCAAAACGCGTTCATTGTTCATCCTTAGGGTGAATTGATAAATGATACAGCGAACAACATCGCTTGTATGCTTAATGCTGGACAGAGCATGGCTGGCAGTGAGTAAGGGACACAATTGGCAGCGTAAAAAACACCCCGTAACCTCGCATTGCTTGATAAGGTCATGCTTATTGTAACCATCAATCAATGTATCGTCCCTACGTCCTTCCAAAATTTTGTTGTGATTATAGTTTATTGCCTTTTACCTTTGCGAAACGGTTCTCATTAGAGGTGCCAAAGAAGCACGCGCGGATTGATGGCTTAAAACATATTAGTTAATAATAATGCTTCATCTGCTTAAAGTGTGGTGCAAGCGTACGGAGGGGTGTTTTGATTGGCTTTAAGCTGATTATATTGTGATGCCTTACCTACAGGACAAGACCTCCGCACTCCTCAGCAATCTGTCCGTGGCACGATTTAGCATTTTGGGTCATCTGCTTTCTGCCGTATGCAAATACGCTATTAACCTTCTCAATCACCCATTGGCAGGGGGGAGAAGAACTCCACGGTACGTGACGCAAGCGTGTAACGATCGAGTTCAGGTTTTTTGTTGTTGTTGTTACTAACACAAACACCTCTCCCTGCTAGAGGCGACGACAAAGAATGAACCGTTTTGTTATCACAAAACCGCGATAGACAAAAAAAGAAGGCTGTGCGGGTCCCATTGCTGAGCCGCGAAACCACATACACGCTACACTTTTGCGCATAAATTAGCGCCTGACAAACCCGGCAAAAACCAACATTGGAGGGACCCAGTTTCGGTGGCAAGGGTGGCCAACGACCTGTGCGTAGCACCGTGCGTTTTCTGTTACTTGTTTTTTTTTTCGTTCATGCGACTCCTCGCAGCCAACGCGTCGGAACCGTTTGGAAGCCTACTTTACCTTAACCTTATTTCGGTGGCTCCAGCCACGTGTGAGGTGGGGGACCCAGTACCAGTTTTCATGCTACACTTTTGCATGGCTGTATTATGCTACCGGGGTGCCGCACGGTTGGTGAGAAGCGTTTTACACTTGTAGCGCTCACCCGCCCCGAAAAGACATCGACGGTTCGGCTTTTTTGTGTGTTACGCTGCGGAGCGACGTGTCAAGAACAAGTGGTACACCTTGACGCCATCACCGGGCCGGCAAAAATAACAATCGAATCCAGAGATTCGGAGCACCCTCAGCATGGTATTTATAGCGGTGGTGGCGATTTAATGCTCTGCCCGGTTGAATTTATTCTACACGATCCACGTTTTACGCTAGCCAGGCGATCGTGCGCTGGACATGATCATGAACCGGCCCGGCTCGGGACACCTCAAGGACGTGTGGTCTCACAGGGTACAGGCGTTTGCCAATCAGTGGTTGTTATGCAGGTGTAGAGCGCTTGTTTTTTTCGTTGTTGTGGTGCGCACTGCATACCGAAGGGGGGGAGTTGCTTAGACGCTCGCAAAAGGACTACGCGGCGTACGCGAACCCTGCGGAACAGCAGCATGCATACCGGAGCTTAATGATTGATTTATTGATTTGCTGGCGGGGTTTTGTCGTGTGAGGAATGTGAACACTAAAATGTATATTGCTTTTGTGTCTTTAAAAGGGAAGTCCACTTCACGGCCATTTCGGATGATTGGTTATTGGGCGCTGGAATTGCAGGCGCGATACGGCGTTTGATAAATATAGAAATTAGGCAATTTCCCAAAATTAAGCTTAATTTAAACGGAATCGATTTGGTAATGCTACCTCCCAACGAAAGGCACTCTTTATGGCATACATTATGGTGTATGCCTACGCAAAAAAAGCCACCCAACCATTATGCCATCGCTGTCCGAAAAGCTCTCATAATCATCCCGTAATGGCATCGTTAAACTTTACGGCAATTCCGTGTTTTGCGATCTGGAAATGGGTAGGATTTATTTCTTAATATCTGCTCCCTCTCCCACCACATTCAAGAAGGTGTTCCGTATGTGTGTGTGTGTGTCTGTGTGGTCCATTTCTTCGTGGTCAGATGAAGCGATCAATGATTTTCCAATTCCCCATTGGAGTTCATATTCGTGCGAGCGGGGGGTTCGTCGCTTGATGTCGAAATAATAGTAATACCAAACGCATTGACCTATTCCCGTGCGTTTCCTTTCTGGGTAGGGATTTGCCGGCTCCCCGGCCCCCATTAGCCACCCTTGGGTGGCCTTGGCGTACAATTGAAGCCCACCAAACACAGTAAGCAGAGTGTACAGACGCCTCATGCACATGCTTTCTTCTTCGGCTACTCGGCCGGCGTCCTCAGCAGACAAACGAAACCGAACCGAACACTTTGGTGTGTGATAATTAATTGCATTAACGGAATAGGCTCACCATTTTTTGTTGTGTTCGCTTTGTGCGTTCGTTTTGATGAGCCGTGGAACCGGGTGATGTTCCGTTTTTTCTTTGCCTTTTTTCTTATTAGATTGCGCGCGCTCTCTCTCTCTCCAGGTGGTTCGCATCCGTAATTCTCACGCCGCATTCGCCCCCCCCCCCGTCGCTGGGGTGGTTTGAGTGGGGTTTATTTTCGGAAATTTATAATTAATAAATTTTCAATGCAATTAACCGCACTTTGCTGAGGATTCGCATCTTCCCGCTGGATTTCTTCCGCCCTCCTACACATACACATGCACGCGAGCGGCAGAGCTTCTTGCTCTATTCCACGGTGTTGTTTATGTTGGCCATTTATATGGGGAATATTTATACACAAACACACAGACACACACAAATGCCGTGGAAATTTATACACGTGTGGTTGGTACACATTTTTCAGTTAGATTTTTCTTTTGCTTCAACAAGAGGTAGCGGGGAAGGCAAAAGGGGAACGATATTTTGGCAGTTCGGGATTTTACGGGCCTCTTCCCGTGCCATGAAATGGGTTCGGGCGGGCGTACCGCAACATATGCACCGACAAGCCGTGGCAAAGCATAAATTAGCCAACTGATTCCTCCATCTGGGCAGCCTTTTTTTCGGTTAACTGTGTTCCATTCCCAGGGCGTGGGGCGGTGTTGGTGTTACCTGGAAGATTTGCGGCCCGGTCGTTTTAGTTACGGTGCTGGGTGGCGTCCGGTGGTAGTGGTTGTTGTGGATGTAATAAATTAATAGCGTATCCGCCACCATCACCACCACCACCGGGTGCGAGAGAAGGAAATCCACGCTTTGCGCAAATGCGATTAGCACCAGCACCAGCGGCAGCAGCAGCAGCCGAAATGTGCGGGAAATGAAATGTGCACGATTTTTCATCGAGGCACAGGCACACAGTGTGCAACAGGTAGGTGTGGTATCTTTCTTCCGATCGTTGTTATGGCACCCGCTTTACGTATCTGTCGATTAGTGACGATCGGTGATCATACGAGGTTGGATTTTGTGCGCCCGGGAAAACTTCCCACCGGTCGGCATTTTTCTATTTGACTGCATTGATTTGATTACGCGGACAGGAGATTCGATTTAACAGCTTTTGATTGGAACCGTTTTGAGTTAGCGGCAAGTATGGGCGCATAAACGCTCCTCATATTATGCAACCGTGGTTCAAAATTCCACTGAAAGGTGTTTTCACTTCGAAACCCAAAACTCGATTCGTCTAACCATAAAAGGACCTTGTTTTCTATTTTTTTGCGTAATCTTCCATCGATTAACCTTGGCTGCCCGGGGGAATTTTCCTTCACCTTTTGGGAGTTTGCCAAGAAAACAAAGCCGACACCTGCCACCTGACACCTGACCAGAACCTCAAGCGAATTAAGATCTCAATCAACCGCAACACCGATTTGCCTTTCGGAGGAAGGGAGGTTCGCATTGTATGTGCGCGCGCCCGTACGTTACACCTTCTAACATCGACCCACTAATTTGCCAAATCCTTCGAATACGAAACATTGCAAAACAAAAAATAGCAAACTAAAAACCGCGCTACAAACACATGTCCCCCACCCTGCAGGGAGTAACAAAAGCAATAAAAAGAAAATTAACTTACCTTTCGGGGGCTTTTGGGGCCGTTCGATAAATATCTTCAACCACACGCGAAACAATATAAAGAGTGCTTAAAACCTGTGGTCTTTGGCACTTATGCAACCGAAAGCAAAAAAAAAAAAACACCTCTCGACCACCCAACCGCGAGCAGAACGGGTGAGGTATGTTGCAATCGATACACAGGTTCCCTCCTCTACCCCTCCAGCCTCTAGTCTGTTGCTGATTTTTAATGCCCCACAAAACGGGCAGGCTTGTGTGAGCATACGGGCGCTCGATCGCTATCATGCCCGCGGCTATTAGCGTCAGCATTTAATCAGATCCTAGGATCCCTTCATCGCGGCCCCGGTCGACTCCAAACGTCGTCGCTCGCAGTTGAAGTTACGCGATCTCGCTTCCCTCCGCTTGAAGCAGAGCTCTTTAATTTCCTGCCCATTTTTTCCCCTCCCTCTCCATTTTGCTGAAAAATCAACCTGTTTCGGCAGGTACGGCTCGCCGCGAAGAGGTCAACGAATTGACATCCCCCTTCGCGACGGCGTGCATGAGCCGAACGTGCACTGCGCACCGTTGAAGATGTGCTCGACGGGCGCGAAAATGCCAAGGACCAGTGTTGTTGTTGCTGGTGGGGTGTTGTTGTGTGAGAAACGCCGAATATCTAATGCATCAACCAAGCAGTGCATTCGCCATCCCCAACCCCCCCATCACAGTAATCGATTGTGAGAGATCGCGTGAGAATTCAATAAATTCCGTCACATGATCGTCGCTCGATCGTGCTGCGTCGTGAGGCACAGAATAGGCACAAAAAACACAACAGCGGAACCTTAAACAAAATCGACATGTTCGAGTGGGGCCTGTTTTTATTATTCGCTACGGGGTGACTCTAATAACTATTCAATTTCTGATCCTCCACACCACCGGGGTCGGTTCGTCGCTTGATCGTGCATTGAATAAATCTCATTAATTACCAGCCCCTGGTGCGTTGCGTTTCGGAGAAGGGCCGACCTGGGGGGAGATATCCTTTAGCCCGTTACTATGGGATGCTTTTGACGAAGCGGAGCGGAACGGAACGAAAACGACCCGGCTGTCCTTGAGTGCGTTCCGTGCACAAGGGGAGGGAAGCCCGCTTTACGAAAGATGCCTGTAACTACCTGTTTCCGCTTTGTCCGGGGCTATGTGGAAGGAGATTCGCACCAGCATCACCGCGGGCTAGTTAGCGTCAATGTGACCGAAGGTAGAAGGGGTCGTTTAGTACCGTGATTAGATAGCGACAGCAGCCGCAGCATCCCTAAGCGATGGCTTTATATGGAATGAAGGGTAACTAAAAGCAAAAACCTGCAGCTCCAAAACCTGTTCCATAAAGTTCGAGCCTGGGGTCAGTCGGGTGGACGCTTAGGTACGAGTGGTGTTAAGGCAGCGAAACGAAAATAAAAGGGCACACCGGGCATGCTGGCTGAAGGTGATTTGAAGTGTGTCGTTTTGTTTGAGCATGGTTATTACACCCCGGCGTGGAAGCGGCTGTACTTAATTTTTGTTTTCGTTGCACAGAGAAGTACTTCTGAAGTTGAAATGTGTGTCTTTTTCAATTCACTCAACTCTGTGAAGGAGTTCGAACGGAGGCCACTAACAAAGTGTTTCTCAGTTTGTCCACGTATCAAGAGTAGCTTGATGATGATGATGCCGATGACGCTACCAATCAATCGAAGCAAAGCAATCACTCGATCTTGATGGAATGCACACAAGACACGTGGCTTGGAATGGGGGACTTCCCTTCCCACTGCCATTGTATCAAAGCGATCAAAGCAACTGCAGGCAAATCAAAGGTCCACCGCAAATACATGAGCATTCGCTGGTCGAACACCGCGGACCTCCCCAAGTAAAAGACAACCATCGCTCTAGCGTCACCTGTCCATTGCAAAATGCCTGCCGCAAGTATGCACACCGCCGCTCGTGTATGTTGCAATGCCTCTGACGTCACACACACGGCCACGGCAAAGGAATGCTGCCGTCGTGTGTGCCTGCAGAACGAATTGCACGCTTTCCCAACGCCTGGAACCGGTTCCCCGAAGGGCTCTCCTCTCGCCAAACGACACCACCGGTGAATGAAAGTGAATCTCCAATGTTCGCGCGCATATTTGTCGCAATGTTGTGCGGTCGCATCGGAGACCGCGGGCGTGCGTGGCAATCAATCTGCTCCAATAAGGCGCAAGATGTCGCGTTTTTTTCTGCGGTTATAAGGGTTACGATAGCCGATAAATTACGCTCGCCAAAGAGATTTGCAATAGGTGGTCCGGCACCGTTTTCGTGGTTAAATAAGGTGTAGTAAGAGCCTTTATTGCTTTATTGCGAGGATTTGCTGGCCGTACGGCTGACGTCTAAATGCGACGTCTAAACGAGAGGCCTCCCGAGTCCCCTCCGGACATACAGCGGCTACGGTTTCCTCGTTTCTGCTTTGAATACGCTTCCCCCCTGAAGGCATGATGTGATTGTGCACGTCTAAAAAATGATAAATCACTCTTGGCCGGAGCAATTATACACCGACTAAGTAATGCGCGCGTAATTGCAACGCAAACGCCGGAGAGCGAGGCCGAGGATTGAAGCAGCACCACTTCTCGACAATGGCAACATTATCGCATGCGAAGAGTCTCCACCGAATGGCAAATGGTGTGTGCTGTATTTAGAAGAAAATGAACCTTTGCCTGATAAATGAGGTTTGGTGTGGTATGGGATTTGGCGCGATCACGTCCATTAATCGCACTGCGTTTGAAGGTCAAAATGTGGCATGGTTGTCCATGTGTAGAGCTTGGGGCGGAGGGGCGGGTGTTTGCATCGGTTAGGGTGAGCTCACATTAGGATTGCGAAATTGTGCACTTGTTGGATTGCTTTTTTTCTTCTTCCAGCAAGTCTAAACTGTGAAGGAGAACAAGTGTGATGTTGAAGAATCGATAAAGGGAGTTTCAGTTTGCTTACCTCTAGAATTGGAGAAGATTGTCAGCCCAATGATGGTAGTTGTTTGATGTCTTTTGGATGGAGAGCTTGCAAGGAATTGAGTGCGAGATGTTGTCGTCATGCCAAATACCTAGAGACATGTTGAGACTCTGCACCATTCTATTTAAAGCAGTAGACCTCAAGATCATCTTTGATCTCTTGTGATGTTGCTACAATCACCATCTAGAGGGAAGACTTCAACTCCAATAAAGGCACTAAAAGGCCTCGCCGTGTGAAAAATGCATGCGATATTAAAGATCATTCATACACCTCTACAGCACTAACATCGTGTCCGATGTTTACGTTTGTTTTTCTGGTCCGCTGGGTACGTCTTGGACAGCTTGAACGATCTACAACTCCGAAGAAACCGAGCGCTTATGCAAACTAGAGTAATAAAACAATTATCAGCGTACCGGATCAGCCAAATGGCAAAAGCAAACGGCCCAAAAACGTCCGCTTACTCCGTTTACATCGCACGAAACAAACATGAGCGGGCAAAAAAGAGGTGGATGGATTTATGAAATAATGAACACATTACAAAACTCCCTTATACCCGCCGCTCAGCCCTCCAAGCGGGCGGCCCCACGTTATGCCACTTTCACTGCCCCGCTGCGACCGATAGACCCGTTCCGATAATTGTGGCCGGAGCAAAAAGGCCACTTACTGTGCGTGTGTGTGTGTATGTAGGGACCGCCAAGGGTGCTGACAGCCAAAGTGTGACGAAACCTGTGCGCCAAACGGCCCTATACGCGGTGGTAGTATGCCCCGGGTTCACCTCATCAGGATCGCCATTTCCGGCCATTCACGTATGTGGCTGGGAGATGATGGTGCTGGTGGTCAGCACACTGCATGCACATTATGGAGGCGGTTAGTCATGGAGTGGGTTGGAAGGTGCTGAGAGAGAGAGAGAAAGAGAACTACGCAATCAATCTCACATCTATAAAGCTATAAATCAGAGACGCAGGCTTATGGTGCCTTTTATGACGTTTCCACACACGCGCAAAGGATGGGAATGTCTGTAATGTTTTATGGGCCGCTTGCAGGGAACGCTTTACCTAGGGGTTTTTGGAAGGAATACCATTAGCGACCGTGGGTCTCCTGCTCGTCCCGCGGCGTCGTCGTTGTGTCATCGATACAAATTGTGTCCATAAACGTGGAGAAACTCGTCACCCGTACAGGTTGCACTCGGCGGAAGAATGGCACCGACGCCATTAGAGAACGCGTTCTACACACACACACACGCACACGCCCAAGATGCAAGTTGTCGTCGGACGGTTTGCTGACAAATTTTGTACTAAACGCTTTTTTCCATCAAATTTGTCTAGACACACGTGCCTGCCAACACTTGTTCGTTGGAACGATTTTTCTCCCCATATGACTAATGTCTAATGTGTGTGTGTTTTTCCCCTTTTCTTCTTTCACTCTTTCTTTGCCAGGTACGTACAGGGACGCCGTGCACCGCTCGAGACGTCATCAAGTCGCCCTTCTCTGCGGAGTTGACAATCTGTTTTCTGTGGACCAACGCCCGCCCAACGGGATGAAGCATTATCAATAATTCAAATAAGATTGCTTTCCTTTTTTTCTTACTGCTTGGAAATTTGTCCGTTAGCGTGAAACCGTCAACAACATTGCGAGGGCCAATCTGAATGATCATAAATTATGCATTCATGCGAAGTGTTTCCCCCAAGCCCAAGACGGGGTGAGAGGTGGGACAAATGGTGGAAAAAATGGAAACAAAAACGCACCACCACCACCACCATCACCTCCGATAGCATGGGGCATGGGGTGCATGTTAATGAACGGCCGGTGCAACGCCGTGTTGTTGCCGGATGTTGCCAGGGGTCTGTACCCGAAGGTCGCTGCACTTGCACTTGGTGTGCGCTGTGGGGAGTGCAACAGAGAGGGCAGGATCATCACGATCGTTTGGGAGTTTGTGGGAGGGGTGCACTTTCTTTCTTGAGAGTGTGTGTGTGTGTTACCCTCCCTGTAGCATGTATGTTGCACTTTTCCCCATTGTGATCGCGTTCATTTTTCCCTGGTAGGCTTTCCCGGGGAGAAAGACAGAGAAGCGACCAAGAGTTCAACGACGCCAGCATCGATAACGATGAGGATGGTGGGAGATAATTCAATTACGTGACAATGTGGGCTCATATACGTTTGTCAACTGATCGATCGGAGCGTCGGAAGAATGTTTGGAACGTTCCCTTTCTGTTGCGTCTGTGTGTTGGCGTATTGGCTAAGAGATTCTTCAGACTGGAATGATCGATGGACCCATCGGGCATTGGCTGATTAGGTTTTATGAGTTTCAGAAATTTAAATTGATTCTTGGGAGGCCTGAGACCGACAACAAAACCCACTTTGTTGCAGCGAAACACAGCGACAGACGTAAAGAGCTTGTTGAAGACGATCACATCACCAGATCGACCGGAACTTACACGAACCGGGGGAACGAACTAGGGACACCGAGGGTAGAGATTTTACGAGTCTCATTATCGAGTTTACGATTTGTTGTTCGGTTCGGGGCTCCATTCCGTTTACAGTTCCGTCGGATGTGACATTGGGGACATTTAAATTTTTTCGAAATTCATCAACGTTAGACCCAACCCGACGACCGTTGAGGTGATTACTTAAGCACACAGACTTACTTAACTCCAAACAGGCCCACGGCAGGCACGACGACACACCGGTCGACACCCATGGAAGAGGAGGACGCGAGCAGAGGCGAAGGGCGGCAGCAATAAAAATCGAACCGTTCAGCTGTCGCTTCCTTCGGAATCGTTTAATTTTGGGTGAAGTGGTGAAAATGATACAGGCTGAGACGACCAGGGCCAAGGAAGCGAAAAATTAACACAAGAGCCCTGCCGTTTGGCAGAAAAAAAAAACAGCATTTCGCTTCCGAGCGAGGGAAGTTTCTCCGCACATAATTATGCTCCGCGGCTTGAGAGCGGGGCGGTAATTAATAATAAACCGACCAACCGGCGGTTGCGTTGCGGCCTGGCAGGGTTTGTAGTAATTTTGGGTTTTATGGCAAAATTTTACTTCCGCCGCGTCGCTAACCTTCGCCTAACGGTGGACGGGTTTAATTGGGTTTGATTTGTATCTGTGAGCGATTTGGTTGGTGTTTTGGTTGAGCGGTACCAGAAGTGAAATTACACGTTGGAAGGGTAAATTGACAGATTAATGAGACGGACGCATCGGATTTTCTAACAGCGAGAGGTGTGAGCGCGCAGTGACGAGATGAGAAATGTGTCTTTTTGGGGGTATTTATTTGAAGGATTGGACAGACTGAGGACTGGAGACGATGAAATGCAGTATGTTTCAATGTCAAAAATTGTTTTAAATTTCTATTTTTTCTCCATCCTTTTCTTCAAAATTCTAGCAACCAGCTAGGGGTTTTCTGAATCATAAAAAACAGACATAACGTTAATTACACTTGATTATTAGTTTGGACCTGTTTTGGCATACTAAAAAATAAAAAATGTACAAAATGACGAACATACCTGTCGAAGAAATGCTTTCAATCGTTACCATCATAATATTCATTCGGTTGTAAAGTCTGTAGCCAGACGATGGTTTCGGGGTTTTACCGGGGACAGCATAAAAATATGCTGCCACAGATGCATTGCAGCAGTTAAAAACACCAGGAAATACCAGGTAGCAATAGTTTCCGTGTGCCTTTTTGTTGTTGTTGTTCCTCAAAATTCCTCAACATGCAACACGGGAACACCCTCGTGGGAATTACCCTCCCCGACACGGGCAAATGCACTGGCAGTTTGTGGCACTCCCATGCTAAGTGATGTAGATTCCTGATAAAAAAAACAGGCATCAACCGTTCGGGAAGGACTGTAAAGTCATGTAAATATTTGCCCAATATCGCTTGCCATTTCCTGTCGAGCGAGCAGAGCTCGAATCCCCCAGGAACAGGAATAGGTAAACGTGTATCCTGTCCCGCAGCTCAAATTTTGTCTCTGCTCAGCCTGCGTAACGTGCGTTGCCGTTAAAAAGGTGGAGGGTCGATCCTGCAGGAAAGGGATTGCCTGTGGCTGATGGTAACCATCACTACTGCAACTATGACTTACGATCCCACATACCGGGAGGGTATTATGAACCTTTCATTAGCCCAACGACGCTTCCCGAGTAGAAAGAGAACTAACTGTTAATACCCCAGGAATGTTAATCCTGTGACAGTGGCGCCGAGCAAACGCCTGAAAGCCTTAGAGCGACGTCCGGGATGATCCTTTCCCTGATCCTCCCTCCCCCGGACGTGACGCAGTCGTCGGGCCGGGTTGTTGCGTCTGCAAGCCTGCAAGCAACAAATTAATGCAAAATGACGCTGCACCGCCTTGTGCCGTTCGAATGCAAAACCCATTGTTCGAATGCAAATTCGAACCAGTGCAGGACGTGGCGAAAACAGAAACGGGTCACCAAACGCGCGTACGCACCTCCGAAAAGCCCTTTTCTGAGGCGTTGGCGTTGACGTGGATGTGTTTGGTTTTGGCTACACTCCTACCGACACTCGTGTTGTTTTTGTGTTTTACCTACACCAAAGACGATGGGCATAAAATTGACTCATTCACGCATACATAATTCATTCCCCGCCCCAGTTCGCTTGGGCTGGAAGCCCCTGATCTTAGCTCGATCGGCCCCTTCGAACGATCGATCGGTTACTAAGTTAGGGCCAATGTGTTTTTGGTGCTTTTGATCGCGAGGTGCGTTCGAAGCAATTTGGTGAATTAATTATTCTACGGTGCAAATCGTCACCGACGAGCGTAGCAGCAGCGGGAGGTTTTTTTTTTCTGCCCGAAGGACAAGCTCGAGTTTGAAGGTTAGCGTCGCCATTTTTGGACGCGTTTGTACAATTCTTCCATTCTCCACGGCTAATCAACCCACCCAGAAACTGTGGAGCGTGCGTCCAAGGGCTTTGAGCACTGTGTGTGTGTGAGTGTGGCAGCCTTTAGGGTGCGTGCAAAGTGACCCAGTTCGTTGGGTGATTGGATCTTTCACCACGTCGTATCGACGGGAAACGGGACACCCATCAGAACGGGTTGAATTTCGAGCGTCTTGTGGCGCGTTCTATAGGGCCTGGGGAAGAGTATAAAGAGCCACTCATTCACACTGTGGCACAGCTGGTGCATAATTGAGCGAACGATCCAAATCGTGAAGTGATGACTCACGCCAACTTTGAATGACGTGGTGATCGGATGTCTCGAGGGGCTGTTGTTTGTCTCTACAATGGGGTGAAACGCATCTACACAATTACACGAACGATGTGTGTGTGTGAGTGTTTTGGGGTCTAGTGTGTTAACTAGTCGACAGACATCGCGCTATCGCGAAGCACAAAAACACCCACGGACGGGAGGGGTGTTTGAACTGCGATCGTGTCCCGCTGCACACGTGTTTGTTGCATCTCCCAGAGCCCCTAGCGATTAGTAGAAAACAACACAGGAAGGTAACATTAAATCAGTCACCTACCCATACCCATTTTCTCCATCAACTTTCCAAAGGCCCCGACCGTTTGGTTAATCGATTTATGATGCACACTTCCTAAGCCGGGTGCACAGCCCTCGTGTTTCGGCGGGGGGCGATCGTTTGCGCTACGAGCACAGCATTTATCCAATTTAAAAGTCATCTTCACGGGGCGCGTGGCCCCCATTTGTGCGACGGTGTTTTGGGTAGTGTCATCGGAATTGGTAGTTTAGATGTGTTGACGCACTGTGAAACGTTTTAAGAGCTTATTGGAGAGATTCTGATTGGTGTCTTATAGCTAGATTTATGCACTGAGTGCAGCCCCCAAAAACTCACACAAAAAAGGCCGCCTCCTATCCGTCACTGCAACAATGAATGCATCCCGTACGCTAACGTGTCCGTTAGCTAGGTCCGGGGGCACGAATAAAAGGAAGCAACATTTCATCAGCGAAACATTAAGTAAGTGCCTGCCATGTGCCTGGCTCTCTGCCCGGTGACGGCAAAGAACACATAACCGAAGGTCAACCATAATTTGCACGATTGTTAGCAATTTCCGCAAAGTGGGGGCCCGTTGCATCGTTTGCTGCCGCTGTCCCACAAGACACTCGGCGTTACGGTACGACGATTTCCTTTCCCGTTTCGCGTTCACTCTGTGTGTAGAATCGTGTCAGTGAGCATGTTTCCCCTTTTGCGTCCGTTTGCACTCCGTCTCCTGTGGCTCTGTCCAAGCGGGTTTTTAAGGTTAGATCGTTGGTTTTTTTTTTGGTCCAACATCTTCGAAAGGGCCAAATGAGAGCAACTCCGAGACCACCGAGCAACTCCGAGACTAGGCCAACTGTCCACCGCGCGTGTGTGGATAGCCTACTGACCGAAGATTCGCAGATCTGGCTCGATTCTGCAAAACCGTGACATAATGTTGCCAGGTGGAATGGCGGTAACACTAAATGTTGGCGATGGACAGAAAGGAAGTGGCACGCGCATCTTCAGGTTAAAGCTGTCCGCGCGATGCGCAAGAAACCTGGGGAGAGGAGTGGACAGAATAAAACATTAAACACAGACAATGTTGAGGGCCTCTTTTGTTGGTCAACGGCGCAACGAATCAGTGGTGACACCGAAACGGACGGCAGAAGTGGAAGTAGGCTGGGTCCGCTTTATTGCCAGTCATTGTGCGGTAATGTGAGACAGTAGGCTACGAGCGCGTTGATTGAATTTGACAGATTAGTGTTGATAAACAATCGTGTGTCAACGCAAAAAGCAGTAGCAAGTGTCAAATGGGATTTGGGTCGCTTAATGATTATTCAGACTTAAAAAAAAACAGATTGTGATGTTAAGACACAGGTGTTGCTCATTTTGGATGATGAGTTAGTTCTTGATGATGTCTCGGGGACCCAATTTGCCACCGCTTTTAATTCCCACGTCCTTCACCGAAAGCATCTCAACTGACTGACTGGCTGGGAGCTGAGCTCATGACTCTGTAGACACATTCCATCGCAGTTGCGCCTCGGAACTGTGCTGTGTGCTTTTTGATACCTCCCAGGGCATACCTCCTCCACCGCCGTGGGGATGACAAATTGTTTTGCTCCAAGCGCTCTCGGCTGTCTAGCTCTAGAGCTCTAATATGCAGTGCAACATTCCTTCAAGCGGTATGCAAATCGCATGCCGCGTATAGCCTTATACATAGTCATCTAGAGTGACATTCCACGCGTATTGTCTCTCGATCCGTTCAGGCCGGCTGGAATGCGCAATGATCGGTGCGGTGCCCTTTCGCCCCAAAAAGGACTTGTTGCGGTGAGCAGGCGATTGAGTTGTCCCAATATGCTGAACCACTGTCCGCAACAAGTGGCCACGAATCGGCATCCAAAGTGTCTGTTTTTTATTCTCAGCGTCCGCTTTGAGTACTCAAATTTCGCAACCAAACTCGCGATCTAAGCACCGACACCGGTGAACTTTGTGAACTGCCTGCCTTCCCCGGTCCGGATGCTGGCCAGATCGGGTTTTTGGCGTGTCCGTGTGTGTGCTGGCATTCACGACCGGCCACACGTGTGCGCATGGGTGATAAACCCTTGAACACGGTGACACTGCGCGTTGCAACTGGGGGTGCTCAAATCTGTGAGAGGAAGTTTGTTGTTGTGTTGTGTCTGGCGGACGCAGTTGTCAACGAGCCAGTAACCGGACACCAGGAGCGGGAGGTCGATGGCGGTCGAGGGGTTCTAATTGTTTGCAGCCCCATAAACGCGATCGTTTGTCGTTGTTGCTGACGTTGGAGGAAGGAAAGGAACTCTCAAGTGCCGATTTGCCCTCCCTAACCTCGCGCCCGTGAACGCGACCGCTGGAAGTGTGCGTTGTGCTCCAACTTAGTTCTAAACCAACCGTGAGTGAAGTCGGTGCACGGACGGACGGAGCCGATAGAATCGCGAACTACACCGTCTGAGATGTAGGTCGTTACCGACAAGTGGAAGTTATTATATTCATACCCGGTTTTGATTAGAGTTCATTCCAGTTGGGCGGGCTAGTTAGCTGCGTGACGTTTACGACGTCTTGAGAGTAGACTTAGTGTGCGCTGTGTTTATAGTGGTGTGTTTCATACTTAAGCGGTACGTTTGCTGAAGCGTAAACACAAAGGTGCGAAGGAAGATGATTAGAATGTTAAATCCTGTTCCGGTGGGTTTTGTGTGTGTGTTTGTGGTGAAACAAATAGGAGCATATAGCAAAGACCTACGCAGATTCTTCAAAATCAAAGCTGTCTTACTACTATAAAAAAAGTGTTCAACCTGCACCGTACGGCAAGGGCGCGAAAAAAGCGATCCGAGCGAGCGTTAAATTCAATTACCGTACAATTTTGTCCGGAACGACCTTGTTCGGAGTGTTAATATTGTTTTTTTTCGGTTATTTTTAAAAAGCAACCATACGAAGCGTAAAAACAAGACACAACACACAGACAAAAAATATACAACCATCAGGTTGGGGGATTCACACATGCACCGTAAACTCATCATTAGCCCGTGTGCGCTATCGACAACAACCGATCGGACCCCGACCGTCGGAGTTGTTGTTTTGCGGGGCGGTATGGTGTGGCGTGGAGAAGAAGGTGGCTCAAAAAGTAAACATTCGATCCGCGATAATGCGAAAACACACCGAGAGCAGCGGCAGCAGTGGTTGAGAATATGTTCTCCAACTGACGCGTAACCGTGTTGCGGCGGACCTCGAACTCGAGCGTGAACTTCGGAGCTGCGCGCTAATAGTGTCGGGCTACAGCTATACAGCAGCCCGGGGCAGGAGGTGACGTATGCGCGTCTTTGTGGCATAATCGGCATAATCTGGTGTGGCTGGAAGCGGATAGCCGTTTGCTGGTGTCTCGATCGACTCCAAACAGAACGGAATGATGAACCGGCGTACCGGAACCTTGAGTGATATTTGATTTAATTTTAGTGTGGCACATTCATGAGTAGTTCACCTTCGGAAGGGTTTCCGTGCTATTTCTCATACGCTACCACCAGCCGAAGCAGATCGTATGAGTGTGCGTGTTTGGAGCACCGCTTCCTTTCGAACGAACTTCGATAAGAGGTGCCGGAAGCGGCCTTTTCATTCGAAGCGTCTATCTCTGCGTGTGATATGTCTGCTGCCTATCTCTGCTCAACATCTATCGTTAACGTCAGTCGCGAGGGTTGAACAGTTTTGTTCGATGGATTTGTTGCCTGTTTTTTTGTGTGTGTATTCTGGACTGTTCTTTGCTCCGCCAAGCACTTTGCGATCGGGAACTGAATGCTGAAGTGTTAAATTTCTGGGAGTGTCCCGAGGGAAGAACACAGTTGGATAAATATTTAGAACGTAGTGTCTCATTGTTGAGCATGACGTTGACGAAGGATTCTTGGTGGGGTAGAATTTTACATAATTGAAGTCTTGTTTTTTTGTGTGGCTTTTCTCCCCCAAAAGACAGTCAACGTCCATTACCGATCAACGTCAGTCACGGTTTTTGTGGTGTTCGCACGAGAAGCTTGCACGAATAATTACCGAAACCGCAAGCCGAGTAGCGACGTTGCGTTCTACCACGCTTGTTAATCGCATTGTCTGGTCACTCTATTACGATCGATGAGGTTTCAGAATTTCTTCTCCCACCTCGCGAGCAGTTCCAGTGTACAAAATCCTCAAAATCACGTCACAACAACGATCAATTATGACGTGCAGCGTGTCAAATGGGGTGATGTTGTGGCTTAGAAATAAGATTTACGCGTGTGGTTGCTTACTTGATCGCATTCGGGTAACACTGGTAGGGCTGGTTGTCTGTAATAACGCTTAGCTGCAGTTCATCAGCATGATGGGCGTATTGTTTGTGACGAGTTTGCCGGTGTTCAGATCGGAGGAAGGCACTAGCAAGCATGCAGAAACAATAAAATCTCAACTTATCCGACCAAAACCATCAGCGGTCGTTTAAAGTTTTGCGAGTGAATATTTCGTTATGTAAAGCTGGCACGATACCGATCAACTGTCTGCCGGCGCGTAATGATGTTTCGACATCGTACATGAAAATCAAGCTCTATAAATCGCATACACAAAACTCCTACACAAGCAAAAAGTGGGGAAGCGCACAACAAAAGCATCTGGATGCGCAAGCGCGCAAATCTAAAGGCAAATCGGCAACAAAACACAGCTCTTACACAATTTTACACACACACTAAACATAAACTCTCTCTCTGTAGAGCTAACTTTCTTCTTCGGCCAGTCCACTCACAGCCCCAACAAAACGCATCTCGTTTTCCAATACAGTGCGTTGAGTAAGCAGGGAATGCCGCACGCACGCAGGGGCCATGTGGCGCATCACAACGCACAGCCACTTGTCGAACATGCGGGGTTCGCGTAGAGTGGCATCGTTTCCACCCACTAATCTAATCAACCGTTTGAGCTAGTTTTTCCATCACACTCCGTTACACCTTACCACGCCCCTGGGGTGAGTGATCCAGGGGGGGGGGGGCTCTATCAGTTTCCATTCCCAAACACGTTGCCCTTTCCAAAGCGGGAGCGAACAACCCAACAGCACCGGGGTGCGGTTCGGTGCGTGGCCGAAATACCGAAAAAGCAGACGCTACTTGCTCTCTGTCTAAACCTTCAGTGGATAAGCCGCGGCAAACACTGTAAACATAGGTACGAACAGGGCCAATTACCACATATACGGCGGCTGCGTGTGTTTTGATTGGCGTCCTTTTTTGAGGTTTTTCTTAGCCGCCCCAGGTTCAAATCAGGCCCATCCCATCCTACCGGCGGGTGCGCTTGGTGGGTGTTCAAAAACCTAACCCAACTATAAAGCCGTCGGTAGGTAAGGAAAAGGTCTTGTGCAAAGCAAACGCTTCAGAAAAGCGGGGTAGCCCCAATGGTAACGCGCTCGCGCACACACTTCACTTCACTCGATCTTCGTTAACGGGTCTCGCTGGGGGAGTGCTCCATATTTGAGGTCGCCGCAACAGGAATCCACCGGGTCGTACTTACCTCCGGGCACGTGCTTTTGCCGCCCCTGATCAAACAATCACTCGCGTGTTTGTTCGCGCACAGGGCGCAGCACATAATAAATCTGGCTAGATGGATAGGGGAGAGGTTCGCGTTCGTTGTTGGAGAAACGTGTCGAAAAGGTGTTGCGTAAACTGGCATGTAGATAACGCGGATCACAAAGTGAAACACACTTTGAAGATGACACGACGCTCGATCGCTTGGCAGGTGTGTTGCCGCAGAGCAAACGGAGAGTTTAAATGTCACCCACGAGCATGTAGAGGGCGCTCTTCAATCAGTGTGCGTTTGATTTGCGGCGTCAAAATCTCACAGCTCAGTAAAATCTTCCGCCTAGTGCGTGCGTGCGTTACTTACCTCGCCATGCGTTTTGGCGTTCAACGGGTTGTTAAATACGGGTTGCTCCTCACGATCACGCAGCTGATCACGATGTGTGGGATATTCGGGTCGTTTTGTTTCTTGTTTTGCACAACTCTTTAAAATTAAATAAAATTTACGTCACACCGCACGAGCGTGTGCGCGTGTGTGATGTGGTGTATTTTTCCCACCGCATAAACTAATGATGGCGCTGACATTTTTTTTTTTGCTGCTGTAAGGTCCGTATCGTGTTAGGCAATCGCGTACGGAGAAACAATTTAAAATTAAATTCACTTACCGACTTCTAAACACAGACGCCACCGTGCTTTATGGATGGGCCATTGCTTCGGGCGTCTCGTTTGCTTGGCCAAGGCGTCTTTCTCTCACACATTCTTTCCTTGCGCTCAGCTCTATTTATTTATTTAACCAAGCAGCCTTAGCCGAGCACTCGAAAAATGCACGGAATGTAATGCATCGTCACAGGGCCCGGCTCAGCGCAGAGTTATGGGCCTTCCTATCTGCAACTTTGTTTATACCAAACCCGTCTAATCGCGCGGCAACCAAAACGGGCATCTCGCATGGTGGTCAAAGGTTAGGTTTATTTCGATTCCGTTCGCCCGCGGGGTGAGCATGCGCAGACCCCTGGAGCACGATCGCAGCGCCATGTGTGATCGTTATTCGATCGGGCCGGCTTTAAACATTGTCGAGCTCCGGGCCCAATTGCGAGGGGATGAAATTGCGAAAATAGGGGGTTTACTGCACACGATCGTCCATTTGCCGGACCGTAATTATCTTGTCGGCGCGCAATGGTTTGGTTGGGTTTGGGCGTGGGCCGCGGAAAAGGGGCTAGAATTCCTCCTTTACGCTCCTCGAAGCACGTACAAATCGGTAGCAAACGTCCAGCGGATAAGCGCTGCACGATGATCGGTGCGCGAATTCTTGGAACGGTTCTTAAAACCGCCCCAGTCGGACGGTCTGTTTATCCGCCATTTGTTTGCAAATTGTTTACTAAAGCCGAACGATTTACGTGCTCTATCGAACGCATGTTTCATCGGCGTGTTGGGCGGCATGTGATGCTCCGCATCTAATATACGAACACCGAACACCGAACCATATTTCAATTCCCAATCATACAGGGCCGGTCGGGGCATTAATTCTACCACGGCGTGTACCATCTGCCGAGTGCACAATCAGCAACAGGCTATTTATTAGCCCAATCGATCAAGATCGATCATGACTGGACCGCCTTGGTTGTGGAGCGAGAACGTTAATTTGCTGCGGCCGTTGGAGCGTTCTCGGCGGCACGCCTCGCCTCAGCTCAAAGGGCGTATCGGTCGATCGGGCGAGCAAATCAAGCAACCTCCTCCCTCTCGTAAATTGTGTGGCCCTGGACATGCGGCGTGCATGTCGATCGCTGCTTTGTTAAATGCGAATTTTATTGCGAGTGCAGGAGTAGTTCCGGATTCCGAAACGCGCGAACACTGTTTCGCAGCATTGCCCGGACGTTCCTTCACACTTCACTTTCCGTGGCAGGTAGCAGGTGTGATTGGATTAGAGGCGTCTTTAAGCTTAGAAACATCCGCCTCATCACTATCATCATCATGATCATCCGTTCGACGTTGAACTTGATTGCGGTCATGGCAGGAGAAAGCCTACACGAAACCGACGCGTCCATTAGAAGTCGGAAGTATCGATTATTTGGCACAGATTCCGCACACAGTGGCCCTGGTACACCCACCAACCGTCCTAATGCGCCGGGTGCGGTTGAAGGTGTTCTCCCCACAGGTCCCGGACACACCGGCGCACATAAAACCATCATCATCGCGCTGACATACTTGTCGTCTGCCGGGTAGAAATGAGTGTGGTACTCCACAGTGTGCGCCTCCAACCGCTTAATAACCATCCATCGGAAGTGGGATTGCCCGGTCGCACTTCGTCAACTCCCTTTTTGACGCTTGTGCCGGTGGTCATAGGGGTACATAATTGCTGGGCTTCTTGCGACCTCCGCGCCAAGTGAAAGTTTCCCTTTCACGGGGCGGTGGGCCCTTCAGGGTGCGAAACCAACCCGCATGCATGGACGTTTGGTTTAGGAGGAGGAGATGCAGGAGGATTTCCATTTGCACCACGTAAAGACACAAACCTCTGGCTCGATGACCCTCGCGCGACATCAGATGATGGTGGTGGCGGTGTTCTTCATTCCCTGGAAGCCGGGCGTTTCAAGTTTCCTCCCGACGACCACCGGCAGCGGAGATGGGACTTTGTAAAGGCGATCAAACCCGCACGGATTTTTCGCTAGAAAGCAAAAAACCATTAGCCACTGACCACCTCACATCTGGCGTTGATGGCGGTGATCCCTGGCCGACTGCAGAGCACGCGCCGAGAGCTATTTTTACTTCTGCCTCCGCTCCAAAAGAACAATCGTGCGGTCTGTGTGTATGTTCTAATGTGTGTTCCGAGAAATGGAAGCGTTGCATAATGGAACGCCCGATTGGGGCGGATGCTGGTGCCTCAACCTAGAATGTATTTGCGGAAGGTACACAACACGGAGAGGGCGAAAGACGCAGCAAACATAACTTTTGCCACATCTAATGGGAGGGTGAGAGGAGCATTAGCGATGCTCCTTCACGTTGCAATCGGTTGGGTTTGATCTTTCAAGGGGCCCAACCGAAGTAGGTCGGTTTTACAATCGACGGTATTCTGGGGTAATTATACAGGCCGATCTTCATCTCGTGCTGACGACATACGGATCATTTGGCGGCGTATGATCGTATCGTATCATTTGCGGACTTAAGCAGCTCCGATCGATCCGAGCTAATGAAAGTCTATCGGGCTACATCTTGCCTCTGTAGCTCTCACTTTCATACGATACTATGAGATCTTCGGGCATTAGGCAGCATTACGGTTCAATAAATGCTGCGAATGATGATCGGGTGCAGTATTTATTTTCCCACATCTGGCCAACTATTGCTGGATGTAACAACGGTGGCGAAGCTTGCCTTTCCAGAGCGATCGTTCGATCGTTTGATAACCTCGGGAAGATTCTTCTTCGAGACGCAAAGATGCGTTGTTTGGAGTTCGCGCACTGACCACATGTGTACGCGAGTGTACTCGCCTCGACCTAAATTTTCGCTGAAAACGCTACATTTCCCCACAGCACGAAGGAAAGGATTACTTGTTTGTTTGTCCCGTTCGTCCCGTTGCGATGGGCAGTCGTCGTCACTTCCGTGCCATCTGTGCGTGAATTCGGCGGTAAATAAACATCCCCCATCCTTTGGCTTTGGGCATTACACGATACATCTAGAGGTTGGAGGGGTGAACAATCTGCCACTGCCAGAGCATCTGTTTGGGGGCAGACAGTAGTAGCGTCCGCACGTTGAACTCCGGTACCGGTGCTCTACGGTGTGCGTTTCTGGCTGTCTCCGACATTGGGGTATACATCTTCCGATCTTTCCAACCATCGGAAGCTATTTTTAATGAACTGCTAATGTAAATAAACGCGCTCGAGGAGGGGAGTTGTTGCGGGTGCTCTTCTTTGTTGTTCTATTTTGGGAGTATAAACCATACCGCGATCGTGTGTAAGTGTGTATGTGTCTGTGTGAGGGAGAGTTTGATCGTACACTAGCGCAGGATAACGCAGAAACACACGCAGAAGAGTGAAGCGTACATTATGATGCGCAAGCACAATTGTGTGTACTGCATAGATGTCATCTGGCGTCCTTCACGCAGCACAAAGTGGTTTTGCGTACGTACGCGTGTACTCACAGGTTGTATCATGTGTCGCCGACGCTTCTGTCAAACGGCTTTAAACACACGCATACGCGGGAGCATGCAAATTTGTCTTATCTGTGCATGTCGACGTGCGCATCTCAGTACGGAGGATGCGCAGTGCCGTTCTACTATTCGCATTTACCAACACGCACAACCACTCGGTCTGCGGGATGGCGCGCGCACAGATACGCGCGGTAGTAGTGGTAGCACCTTAGTGACCAGTGCCAATTCACCCAGTTGCGTGCGTATGCATCGGCATGTGAGTTCGCGCGGGATGTGTTTTAGTATCCATTGGTAGTTCACCGTCGCCGGTCGGTTCGCCGAACATGTGATCGCTGTTCTGTGATAAATGAGTGTAGAGATCTCTGCGCACTCTGACGTCGGTGCAAATCAAGCGAGTCGCTAACGGTCCAGAAGATATCGCCAGTGCCATTAAAGCAAGATGTCCAATAAAGCATTTGTATTATTTCAAGTAAGATGAAATGGCATCGTTCCGTGCGAAACGCTGACCAAAGCGCGCAAGTGTTCCTATCGTGGGTTGTGTTGTTGTGTTGTTGTGTCGTCGAATCAAGCTGTCAGCAGACATTGACGTTAATTGAGCTGCATCTTCCACCCCATCCAACCTTCAAGGCTGATCTGTATCGATCTCCAAACCAAGTGTACACGCACAGTGATTGAACGAGCACCGAGGGAAGGAAGATGATCTCGAAATGGCATGTTGTGTCGTGTCCTTTTATTCCCGCACACCTCATTCATCATTCGTGATGATGATCCACCCTCGGACTTTCCCACGCACGTAATAGTCTCTAAATAGATCCAACCGACGGCGAAAAAAACCACCCTCAAACGCGCACTCACTCGTGAAGTAAAAAAAAAGAGATATACACCCCAAGACGGTCGAGCGGCTCTCAGTTTTCAAGGTTCCTCCCTGTACCTATTAGGTAGAAGGGGGAGGACTGTGTCTTCACACGATAGTGCGTCCAAAGGTGGTCTATGAATCAGAGGGACATTTTTGTCATCGTTTCTTTTCTCTAAAGTCCGACTTTTGCATGCACGCCAAGCCACAGGGGGGAGTGGAGGAGGACATAGTTGTATTCGGTTGCGAAACGGACGGTACCCACCAACAACATTCGGGCATCATCTGCACATGCCCGCCGGTCCATTGCAATGCATTCCATTCGTTCGTGGCCGTCGATCGCGAAAGCAAACGCTCGCAAATGTATATGTACATCAGCTTCAGGGGGGGGAGATTGTTTACGGCTGCGAGCAGATGCGAGAAGACGTGCTTGCGTCACCCGATACGGGCGGTTCTCTCGGCGGTGCGCCTAGAACACGACCACTGCTGCTGCTGCCTTGCTCCAATTTCCTCGGTCTGCAACTCCAACGCAAACGTAATAATTATGATCATCGAGCATGACATTGACACGTACAGGGGATGCGTCATGCGTAACCGGGCTGACAGTGACCTACGCATCGCCGGGAGGTATCGTGCACGCATCATCTCGTGCCCCGCTGCCCAGAACCCAGCGAAGCTCCCCAAAAAAAGCAAAAAAAAGCTAAGTTGACACTCGAAAAGGAGTGAAGAGAGAAAAGAAAAGCTCCAAAAATTTAAATCCAAGTACCTTCTTCTCGTGTCGCGTCACGTTGAGTGATCCGAGTACCCCGTTATTATTTGGTACCGAGTACGAAGTACCTCACTCCAGAGTTTGTTTTGCTTTTCGGGGTCGAGTGGCATCTTCTACGGCCACTGTTTCACCCTGTCCCCGCGTGGAGCCCTTTCGTGGAGGATAATTTAAGCAATTGCCAATTGAAGTAACTCTGCCCTGCTGCGGGAGTTTGCGCAAGCGTTCCAAGTGGCGGTACGCAGCTGGATGGGCTGGAGTGATCCCTGCAGATCACTTACCGAGTAAACAGAGGGAGCAACGACGGTCGAGCAATGCATTTGAGCTTCCCGATCTGACTGTTTTTTTTGTTTGTTTGTGTTGTCTGGAAATCGAAATATAACCTCAATGTTCCGATCGCTTGACTGAGTTTCTTAAGGTGAGGCTGCTCTTGATGCTCTGTCGAGGCAGGTAAAATACGACCGTAGCGCTACTTAACACATTAACGACCACGGTTTCGATCTTGAGCAACTGTTTCCAATATGGACGATATAAGGAAACAAAACCAAACTGGATGGCGAATGTTTGATGTCGTGCGGCTGGCTGTCGTGGTTGTAAAGCTCGCTGGAAATTATCGATCTGCTAAAAGGGTGCATAGTTCAGTGGAGAAAGTCACGTAATAATTGTCGACACGGCTGTATCGGTTTTGTTTGCTCGGTGCTCAACACGGTGCGCAAAACCTGCGGGCAACATCATACGAGCGCTGCCAAAATCTGCATACCAGCCGAGTGATCTTCCGCGAGAGCTATAATAAACCTGTCCACCGGTTTGGAGCATCCGCTTCCTGACTGACACCTGAGCGCGCTCCATTTGCTTATGGGCATCGTCGGCTGCCAGGCAAACCGCCAGCCAACCGGGAAGTATATGATGGGTGGTAACGGTCAACTCGGCCGCTGTACCACCTCCATACCAGGGAGGTGACCGTTTTCGTATGACGCGTTGGACAGATACGTGCCCTTAATCATCAACACACACACAAAAACACCATCTTCTGGTGCCGATTTGCCAAGCTGCGGTAAAAATAGTCTTCCACTGTGAGCAGTGGCCACTCACTGCCGTCGGTGAAATGTGCGGCAAGCAGCAGAAACATCCAAACATTCCCGTTTGTTTGGAAAAAAGGTAATGGCGCTGGTAGAGAGAGAGAGAGAGAGAGAGAAGACTCCGACCAAAGCGGCTGGCAATTAATTGTGCCGGAATGCGTAAACGCTTTGTTGCGTTGGTGCAGTTTTCCATCTCGGGCAAGAAACATAGAACAACTCTCGGATCGCGATGTGCCAAAGTCGATTGAATGGTGAAGCACTTTTCCGGCGATTCAATTGTTGTTAGAGTCCCCGGTATCGATACAGTGCTGGTACACGGTCCATTACCTAATCGCTTGTTGTACAGCGTCTAGTGGTTATTTTCTTGCCGAGCAAGACACAAACCATACGACCACATCGCGGTCATTGATAGGAACCATTGCGTTGGATCCGTTTGCGTGCCGCGCATTACCAAACACGCTGTGGGACAGGTGAAAGCGCTTGCGTACGCTTTTTTAAATTGTGGCAGAGTTGCTCTTGGGAAAGAATTAGCAAACAGATAGCGATTTCGAACGACGATCGAACGTTAGTGATGGTTGGGAAGGCATGGGAAGCATCGTTCAAGCGTGTGTTGTGGGATGAACAGTTACGGAGGACTTATTTTTAGATCCTTCACATCGCATTTACGTCCAATCTGGAGTGTTCCAGTCGGTAGGAAGAAGATGATGATGATGTACTGCCTGCCCACTACCCATTCGTTTCGATTGCATTCCATCGAAGATTGTTTATTTACCATCTTTTTTTCCCCGTTTTCCCTTGCAGACTGTACAGACGGCATCCCCGTGGAGGCCACAGTTACCGCTGCCAAAGGACATAACGACTCATGTGCAGCAGCAGCAGCGACAGCAAGCCATGGAAAAGGCAACAACGACGGCACACAAAGCGAAGGACGCCAAGGACAAGAAGTGGTCGCTGGGCAGTCTGTTTCGCAAGAAGAAGAAGGACCTAGACACGGACTCGAGCTCGGAGGAGGACCGGAAGGCGGGCTTTGTGCCGGTCAAGAGCCAGGGCACGATGAACGGCAAGCGCAAGAAGCGTTCGAGCAGGATCGTGGGTGCTGGATTCGATCACATTGTAATCAATCCACAACAGCAACAGCAGCAACAGCAGCAGCACATAATACCGCATCATCAGCACCATCCACAGCAACAGAACCAGTACGGATTCCGAGAAACTGACGGCGTAAACACAATCGAACGATACCCCGGGAATGGATCGCTCGATCGACGGGGAAGAAAGACGGACCGGTCGAGCAGACATTCAAAGGAGCGGCAGTCGTCGAGCGACGAGGAGTCGCACCGATCGTCTTCCATGTCGCGGTTCCGCAGTGACGACAGCTTGGGCAATCATAGTGCCGGTTCGCATCGAAAGTCTCGTACGGCACGCACCGAGCGTTACCTGAAGCGTATGTCCCGTGACGATGGCGGTAGTCCGCAGGGCTCGGTCGTACCAGCACCTACCGTCAGTCGATGGCACACGCAACCGATTTCACCCAGTATGCTGCACGGTGGTAGCGTTCAGTCAATGGACGTTACCTACCGACGACACCATCCGCACCATCACCACACGCATCACCATCATCAGCCGCAGCAGCAGCCGCTCCAGATGACGCTGCGCAACTCGGCCAGCTTAACGAACGTTCCGCACCATCTGTATCAGTCGAGCTCGCCGAACTATGCGCATCAGCTGAACTACTCGACGGCACCGCCGTCCCACGGTACGGGTAACGCACCGGCAGCTGTAACGTACGAAAACAGCTTCTACATACAGAGCAAGGCGAGCTCGATGCGTGACGCTATCCGCAGTCCACCGCCGATTCCTCCCCGGGATCCGCAGCGACGGCTCACGATCGGTCACACCAACGAGGCACGGCCCGTGTCTTATGCGTTCGATCGATTCCATCAGGTGCCGGGCAGCGTTTGGCAATCGAACGGCAAGTGTAACAGTGAGGATCGCTTGTGGGGATCGATGCAGCCTGTGCAGCGTACTGCTACTAGTGCACACTCTGTAACACCACCAAGAGCTACCTCTGTACAGCCGGCTGAGGTGCAACTGCAGCAGCAGCAACAGCAACAACACAGACAGCGTTACATATCTCGACAGCAGCAACCACCAGTTACCACCATCCAGCCACCGAGTACACCACCGTCCAGTGTGGCTTACCATCACCATCAGCATCATCAGCATCAACAGCAGCAGCAGCAGCACCATCAGCAGCAACCGAACTATCATGCGACACTGCCTGCCACACCACCGCAGCACTCGGTAGAGTATCGGTACGTAACGGATGTAACGCCTCGTTCACGCAAACCGATCCAAATACAAGATCGCACCTTCGAACCGTACGAGCCGAAGCTAGCCGATCCGGTGCCGACGGGCAGTGAGTCTTCCCTCGCCTACACCAGCACCCCCACACCGACCGGAGGAGGACGCGTTGGTTCGTCCTCCCGGTCGCTGCGTGCGGACAGTTCCGACTCGGTCGGTGGTGGAGGTGGTTCGCGCACTCCACAACAGTCCGCATCCGCCTTCTGGCGTCGCATTGAGGAGGAACAGCAAAATGGGTCGGTGCAATCGCGCCGTGGTCGTGCTACGGAACGTCGTCCAGGTGTGGCGGGAACGGCCATTTCATCTCGCTCCGTATCGACATCCCGAGCGCTGGAGATCATGAACCGTCGCAATCAGGAGTTGACGCGCGAGCTTGACCATCTGCTGGATGATAAGCAGAATGGGAAGAATGGTGATGGGGAGATGGAGAACATTGTGAGCGGACGGTTGTATCTGCGGCAGACCGGGGAGACAGGTGCTAACCGAGCGAAGTCGAACGAAAAGTTGTACGAGGTGAAGATGAAAACGGCACCGGAGACAACGGTGGTGCCGAACAAGTACGAAGAACATGTGGCAAAAACCGTTGCCCAAGGCGCTACTACGGTGCATGGAACGCACGGCTATAGGCGATATGGTGAAGAGCAGCAACAGCAACCTCCTGCTCCACCGATGCGAACCATTTCGAAGCGAAACTCCTGCTCGGAGGAAGAGTTAGCCCGGAAGCGAAAGTCGGCCAACCTGGAGGAGGCAATCAACGAGCTGGAAGCGATCTACAAGAGCCTCAAGCTCAGCGACGAAGATCTGCTAGAGCGTGCGGAGCAACGAGATCTTCCCACACCAACCGGGTTCAGCCAGCGAGCGCGTCATTATCGCTACGATGCGGACGCGGACGAGGAACGTGCTAAGGCCGAGCCAGATGTACAGCTAGATGATCTAAGCTACCGCAGCATCAAGCGAGCAAACAGCTCGATCAAAGCGCCAGAAACGCAGCCACCGTTCGGTATTCCAGTCGGACCGATACCACCCTCCCCGAACACGGACTATCTGACGGTGCAAGCACCGGTGAAGCAGACCAAGCCACGCTTCCAACCGCAGCGATCTCCGGATCTCGTGGCAGACGATCTCGCCTTCCGACAGCTGCGCAAGGACAAGGATCTACTGGCATGTATCGATCGCGCCGGCGTACGTCATGCACCACCATCGCAGAGCGGTAATACTAGCAGTGGGTCGGACGACTCACGCCAGAAACGTTCGACCGGTTCGCTATCGTCCAACATCTACAGCCAGATACAGCGCGATGCGGCCAAACCTTCGGGTGGAAATCTGGAGGACTACTACAAGATAGAGCTGTACGCAAAGAGTCTACGGGAAGCGACAACCCCTGGTCGGGAGATGGTGGCGCCGGCCCCGAAGTCGAAAGATGCCTCACCGGCAAAGGAGAAGCCAGTTACCATGCGTCCGAAGAGTGGCACGACACTGCCGAAGGAGAATCGGGGCGCCGTGTTCAATCTCCCTTCAACGCTGAAGTCAAGCTCGTCCGGAAGTCCACCCAAGAGCCCGGCAGCGACGGAGGGAAGCAGTGCTGGTTCGACACCTACTCCACGGCCGCGCTCTGGTACCGAGCCCGTCATTGTGGGCGCAAAGCATAAGGCCGAGTTTGAGGAGATCCTGAACGCGATCGCACTGGAGGCGCAGTCTACGAGCGAGAAGCTTGGGGCCGATCTGGCCGAACTTCGCAAAGAAACACAGTCCGTGTCGAGTGGCACCAGCCCGGAGGTCAAGTCGTTTGGAGAGGCGCGTCCCATTTCCAAGACGATTGCACCCACAAAAAAGGAGGAGGTGGTGGTTGTAGCCGCCAGAGCTATTGTGAAGTCACAGCGAAGTGAGACACCGAAGGAGCTGGCCGAGGTGGCGCAAGCGGCCAAGTACTGTGAGCGAATGTTGCGTGACGTTATTGAAGAGGCACCCAAGAAGGAGATGCGAAAGGAAGCGTCTGCATCGAGCAAGCTGTCGCCGAAGAAACGGGAGCAGAGTCCGATCGAACGTGCTGCTCCAAAGACGATCGTTCCAGAGCAGCCCACTATCGTAGAACCAGCGCCATCCAGCGAACCGTCAGTGTTGAGTGGGCTTATAGAGCAGCTAACGCCGGCCGGTAGCTTCGAAGCGCTCAGCAAACGCTGCCAGGAGCAGCTCAGTGAGCTGGAAGCTGAGGATGAGCAGCGAGATGAGCGCGTTAAGTCATCGATCGAACGTGATTACGATAATCTGGTCGAGAGTATCGAACCGTTTGAGTCCGATACGGATAAAAAGTCCACAGAGGAAGAGATCGACATCATCATGAAGGAGTGTGGCATTGAGCTTGAATCCAACGCTGCCCAGAAAGTACCTGCCAGTGCGCAGACCGAGCTGAAGTCCTCGAGCGAGACCGAGCCTTGTCCAAAGTCCTCCTCCCAGAGCGTCGGTCCTAAGTCTGTCACAGCGAGCGAAACGTCCCAACAACGGGGCACCAGTACGTCCCCCTCTAGCGAGGGACGAACTAAAACGTCCCGCCCGTCGCCCCCGGTGTCCTCCGTGCGGCTAACACCGTCCGACACGGAGTCGCAGTACAACTCGTCCGAAGAGCTCGCCATGATCTTCGGCATCAAGAGCCCAACACCGACAGGTAAGGAAGCAGCCGGTACCGGCCGTGTACCGTTGCTTTCGTTGTCGTGTGCCAAACCCTCTGCCCCGCTCCCCCGTACTGCACTGTCCGCCGATCCTGCCACCACCACCACCACCGATGAGCATGATGGTGGTGTTGTCCTTTCCGTGCCCGTCCCGACCATCCTTTTCCCTAACCAATCCCTTACTACCACTACTACCAGCACCGTGGCGAGTGTTTGCGCTGTTTCCGCTACTAATAGCATCGCTTGTAAGAATGTCACTACCAACACGAACACCACCACCACCACCACTATTATCACTTCTTCTGACACGCAAACGCACGACACCACCGCCACCGCCGTTGAGGTTACCGCGAGCGAGGAGGAACCGCCGATGACGAGCTTCTATCTGCGCAGCAGCTTCGGCAACCATCTGCACCACAGTCTCGACACGATCCACGAGGATCTGGCCGAGGAGCTGGAGGAAACGACTGCCGCGAACGATGTCGACTCCACCACGACCGATTCGGGCAATGTTAGCCTGAACGATTTTGGGTCGGAGTTCCCCGGCAGCGGACCGATCGATCGGAAGGTGACGTTCGTGAACGAGGTTCGCATTGGACCGTGCGGCACTGGGTACTATCCGTTTCGCAGCGAGCTGCAGATACCGGAGATCTTCATCGAGGATGTGAGTGCGCAGGAGACGACGGAGCTGAAGGAAGAAGAACCGGTGGAAAGTGATGCAGTAGAAGAATCGAGCGTAGATGACCCACCGGTTGAAACGTTGGAAGAGTTGAGCAGGCTTGACGCGGAACGGAGACGACTGGAGGCATTGGTGCCGCGCCCTCTTGACGATGATGATGGTGATGGTGATCGACAACTGCGCTATCGAACGCGTGGTGAAAGCTCCGGAAGCAGCTGCCGCAGCAGATCAGTCGGCGGTGGTGCGCAAACGAAGCGGAAGAGTAGCAGCAGTAGCTTAGTGCAACCGCAGCATGTTGTTCTTGCATGTACCTATGGCTTGGCTAATAGCAGCATTGATTATGTTACAGTTATTGCGATCATTATTGCCATTATTACACTGTTTGCACTCATGATACTTTAAGATGGTAAAGAGAGAGAGAGAGAGAGAGGTTGACAGGTTTCACAGGTTGACTCAGATAGCCTCAAACGCGAGGCTTGTGGGGAAGAAACAAATGTCCTCGATGCAGCAGTTGCCCCGTGCAGTTGAAGAACGAATCTCTTGCAAGACTTTCTATGCAGGGAGGATGTGGCTTTTGGTTTTTGGGGGAAAGTTTTCGATCAATGAGGTTCCGTATTCTTCAAACGCAAAGGCTATCTGCTATCTTGCGTACATAAAGGGTTGTGACTGATATGCGCGCACACAAACACACACACAGTGATAGGAAGGTTGGGGGCACCACAATGGCACCGTAGGACACCTGTATTCACCTTTTCGCAGCTAACCGCGTGCGTTGTTGTGCAGCGATGCCAGCGATCGTGTTTTGTTCGTTTTGTAAAATAACACCCATGTTGTCGTGTACGGCTTTTCAACGTACCACTGTGCGCCGAACCTGTTGTCTATATCCTCTCTTTTGTCCCTCTGTTGTTTGAACAAAAAAAAAAAAAAAAACGGTATCTTGTAGCTGGGGAGGAGATGTCAGAGGGCGTACATCCGAGCACGACGGACAGCAGCAGTATCGTGACCCTGCCGGGTAAACCATCGACCATTCCACTGATGTCCTCCTGTCTCGGTGAGAAGCAGACGACCCGTGCGTCTGCCGTGAGTTTCGTCCCCACGTCAGCCCCCAGTGCGGAGCTGGAACCCGCCACACAGACGACTACCGTGGCGGTGAAAGGTCGTCGCAATAATCCGAACCGTGATTCGGGTGGCGCTCTGCAGAATCTTTGCTTCTGTTTGATATAGGATGGAGTGCTTGTACAGAATGCAATAGTTGGTTGTCTGGTGGACCGAATTGCTTGACCGAAAAGATTCTGACACCGTCACCAAAACTTCCCAAGGCTTGGAAAGGTTTCAGTTTCCTATGTCTGTTACTATTGCCTGCTCACGAGAAGCTTCGAGCAGATCTTATGTGCCAATGAACACTTATTGTTATGTCTTGTATAGGGAAAGTCTTCCGTTATTAGCTACTAATTGGATATAAAAGCTACTTGAACATTGGTTAGGCGCACCCGTGCAACCTAAAAGAGGAATATTGAAGTTAAATGCAAATCAAACTTTAAGTGTACTTCGCTTCGCCTAGAGTAGTGCATCAGTGAAAGAGTTGCCTCACAAGACACACTGCCAGAGCACAAACCGGCTCCGGTTCCGATACTTATCATATAATGCGTTTTCTGTTTCAATGTTTTCTTCTTTAGATCTGTAGCACTTTAGCCCATGGTAAAGCTCTCTTCTACGCGAGACAAACAAAAAGAACAAGAGAGGAACAAAATACAAAACATAAATCGTTGATGAACGTAATCGATTTACTGATGACACATCGTGCGAAACATCACACACGAACGGCCACGGGCGACAGCGGTCTTTGTTGATAGTGAAATACGAGGAAGAAAAAAAAAACACATACGCGACACTTTAGGCTTAAACGGTCTACCCAGCATTAGATAGATTTGCGGCGACCACAAGAGATGTAAGCAGGAAGCGCTCTCTACGCAAAGAATGTTAACCATGTGCCAGGGCGATTTAGGTAGTCGAGGAACAGAGCGTAGGATACTGATGATAGATGCGTCGGCATGAATGCGTAAGGTTAAAGTTAGCTGGCGAGAAGCGCTCTGCGTTTAATTTAAAGAGAGGAAAAGAAAAGCAGAAATGCTGGTGTCCAAAACCACCCAGCACGCGTCACCGAACGGGCGAGTCTTAGATCGAGCAGGCCGAAACGCTTGCACAGCTATTTTAATCGCACCAAGCCGAACGGGATGATGTTTATTGTTTATTAATAGCCCTATCCTGTCCCGCGCACTGCTGCTGTCGGTTGGGCGGGCAGAAGATGCGGAACATTGTAATAAATCTGTAAATTCCTTCGCTTTGCTAAGTGATAGCTTCTATGTAGGTAGGTAGTTTGTTGTAAGTAGAGTAGTAGCCACTAATCGTGCTAATGTCGCCTACCTAAGCCACAAAACTATATATTGCTTCGTAAGCACGCGTAGACAGGTTGCGGAAGCAGAAGCACATGTTGTGTACACAGATGAGCTAGGTATATTATACACGTTTATCGTTTTATAGAATGATATATTTACACTACCTATATTTGTTGTTGATTCGCATGTAGAAATAAAATAATGAGTAAATACACCGTGTAATGGAATTGTGTGTGCTTTATGCGAAAAAGATTCATTTGACTAAAAATAATACCAGCCGACGTCCCAGCCACGTTCGTTCGTTGGCCTTTTGTTTCCATGAGATGTTTATATTGATTTATTGCTCCCCTCCGATTGTACTGGGAATCCGATCATATCGCATCGGGTACCGACGAACAGATCCGCCCGTAAATCCGTCCCCGGGTTACCTTTTTGATAGATATCGAGAACAAGAAACACTGAACCGCTTATCACCGGGCGAGGGTTCCCAACCAAAAAAAGTGAAACACCTGGCCAATAACGTAACTCGATCAGCCCATTCGGGTGCATCAGGCGATATGATTCCACACCCTGGGCGCTATAAAAAGACTTCCCAAGCTGTTAGCCAACATCAAACGGAAAGTTGTGTTCGGTAAATAGCAACACCAGTCTCCACGTACTCTCCAATGGCTTGCTTGAAGTTGTTCAGTGTGGTCGGTCTGGTAGTGCTGGCGGCCACCAACGCAATCGGTGCCGGAGTAGCAACCCGCGCCTGTTCCGGAGGGCGGCCGGCCCCAACTGAGGTACGTGTGGAGGGTTGTACGGTTCCACCATGTGACCTGGTGCGTGGATCTGATGCCATTATGGACATGGACTTTACGGCCCCGTTTGCGGCGGCCAACCTACGCACGCAAGTGGTCGCTACGGCACTGGGCGTAACGGCACCGTTCGAGCTTCCGGCGGATCGGGCTGCTGCCTGCAATTGGCTGCTGAACGCTCAGTGCCCGGTGAGCGCCAACGAGGACATTACCTATCGGTTGAGCATGCCCGTACTGCTGGTGTATCCGCGCGTCAGCCTTACGGTAGAGATCAATCTCGTGGACGATGCTGGACAGTCGTTGGCGTGCTTCGAGCTAGATGCACGTGTCGTTTCCGGTCGTGCTGTTTAAGATAGAGAGAGTAATTTGCTGAAGATTGAAACCAAATATAACAAAAATGTAGCGAATTGTTTGTCTTTCCGTGCGTACCGAATCCAAACTAAACTTTCGTATGGTTTTCGAATGAAAGAAACGGTTATTTGGTGTTTGAAATTATGGCGTGAAACGTTTCGTATGAAATATTTCATATCAACATCCCAGGTAACAGAAATGGATGCGATGTTTTGAATTATTCTATTTCTGTTGTAGGATGAACATTTGAAAATGCTTTATTTAAATGTGTGGCTTCGAGGACCTCATAACTATTAAATTGTGTAGCCTGTGTATTGAGAATTGACTCAGCAGTATTTTTGTGTCATATTTTCTTAACATATTCATTATCACATCACATTTTTATTCAATTTTGTACTCTATTGTTTATTCTGTAATGTATTGCATTAAATATTGTCGTTTTACTAGCACACTGTATACAATATTCAGATGTGTTCGGAAATGATTTACAGACTTGCTTGTTATTATCGTGAAAAAGTTGCGTTAAAAATTGGATGTGCAAAACAGATTTCAAACGGCACGAAAGAAGCTACGACGATATCTAAAAGCAACTGATACGTACTATTTGTTCAGATGGGTGCCATGACGCAATTTTCGATGCACATAGATCTCTATCCAGAATCTCATAAGAATCTAATGATTTGCGAAATCAGCATTTTCCTGGAGACGCTATCCAGCTGAGTTAATAAGTCACGAAATTATACCGAGTTGCAGGCACAATAAAAGCCAGTACAATTTCAAGGAAGCAATAATTCGCAACTCAGACGCCAATCTGCTATACAACATGAAGTTCTCGCTCGCATTCGTCCTAATCGCTCTGTTCGCGGTGATCACGATCTCCCAGGCACTGCCTCGTCCCGAGGAGACCGCTGCTTCGAATAACGATGGAACCAGCGTGAACACCAAGACCGAGACAGAGCTTACCAAGGAGGATGGACTCGCAGTTGAGGCAAAGGGACGCAAAGGAGGCTTCAAAGGGTTAGTGAAGGTCGTTAAAAAAGGGTGCAAACTAATTGGTTGTAAAGACTTTTTCAAAAGTCAAAATCAAGATCAACAACAGTAAACTATAGTAAAGTTCGAACACAACCTGAAATGTATGCAGTTGTGTGAAACTGTATTTAACATGAAGTGCATCTGAATAATAAAAAATAAAAGTACATTGAAATGAAGCAAGCTCAACTCATTCTGAATCTTCTTTATCACAAAAACTGTTGTTGAGATAAGCTTTCCAATCGTGGAATCGTGGGACAAAAATCTTTAATCATGCCTTATAATATCGATTTGAACCTGCATGCATTTAATCATTTGGCTGAAAGCATTTCTGGCGAAACGTTTGAAAATGCTTAAGGATATAAGAGTTTTTGTGTATTTGTACTCTTGCCGCTACATCAATTCGTCTTTCTGTCCTTAATTGTTATTAAAAAAGCTTTTGTACATTGGAGATCAATCTTGTAGAAGATGCTGAGCAGTCGTTGGCGTGCTTTGAGCTAGATGCACGTGTCGTTTCCGGTCGTGCTGCTTAAGATAGAGAGAGTAATTTGCTGAAGATTGAAACCAAATATAACAAAAATGTAGCGAAGTGTTTGTCTTTCCGTGCGTACCGAATCCAAACTAAACTTTCGTATGGTTTTCGAATGAAAGAAACGGTTATTCGGTGTTTGAAAAGTGTTTGAAATTATGGCGTGAAACGTTTCGTATGAAATATTTCTTTCCACATCCCAAGTAACAGAAATGGTGGCGATGTTTGGAATTATTCTATTTCTGTTGTAGGATGAACATTTAAAAATGCTTTATTTAAATGTGTGGCTTTGAGGACCTCATAACTATTAAATTGTGTAGCCTGTGTATTGAGAATTGACTCAGCAGTATTTTTGTGTCATATTTTCTTAACATATTCATTATCACATCACATTTTTATTCAATTTTGTACTCTATTGTTTATTCTGTAATGTATTGCATTAAATATTGTCGTTTTACTAGCACACTGTATACAATATTCAGATGTGTTCGGAAATGATTTACAGACTTGCTTGTTATTATCGTGAAAAAGTTGCGTTAAAAATTGGATGTGCAAAACAGATTTCAAACGGCACGAAAGAAGCTACAACGATATCTAAAAGCAACTGATACGTACTATTTGTTCAGATGGGAGCCGTGACGCAATTTTCGATGCACATAGATCTCTATCCAGAATCTTCTAAGAATCTAATGGTTTGCGAAATCAGCATTTTCCTGGAGACGCTATCCAGCTGAGTTAATAAGTCACGAAATTATACCGAGTTGCAGGCACAATAAAAGCCAGTACAATTTCAAGGAAGCAATAATTCGCAACTCAGACGCCAATCTGCTATACAACATGAAGTTCTCGCTCGCATTCGTCCTAATCGCTCTGTTCGCGGTGATCACGATCTCCCAGGCACTGCCTCGTCCCGAGGAGACCGCTGCTTCGAATAACGATGGAACCAGCGTGAATACCAAGATCGAGATAGAACTTACCAAGGAGCAGGCTCTAGTGGTCGAGGCAATGGGACGCAAACGGTTTTGGAAAAAAATATGGAAAGGCGTATTAGATGGCATTAAAATTGCCTGTAAAGTTATTGACTGTCAAAACTCTACCCAAAATCAAAATAAATCACGGTAAAACAATAAGAAAAATCTATCATTCAGTTGTGCTGCCATAGAAGTAAGCGCATCTAATTAGTGAAAAAAAAAATGCGTTTAAAGTAAAGCCAGTTCTACTGATTCTTTAACTTATTTTGAGCGGAGAGTGTATTTATTCTATATAAGATTGTAAACAAAATCTTCAATTTCCAACCCATGAGAACAAATGCGGTAAGCGTGTCGAGTATTGTTGAAACAGCTGTGTGATGGCCTTGCCAACACTTGTACTAAGCTAACTGTTTGTTTACTGCAGGTTTATTCTTTTGTTGAATGTACATGTTGATTATGAAAATGCAGTTTAATATGCAATGCTGAATCTTCAGCACATTTCTCGAACACACTGTACCGCGCCGAGGACATTGTAGTGACCGGAGGAGGAAATACCCTTTTCGGATCTCATTAATACTCAGTATATGTGTTCCAGCTGACAGTTCTAACTCAACTGACGATTTACTATCTTCAATTCTATTCCTTGTCCTTCTCTCGCTGTTAATACAACTATCCATTTATTTCTTTTCTCTCTCTCTCTCTCTCTCTCTCTCTCGCTCTCTCTCTCACTCTCTTCCTCCCATACCTTATAATCCCTACAGACATGTGGTCGAATATTTTTTTAAACGTATAAACTTTGTGTACATCTGTTTACTGGAAAAACCCAATTATTCTTTTCGTGTTTTTACTAAAAAACACAATTTAATAAAAGGAATGAATACATATTTGTTTAATTAAAATATTTTAAAAGCGTTAAGAAAGTAGTTTCAACTGTTTAAATACTCTTAAAATGTTCCTAAGTCTAAGTAGGATACTAGTTCATGCAAAGCTCTTTTTTAACTAACGCTACGATCTTGGATTTGACAGTTGTCTCGTTAATTTTCACACACATACATGCACACAAGCTCGAAGTTAATGGGTTGTTAAATTAGCAACTAGTTTTACTTATTTTAGTGCTCTTTTCGTTTTTACAAATTTAACTGAGTTAAGAATATGTTTATAATGTATTCTCCGAGGGAAAACCACATGGTTGTTACTAAAAATCAACTGGATTCGTTGTGCCAGATTTTTCATAATACCACAGGTTTTTGGGTGTTTTTTTTGTGTACGGTATTCATAAATTATTATTACACTTGCAATATCACCGAAAAATATCGTTGTTAAGAGAATCGGAGGAAAAAATCCAAAATTTATGAGATGGATGCACCTTCCTCGTCCAAAAAGGCAAACCAAAAAGGCAAAGGACCAAAAAGGCAAATAACGACGAAGATACTGTTAAAACGAAACTTCTTCTACTTACTTTCATTTGTCAACTCCTTAGCCATCAATCGACCTGTATCCCTTATGGGCTTTGCGTTGTTCCCTCGGGACGATCTCTCTTGGAGGCTGACAGCGGAAAATGTCCGACAGCGATGGAGCCAGTTAGAACGTATGTTAGCAATGGGAGCTAAATGCAGTTAGTGCGTTTGCCATTTATTTGAATTGATTGACTCAATTCAGAAACATTTTTTGACATATTCTTACCAGTCCTCCTTGTAAGCATTTAATGTAAAATATTAATATATAAAGAAGTTTATATCGTAAAATGCCGGTCTCATGGTACAGTCGTCAACTCGTACGACTTAATAACATGCCCGTCATGGGTTCAAGCCCCAAATAGACCGTGCCGCCATACGTAGGACTGACTATCCTGCTATGGGGGGAAATCAATAAGTCACTGAAAGCCAACCCCACAAGTGGGTTGGCAGGCCTTGACCGGCATCGGTTGTTGAGCCAAAGAAGAAGAAGATATCGTAAAATGAGAACATACATCATCATCTCAGAAACAGCTTGAGTTATGTTAAACTTATTTGAATGTTATACTGTTGTCGGCAGCCGTGCCGACCCCTGGACTTGCCGCAGCAGTTGCGCTGCCACCGGTCCAGGAGGACGACAGTGTATCACGCACGCTATCGCACACACTAAACGTGCGAGGCTTCAATTTCAATTTGACAACCAACATATCTAACATGCCAAATCCCATACATTTTTTTATGTTCGATGTCGTGTTCGATTGGTGCCAGAACGCCGGGTTAGTGTGTGCCGAGCGCCGCACGATCAGAGTGTGTTAGCGAGCCGATCGAGCAGGAGCTCTCGGCACGGACGCTCGGTGTGGCTGGTGCGCGACCCGCTTGAATTATTTGGAAGTGTATTGTACATTGTGTATCTTATTTATTGTATATGTTGTATAAGTGTAAATAAAGTACTAAAGTACAAAAGATTCAAACGTAACAAAATACCTTTTCTCTAAAATGATCATTTAGATCAACAAAACGATCAATCTTCTTCTTCCTCTTTGACAAAACATCCGTTGTTGGTACAAGACCTGGCTGTAACACTAGTGGGGTTGGTTTTCAGTGACTTATTCATTAGCCATAGCAGGATAGCCACTTCTATGTATGGGGGCAAGGTTCGTTCGGGGCTTGAAATCATGACGAGCATGTATTTAAGTCGTCCAAGTTGGCCACTGTACTACAGGACCAGCCGTATAACGACCATTAATGCGCATAAAGTGGATAGTAACAACCGACTTTACGAATTTCAAGAATATGTTGTTTATACAGTTGCAAACATTCAAACACAGAAATTGTTCAAATGTAGGTTGCAGCTACACGCATCCGAAGAAGACAGCAGATTTCGCAGCAACAGAAAAGTGGAGTGTGGATATAAAAGACGGAAGAATGAATAGGATATAGTAAGTCCCAGTTTCAAAGCCAACCAAGCAGCCAACATGAAGTTCGCATTCGCCTTCGTCTTGATTGCTCTGTTCGCGGTATTCGCCGTCTCCCAGGCACTGCCTCAACCTGAGCAGGCCGCCGCTTCCAGCAACGATGGAGCCAGTGCTATCACCAAGATCGTGCTAGAGCTTACCCCGGAGCAGGCCGCCGCAGTTCAGAAAATGGGAGGCCGCGGATTCTGGCCTATTTTGATGAAGAGCGTGAAGAAGGTCATGGCCATCGGTTGTGATTTGATTGATTGCGAGAAGCAACAATAAGTGTCAATAAACGATGTGTGAAAAATAGAGCATAAAAAACTGGAATTTATTTCACTGTCTTCAGCCAGATGACCAAATCATCCACTCAGAGCGTATGAAAATCGTCAAAAATAGTCGATAAGCTATATAATCATGTAGTCTTCTCTTATTAGGAAAAATCATCTTATTAGGAAAAATCAACACTTTGCGTTAACTTTTGACTAGTTTAGGTGTACGGCATGCTTTAGGTTCCACATTATTGTTCTTGATGTGTGTCCGAAAACTTAATTAGCCTAGTCTCTGGGTACTGGGTACAATAAATGGTCAATTAACACTTATTCTATTTGGCTCCCTACGTGTACATGCCGGCATGTACAGGTTTTCGAGACATATTCAGTGTATATGATTCAGTATAATAATGATACATGTATGGTAAATAATATATACATCTTCTAGTAAGAAAGAAGATAAATACAAATGTTGAGATAGTTTTATATTTTTTCTACTTTTGTTATGTACGACTTACTCACTCATACCAGAATAATAAGGAGCAGAGTGAGAGAGACAGAAAGAGAGAGCGAGAGAGCGAAAGAAAGAAAAAGCTTGAGAGAGCGTAAGAAAGAGAGAGAGAAAGAGCGAAAGAGAGAATGTAATAATGAAAGAGAGAGAAAGAGAGAGAGCGTAAGAAAGAGAGAGAGAGAAAGAGAGAGAGAGAAAAGAGAGAGAGAGAGAGAGAGAGAGAGAGAGAGAGAATGAGAAAGCTCAAATTTGGCTTGAGCTTTTGATGATGCTAAGCTCGCTGGCAGTCCCCTTCATTTGGCCGCTGCCAGACACACCGAAGAACGAAAAAAATTGCTATTAGTTAGCTTCTGCAGTCCAAACCAACAATTTAAAACAAATATCACTAATGTTTTCCAATCATTCTTTTCAAACTGATTGAAACAAAACTCTCTTTCTGGTTGTTTACAATTACAAGCGTTTTTTTATCGGCTGTCAAATGTTTTTATTACGGTGTCTGGCAACGGCCTCACAAATGTCGTGTAGCTCATTGGTCTTCAACCTGTGGCGTAAGCAGGCATGATCCGCGAAAGAATTTATTTTTGAAAAAGAAAAGCTTATTACTATACACATCGAGCAATTTTTTTCCCACGAGCCTAAGGGCATGTCAACATTTTATATGGGATTTGATAATAACGTCGGACGACGAAAACCAACGATTTTGACGTCCGACGTTATCTGTTAAATTTCACACAAAATTGTGACAGCATGTCCAATAAAATCGCATTCGAAAAAGCGCTTCCACAGGCCTACGGATGGATGAGCGTTTCGCTTCTTTGGCACAACAACCGTTCAAGGTCAAGGCCTGACTGTATCCACTAGTGAAGTGAGCTTGGCTTTTTTACTTATTACACATATCAAGATAACCAGCCCTACGTATGAGGACAAGGGCCATTCGGGACTTGAATTCATGACGGGCATGTTGTAAAGTCGTTCGAGTGGACGACTGTACCACCAGACCGGCAATGAGAGCGTTGCCACCACTCGGGAGGGTGCATCTTTCTCGTGGTGCATCCCGGCCGATGCACCACGAGAAAGATGCACCCTTCCAAAAGATCGGTATAGATTTATAGATCATACGTAAATTTTTTTTATCTTTTAATTCTTTTTATAAGAGTGACATTGGACTTGTTTTGAAGGTATTTGAGGTTCATATTATTTGAATGTTATATACGATTTCTTTAAATAGTAAAAACCTGCATTAGAAACTTCAAGAATGTGTTATTTGTGCAGTTGCAGATAATCAAACACAGAAGAAGAACACGGCGGAATTCCGCATTGGGCGGTTCTGTGCATGCAGCGGTTTTGGGCGGAACAGAATACGCAGCTGTGTTAACAGCGCTCAAAAAGTGCTCTAGAGTATCTGAAGAGTGCGGATATAAAAGACGGAAGGATGACTAGGATGTATTAAGTCACAGTTCTAAAGCCAACCAAGCAGCCAACATGAAGTTCGCATTCGCCTTCGTCCTGATCGCCCTGTTCGCGGTGTTCGCCGTCTCCCAGGCTCTGCCCCAGCCTGAGGAGGCCGCCGCTTCCAGCAACGATGGAGCCAGCGCCAATACCAAGATCGTGCTGGAGCTTACCCCGGAGGAGGCCGCTGCAGTTCAGGCAATGGGAGGCCGAGGATTTTGGCAAGACTTGTGGAACACTGTCAAGAAGGTCATCACCGTCAGTTGTGGTCTGATTGACTGTCAGAACCAACAGCAGTAATAATAAATGCTGAGTAAAACATACAACAAAAAATTGGAATTTATTTCACTACCTTCAGTCAGATGACCAAATCATCCCCACGAAGTGTATGACAATCTTTGACAAAAATAGTCAACAGAATCGAATAGTTGACTATCTTATGTCGAGGTATTCGCCATGCCATAGGTTCCACATAATTGTTCTTGATGTGTGTCCGAACACATAATTACCCAAGTATTGACTAACTACTCGGATGCGTGGTACTGAAGTAGTCTTAAAAGCCTGTACAGGTCGGCATGTCCGCGCGCCAAATAGATGATCAAGTATCTTATGCGAAAAGTGTTATACACCTTTGCATAATCGGAAACAGAATCTACCCAATCGTTGTATGCGCAAATTGTATTGATACGCTTTTACTTGGGTCTGTTAACTGGTAACTTTACTGGTCAAAGCCCCCGGATACCGATTCCGGTAGCTTTGTACAGGTGTTCGCCATACCATCCGACATCTGTTTTCAAGGCCTCTCATGCAAGGACTGGCGGCTCTCCATTCCTACCTAAATTGTATGCCCATGCGCAGAATGCTTCTATATCTTTAAGAATAAGTGGCAGATATTATGATCATATACATGCCTCTACAGATTAGTCTATCAGACTAGCATTTTGGAAATTAGAAAGTAACATTTATATAGCAATGTTTAAAAAAAAAAAAACAATCTGTATACCAAACAATTGCTGGGAAGTTTATGTAAATATAGCTGAAGAAATAAAACAATATTTTGAATGTTAAATTTCTGTACTCAGAATTTATCAGTACTTATTGTTTGGTTTAGACCAAGCATGGAAAATTGGAGCAATTATGCGATATGTTTGAAATGTAAGTGTTAATTGTTGAATGGACTTTTTTCTTATGTACGACATATGACAGACATGAACTATTTCAAACAGATTAGTCGGTTGGAGTCGTAGTCAAGCGGCCCGCCAAAACGATATTGTTGCAAATGCGGCCCACAGCTCGAAAATGCTGCTCAACCCTGGTTCAGACAGCTGGTCATCTGACAACGGCGATGATTTTCTTGACGCTCGTCCACAATTTTGAGAAGTATCCCATTCCCCAGCGGCCTCCCATGGCTTCCACTGCAGCGGACTCTTCAATATTAGTGTTGGAGCTGGCTCCATCGTTGTTGGAAGCGGCGGCCTCCTCAGGCTGAGGCAGTGCCTGGGAGACGGCGAACACCGCGAACAGAGCGATCAGGACGAAGGCGAAGGTGAACTTCATGTTGGCTGCTTGGTTGGCTTCTGGGTTCAGACGTAATGCTTTGGAGATATTATTCCGCCTTTTATATAATACTCAATGCTCAGATCATCTTACACGTGTGTTGTTAGCACAGCTGAATACCGTATTCACGAAAACGAATGTTGCAGAAAAGGTTCGTCTGATAGTGAACGTGTAGAGTAGATGTTTGTCAAAATAATGTCACAGAAGGAGAGCCATAATTGTACACATAACATACGTTTGCTTCTTCTAACTCTCAAAATTTCGTTTCGCCATTTTACTCTTCAAAAGCACAAAAGCAGCAATGTACTAATAATGGTTCAATTTGTAATGGCACAGGAATTACCTTTCGAGGAATTACAGGAATTACATGAATATTTTAACACATAGCAATTGGAGTTTCTTGTATCTTAGCAATCACGACTATTTTTATCAAAAACCACAACAAATTTACGAATAAAAATACATATTTTTGTGACTGTTTCGTAGTACCTATAATGGTGGTATTATGGTTCGTATAGTCGTTCGTCGTCACTACAGGAACACAGGTGGAGGTAAACAAAGATAACTCAAAAACTATGTATAATATAAAAAGAACTTCTTATTGAACTAGCTTGAATAGCTTTTCATATGACTGCCATACTATTGAATTCTTGCATAGTTTGATCTAAAAAATGTATAAATTTGAATAATGAAAATATTGACTAAAGTATTGAGTAAAGTATAAGGACTGTTATGAAATCCTATGGCCTTTAGAAAAATACTGACACATTTCACAAAATAATGGATTTGTTTTATCTTTAGCTAATATTCGAACGTATAAATGTCTCCTTTTAATGAGAAAATACCAACTGAATGTATGAACATTGTAAAGTTGCACAATTGAAGCTTTTAAAAAGTCAATTATGATTAACCCTTTGACAGATCCACGATTTTTAGAAAATGTACAAACCCATAAGGGAATAGTGACAAAAAGTAATGATTTTGCAAAAAGTCTCGATGTTGCTTTACACGAAAGATTATGTGCACAATGTGTTAAACAATCAAAATAATAATCTTTTTGTTTTAATCTGTACAAAGTGATCGCGGACCGTAGTTTGGAGACCTCTAGATGCATTTGAATTGAGCCTAACTTTAGGCTTCAACACATGCTCTAGATGAAAATTAGCCGACTGAAATTGTTTCGTTCATTAAAAAAAAAGAAAACAACAATAAAATTTATGCTACGTACTGCACTTTATTTATTAAAAATAGTAATTTAACACTAACTATCTTCATCCCATGCAGTTAGTCAGCTGACAGCCAACGGTGATGGCCGTTTTGACGCCACTCCACACTTTTGACCAGAATCCACGACCTCCCATTGCCTCGACTGCGGCGGCCTCCTCCGGGGTAAGCTCCAGTACGATCCTGGTGTTGGCGCTGGCTCCATCGTTGTTGGAAGCAGCGGCCTCCTCAGGCTGAGGCAGTGCCTGGGAAACGGCGAACACCGCGAACAGAGCGATCAGGACGAAGGCAAATGCGAACTTCATGTTGGCTGCTTGGTTGGCTTCTGGGTTCAGACGTAATAATTTGGAAATATTCTTCCGCCTTTTATATTATACTCAATGCTCATAATGCTCAGATTATCTTGCTCGTGTGTTGTTAGCACAGCTGAATACCGTCTTCGCGAAAACGAATATTGCGGAAATTGTTCGTCTGCTAGTGAACGTGTAGCGTAGATCTTCAGCAAAATATTGTCACGGAAGGATAGCCACAGTTGTACAAATACTACACGTTGGCGGATTCTGACCATCCAATTTCTTATCGCTGCCAGCAAAGGAAGTTCTGGTTGTTATTTGGCTCAGTCATTTTGGCCTTCGAAAGCACATGCATGTGTACTTTGAATATTGTGCGACACATGCAGCCTAACCCAAGTGTCCATCTTTACTCAGGAAACAAACCTGTTGTTTCGAGAGCATTCTACTTCTTTGACACAATCGAACCACGTTCTGTGGCTAGATTCGTCGATCAGAATCGACGTATCTGTGCACTCGCTGGCGATGGCTAATTGTATTTCTCATAATAGTATCACTTTGGCCAAAACTAATCAAATAAAAAGAGTCAGTTTGAGAGATGGGTTATGAATTAAGCTTTAAATTTACTCTAATGAACAGTGCTGAGACGTTGCAGTGTAGAGCAGTCTTTAAAAGAGGATCTTAAATGGACTCAGATACTCCAAAATTCCTACCATGAAACCAATCACTCTCAGATGGCTAAGTACACATTTCATTTAATTTATTACATACAATATGTCTGCCTCTGGGATTGAACATACATTGCTTAAAACCTAGCTGGCGCTATTGATACTAAACTAATTGAAACTAAACCAAGGAGAAGTAGTAAAGGATGTAACGGCAAGAGAAATCCATAGTGAAAGAAAAATAAGCAGCAGACAAGAAGAACATAGAACATAAACAACAAAAAATTAACAAAATAAAAAAAGAGGAAACAATTATTATATTGTATAACATAAAGCAGGAACATAGTTTAGAAATTAAAATCACGGTAATTGAATTGACGCAAACAAATCAGCCACGTGTCGTTAGTGCCAAAAGATGTATTGTGGAAAGGTATTGCAAGAGCAGCCCGATTTCTTAAACACCCGAAGGAACATACCAACCAAGTTGGGAAAGCAAGTCTGGAGCATCTACATTCCCTCGTAACAAATTGCTGATAAATGACACACATGCTTTAGTTCGTCTAGATTAGAAGGTGTCAAGATTGAATAATATGCCAAGATGCACTGTTTGACGGAAATGTGGTGGTGGAATTTCCAAAGAGGCGACGATATAAGCACCAAATGAAGCGCTTTTGCACACCTTCGAGTTTGTTATTCCAACCTGCCCTGTTAGTACAGAAGACAACAGAAGCATAGTCAACAACAGGGCGCACTAGGGACCAATAAAATGCCTTAAGGCATCTGAAATCGGTGAAGCCCGAAGTCAAGCGAAAAATAAGGCCAAGGTTTGAATAAGCTTTTCCGATGAACAATTATAGATGACTGCAGAATGATAGCCTTTCGTCTAACAGAACACCTAAATCGCGAATACATGACACCCTGCGTTATTAAGAATATTATTGCGAATAAGAGGGGAATGACGACGGCAAAAAGAGATGACGCTACGTTTACTAGGACAGAGCTCTAAGAAGTTTGACGCACACCAGGAAGATAGGGAATTAAGAAGAGAGTGGAGTATGCTGCAATCATCCTCTTGCATCACTGAAGCAAATGCTTTAATGCCGTCTGCATATAGAAGGTTATTAGGAGAACTAATGTCATTTATGAATAATAGAAACAAGAGGGGACTTGGTATTCTTCCTTGAGGGACACCAGAGGAGTTGGAAAACGGTAAAGAAAAGGACGATCCATACTTTACATGATGATTTCTGTTATAGAGGTATGACCCAATCCAGTGAACGAAAAACGTAGATACACCTAATTTAGAGAGCTTCATCGACAGTAGTTTATGAGATACTCTATCAAAAGCAGATTTGATATCTGTATACACTGTATCAACTTGGTAGCCTGTATCCACATACGGCAACAATTTGGATATGAACGACATAAGGCTAGAGGTAGTGGAACGTTTTGGCATAAATCCATGCTGATTAAACGTTATCTACTGTTTCGATAAAAACAAAAGCTCAGAATGAACGATGATTTTCAATACCTTTCCACTAGCGGGAGGTAGGGAAATACAACGATAGTTGCTAACTTCAGATTTACTGCCTTTTTTTTTTTAAATAGGACGTATCCAGCATGTTTTCCATAAAGCAGGGCAACATTCATGTTGAAAAGAGAGGTTGAAAATGAATGTCATTATGGGAGCCAGAGTGTTGCTGTACTTCTTAAGGATGATGGCAGGTATACCATCTGGACCAGGAAAATGAGAAGGTTTTAAGGACAATAGCGCGATTGTAATATTTTCGAAAGCAGCGGTGAATCTAACGTTAGCCAGACTAGGTGGTCGCCTGGGGCCCCGCCGATTTAGGGGTCTGTCTGTCCCGTAGATCGCTAGTCTGTCCACTTTTATACATACTGCACTACTGCACTGTACGTTGGGGCCCGGACGCTGGCGATTCATTTGTACCACCCCCACCCCCCTCAACTCTCCATTTACCATTTACAGGGGGCCTCAACTCGTCTTACCGCCAAGGGCCGCCACTGTTCGACAGTACAAGTTAGGGAACGGGAACACAAAACATCGCGAGGTGTAGTAGAAAGTCAACCCTCTAGCAAATCATCATCATTAATGTAATCAGAGAAGACGTTGGAGAAGTGATCGGCGAAAATTGCACATATCTCTTGTTCGGAACATGCACCACATGCAGTTGACGAACCATAAGACATAGTGCTGGGTAGACGCTGATTGTTACGAAGGGAAGAGATATAGCTCCAGAACTGTGTTGGGTGAAACGTACATCGAAATTGCAAGAAAGCTATGCAGGACTTATAACGGGCCCAATTATAAATGCGATACACCGTTGCTGCATATTTGAACAGTCGTTTAGTGTGCGGATTACGCTATTCCCGATAGTCGCGTAAGTAACGCTGCTTATCACGTTTCATGGATTTTACGATTGAATTGGACCAGGGAGGAAACGTAGGGGCTTTACGTAAAGGATAGCACAATGGGAAAGCCGAAGACACCAGCTGTATGAAAATAGTGACCATCTTCGGGCAGAGCCTGGAAGATGGCAATCGCGAATAGATTAGGACGAATACTAAGGCCATATTCATGTTGGCTGCTAGGCTGGACTGCATTAAATAATGAATTTAATCTTTACAAAGTCATCGCGGACCATAGTTTGGTGACCCTTAGATGCATTTGATTTGAGCCTAACTTTAGGCTTCAACACCTGCTCTAGATGAAAATTAGCCGACTGAAATTGTTTCGTTCATTAAAAAAAAAAAGAAAACAACAATAAAATTTATGCTACGTACTGCACTTTATTTATTAAAAATAGTAATTTAACACTAACTATCTTCATCCCATGCAGTTAGTCAGCTGACAGCCAACGGTGATGGCCGTTTTGACGCCACTCCACACTTTTGACCAGAATCCACGACCTCCCATTGCCTCGACTGCGGCGGCCTCCTCCGGGGTAAGCTCTAGTACGATCCTGGTGTTGGCGCTGGCTCCATCGTTGTTGGAAGCAGCGGCCTCCTCAGGCTGAGGCAGTGCCTGGGAAACGGCGAACACCGCGAACAGAGCGATCAGGACGAAGGCAAATGCGATCTTCATATTGGTTGCTTGGTGGGCTTCTGGGTTCAGACGTAATGCTTTGGAGAGATTTTTCCGCCTTTTATATAATACTCAATGCTCAGATCATCTTGCTCGTATATTGTTTGCACAGCTGAATATCGTCTTGACGAAAACGAATGTTGCGGAAATTGTTCGTCTGCTAGTGAACGTGTAGCGTAGATTTTCAGCAAAATATTGTCACGGAAGGATAGCCACAGTTGTACAAATACTACACGTTGGCGGATTCTGACCATCCAATTTCGTAACGCTGCCAGCAAAGGAAGTTCTGGTTGTTATTTGGCTCAGTCATTTTGCCCTTCGAAAGCACATGCATGTGTACTTTGAATATTGTGCGACACATGCAGCCTAACCCAAGTGTCCATCTTTACTCAGGAAACAAACCTGTTGTTTCGAGAGCATTCTACGCTGGCGATGGCTAATTGTATTTCTCATAATAGTATCACTTTGGCCAAACTAATCAAACAAAAAGAGTCAGTTTGAGAAATGGGTCATGATTTAAGCTTTAAAGTTACTCTAATGAACAGTGCTGAGACGTTGCAGCCTTCGAAGGCGAATCTTAAATGGACTGTGTTCTCCAAATTTGTTTATTTGTTTATTACTTACGATAAGGAAACCAATCACTCTCAGATGGTTAAGTACATATCTTCGGGTAGAGCCTGGGAGATAGCAATCGCGAGAGATTAGGGCGAATACTAATACAATCTGCATGTTGGATGCTATGCTGGTTTCTAAACTCTGGACTGAGGCTTCTTACATATTCTTCCATTATTTATAGCTCTGCTCAATCTGTTATTTGTTTGGCTCTTAACTCAGCCTCAGCTGGTAAACAAATTGCAGAAATACAATCTTTGCAGAAGCATGTAGGTTTTGTATTGTTATAATCAAATAATAAAGGTACTCATGCTCCATAGCCGAACAAATAATATGCATTTTATATACCATGGACGGTTGCTTCTTTGCTTCACATATTTCCGTCTTTTTCTGACGATTCACTTATCAGATGACAGCGCACTCTATTTGTCAGCTGTTTGTACTACTGTTGATTCAATTGGGCCGGTCTGGCGGTACAGTTGTACGATACTCGTACGACTTAACAACATTCCCGTCATGGGCTCAAGCCTCGAATAGACCGTGTCCCGTGGGATACGTAGGACTGACTATCCTGCTATGGCAACAATAAGTCACTGAAAATCAAGCTCACTTTCACTGGTGGGAACAGGCAGGCCTTGACGGTCAACGGTTGTGTTTTTGTGCCATAGTCGAATGTGCCAAAGTCGATTGACCAACAAGTTGAGCCATGTTCTGCTGCAGCTTAATAATCACCCCTATTGCAATTCCATTTCGACGATTTTTGATCACTATGCATTGCACACTGCATGAAATATTGAATTAATCAGAGGTATGTGATTGTGTATTATAATAGCGGACTAGTAATGGAGGGCCCGAAAATCTGAACTCCATTTCTGAATCACTCATTTGAATCATTTGAATTACTAGCATCTATCCGCCTGCAGATATGCAATCTGCATTTCTACTACGAACTGTAGTTTAAAGCGAAGCAAAACACTCATGGAAGATTTCTTCTCCTTGAATAAGGAGCCATGATGTAACGATGTAGCAAATCATCGTTAGAAGGGCATGGCAGTGATTAGGTTCGTGATTAGAAAAAGCAAATTTGTTCGAAATAGAAATTTATTTCTCATCATCAGCAGCTTCAGATTCCTTCCGTAGTTCCGCTCTCTGGCGTAGTTGGTCAATTTGCTTTATCGCTCCTTGACCTTTCCTCACCTTCTCACCCTGGCTCTATCCCTCGCTTCCCTTCCCTCTTCCTCCCCCCCCCCTCCCCTCCCCTCCTCCGTCGCCATTGATCTGGTCGGTTTCTATCCCTTCCTCTCTGCGTGGCCAACTCGATCAAATTTATTCATCTATCTGTTCGTCCTCCCTCTCCCCTCCATTGGCCAAGTCACGGTGGCAGATGCACCTCCTACCGCCCCTCCCCAACCAACTACAATATTATGACTTGATTGCATCGACAGTGGCAGCTTCTTGCGGGGTAAGCTCCAGCACGAGCTGGGTGTTAGCACTAGCTCCGTCAGTATTGGTAGCGGACGCAGTGGCGGCATCCTCAGGTTGTGGCCGTGTCTGTGGTACGGTGAACACCGCGAACAGCACGAAGGCGAAAGTGAAACTTCATGTTGGCTGCTGGATTATCTTTTGTCTTCAGACTTAATCTGTCCTAAACATCCTTCCATTTAACCTATTACCCAATTGACGGCTTATATCACGTGTGTTGTTGACATAGCTGGGAAACGTATGTGGTACAAGTGGTTCGTCTGCTAGAGAACTTGTGTAGCAGCTTTATTTATAGCTTTTATTAACTTTCTGAGATTGCTGAGCATTAGATCACTTGTTAAACATTGTGTCGCAAATTGCATACTCTTAGGCGCACACGATCCTCTGAAGCGCTGTTTGAAGTGAAGCATAAACGGGAATAAACGTGTTTGGCTGAAGTAAATATTACCGACCGATCGCTTTCCAGTCGATTGGATGGTTGCGCCACACATCGAACAGATCAAAGTCGTTGTAATTTTAAATGCCAAATAAGAAATTCAATTCATCTTATCCAATCGAAGCTCATAAGAATGAGCCAGCAGCCGAAGTGATTTCTTTTATAACTATCACACCGCCTTGGATGAGTCCCGTGATACAGTTATAAACATGTACGACTTAACAACATGCCCGTCACGGGTTCAAACACCTCGTGGACCAAGACCCCATATACAGGACTAACAATCCTGCTAAGAGTACACCAATAAGTATCAAATACCCATGCTCAAGCCAGAGTGGCATATTCTTTACACAATCTGTTTTATCTTCTAGAACCTACTAGAATTATGAAGGTCAGAAGGAGCTAATGGTTGGTTCATCATGTAGGCAGTTCAGCAAGTGAAGCCGAAAAGTGTAGCAACCTTGGTGGATTGATCGGGTGGAACCAATGCGAGATAAGATTCACACACACTTATTCCTCGTATAACATCTAGTATGCATCAAAGAGTAAGAAGACTTCGTCCAAGTGTTTTACAAAGATTTATATTGCCACAGCTGCAATATAGAAATTGGGTTACTACATTTTCCGGTCTACAAAATATCAATATTTGCAGAAATAAGAAATAATGTTTTGATTACGTCTGAGGTATCGTAGTATCGGTAGAGTCTTTTAAAAAAAAGAGTAGACCGCTGCAAACGATCATACCACTGTTTTAAATAGAATTCGCGTGCCTGCTGAATAAACAGTTGATGCAAATGTATCGAAAACGCTTTTACGTTAAAGAAAGCACTTCCTAGAAAAGGCACACTTCCTGTCCTTCACATGGCCGGGAGGTCGATTCAATTCGACCATACAGTTAAAATAGTACCTGAAACATGAACAAACATATCAAAACGCAGACTTCGCGTTAACTGGCACTTCGCAGCGGCAAACAATGGCACTAAAACTCAATGCAATCATTTTAAGTAAATTTCGATATGACACCCTAGCCAGCAAACCGGTTCAATATTCTCTAGCTGTGTTTCGTCAATTTTTTGTAGACAAACATGATCCAAAAGCTCTACTCGAACAAATTTGTCACGAGAACTAAGCAGGAATTGACAAAAATCGAAGATACACCTTAAATCATGACTGCATGCATGTTATTGTCCGACACGGCGAAAACTCTGGACAACGCACGATGGGCAGCTGGCAAGGTCGTAGATTTATTTTAGAAAAAAAGCAAAAATAATTGCCTTTAATATGATGTTCATAGAATAAATTATCTCACTTGGTTTTTTTTCTACCGCAAACGCATTTATGCAAACGTTATTTATATTCTTCTAGCTATGCTAAAAGTTAAAAATTTGGTATGCCCTTGATTGGACTTGTTTGGTGGTTTTATGGATAAACGCTCCGATACTTTCAAACCGAACGAGCATCATTCGACCGGTAGATGCTCGGTATCAACTTCTGTGATGGACATATTACGGCCCTCGAGAGCTTGCAATGCAGCATGCGATGACTATGTGAAGGTTAAAATAAATCGGTTGTTATTGTGACTAGTTTTAATTTTTACCTCTAAAACATGAAAATACAGTTTGAATAATAGAAAGCTGTAGGTATTTTGAAGCATAAAGTTAGTATTTTACCAAAATGGTTTTAAACCTTAATTCGATAGCTTTTGTTATATTCTGCACTTTACTATTTTATAAACACTTATACAACGTATCACGGCAATAAATAATAGATACGCACAATGAACAAACACTTTCAAATTATACGTGCGGTGGTCGCGCACCAGCCGCACCGAGCGCCCCTGCCGAGAGCTCCTGCTCGATCGGCTTGCTAACACACTCTGATCGTGCAACGCTCGGCACACACTAAGCCTCGCACGCTTGGTAACGCGTCCTCCTGGACGTTGACCGGTGGCAGCACAACTGCCTCGGCAAGTCCAGGGGTCGGCACGGCTGCCCACAACAGCTGTATAACCCTCAAAAACGTTATTTGCAAAGCAATGTGGCCCGTGAACTGAAAAGTTTGGGGAGACCTTTTCTAGAACAATCAGGTGCAGATCAGAAGGATATAATTGTTGTAGCACCATATCAAAGCAGAAGAAGACTTCGTCCAAGTGTTTTACACACATAGAAACTTCCACAGCTTCAAAACTGGAATTGGACGAATATATTTTCCGATCTACAAAATGTCAATATTTGGAGAAATAACCAAACAAGAGTTGATTTGATCATGTCTGAGATATCGTAGTATCGGTCGTGTGGTTCACAAAAACAGGAAATCGCTGCAAACGATCAGACCACTGTTGTGAAGGCCATTTGAGTGCCTGCTGAATAAATAGTTTTCGCAAATGTATCGAAAACGTCTTTACCTCAAAGAAAGTACTTCCTATAAAAGGCACAAGTAGCGTCCTTGTTCATTAAGTCACAAGCAAGAAGCCAACCAAGCAGCCAACATGAAGTTCACCTTCGCCTTCGTCCTGATCGCTCTGTTCGCGGTGTTCACCGTTTCCCAGGCTCTGCCTCAACCGGACGAGGTCGCCGCTGCTTCCACTACCAATACTGACGAAGCTAGTGCTAACACCCAGCTCGTGCTGGAGCTTACCCCGGAGGAGGCCGCCGCAGTCGAGGCAATGGGAGGTCGTGGATTCTGGAAAAAATTGTGGAAAGGCGTCAAAACGGCCATCACCGTTGGCTGCAAGCTGACCAACTGCATGTGATGAAGATAGTTAGTGTAAATTGTTATGTTTTGAATAAAAAATGTTTATAATGTAGCGTACAAATTGTAATGTTGTTTTTTTTTTCAATTAATAAATGAAGTAAAAAGTTCAGTCAACTAGACATCTTCTGTATAATTGAGAGAACTTAAAACATTTCTAAAACATTTCAATGCAAAATGCGGAATAGCAAAATCTTTAAGAACTATTGAAAAATTGTGCATTCAGGTAATGTCATGCTGCGAATTGAACTTCACATGTAGACAAATGCAATATGCAAATCATAATAACTTTGGGGTTTATTTAGATACTACGCAGCCACTAGAGACAAATCACGATCTGAGCCTATCGCATAAGTATTAGGAATCCTGAATGGAATGTTCATGACAACGGACCTATGACACCTTTTCTTGACGAAAAACGCTAATGCGAATATCATAATTAACCTATCAGAGTTGTTCTAAGCAAGTGTACTAGGTGCATCTGTTACAGCTCATTGTAGAGAAGACCGTGGACTTTCATTTTCACTATAAAAGTTTCAAAACAATACATCAATTTCAAAAAGTTTAAAAGGGTTTAATGATGAGATAATGTACACACTATCACCACAGTTTTAACGATACCATCATAGTCCCAAACCTCAAATATGAAAATTCTTCCAGCTTATTCTTCCAATAAGTGTTATCAATTTAGTATGCCCATGATTGGACTTGTTTGATGATTTTATGGACAAAACGCCGATATGTTCTAACCGAACGTACATCATCCGACTGGTAGATACAAATGCTTTGGGTGTACTTAAGTGGCGTATTCTATGATCAATTTCCTAACACCAAGTTGTTCAAACTACGGCCCTCGAGAAATTTTGAAGCATGAAGTAAATATTTTATCATCGAAATGAGATTTAAACGTTCATTCAATAGCTAAAGCTATCGTCAATATGACCTTAACAACGTTATTTGTAATTTGGCTCAACAACTGAAAAGTTTTGAGAGCCCTTTTCTAGAACAATCAGGTGCAGGTCAGAAGGATACAATTGTTGTAGCACCGTATCAAAGCATGAAAAGAATTCGTCCAAGTGTTTTACACACATAGAAACTTCTACAACTTCAATACTGAAATAGGACGAATACATTTTCCGGTCTACAAAATATCAATATTTGGAGAAATAACCAAACAAGAGTTGTTTTGATCACGTGTGAGGTATCGTAGTATCGGTCGTGTGGTTCACAAAAACAGGAAATCGCTGCAAACGATCAGACCACTGTTGTGAAGGCCATTTGAGTGCCTGCTGAATAAACAGTTGTTGCAAATGTATCGAAAACGTCTTTACCTCAAAGAAAGTACTTCCTATAAAAGGCACAAGTAGCGTCCTTGTTCATTAAGTCACAAGCAAGAAGCCAACCAAGCAGCCAACATGAAGTTCACCTTCGCCTTCGTCCTGATCGCTCTGTTCGCGGTGTTCACCGTTTCCCAGGCTCTGCCTCAACCGGACGAGGTCGCCGCTGCTTCCACTACCAATACTGACGAAGCTAGTGCTAACACCCAGCTCGTGCTGGAGCTTACCCCGGAGGAGGCCGCCGCAGTCGAGGCAATGGGAGGTCGTGGATTCTGGAAAAAATTGTGGAAAGGCGTCAAAACGGCCATCACCGTTGGCTGCAAGCTGACCAACTGCATGTGATGAAGATAGTTAGTGTAAAATTGTTATGTTTTGAATAAAAAATGTTTATAATGTAGCGTACAAATCGAGCGTTTTTTTAATCAAGAATGAAGCAAAAAAGTTCTTCTTTGATAGTTGTGTCAGAAATTCATCATGGAATATTCACGTTTACTGATTGTCTTATACCTTCTGTAAGCAACAATGTGAAGCATTTTACGTGGGAAGTTGTGCTTCATATAAATATTAGATTTCCAAAGTCTGAAATATCTCAACAGCACAGTTCTCACATGCAACCATTTTACGAGAGGGGTAGCTCTTAATATTCTCAACATTTCAGTAGAAATTTGTTCAAGGATATCATTTGTACAATTTTGTTTAAGATAGCTGTATGTTTCGTTGGTAAACAATATTTTGTTTTCAAAAATGTATTTTTGGGCTCTGAAGTTCTTGATTTATAGCTATCCAGTTTATTGTGAATATTTTATGTTTTCGTGTGGGGCGTTTATAAAAAGAAAGTACGGTTTCGGTTCGTCGGCGAACGATCTACTTCACCGTCAATTTAAACATTCACTTCAAAAAGCTCACCCAAGAGCCACAAATTCACTAAAAGACCACTAAACGGATATTACACGGCTCAAACTCTCAAACTAACAGAAATCTAAAAAGGCTTCGTTTAGCAGACGGTAAACGACTGATGTATTCTAAAAATTGCAAAAAGCTGGTAGCACCATCTGTTAGTGAGATAGCCACACGATGAAGCTCTTCTTGCTTTGAAAGCCTTCTCCTTCCTTGTTGTACTGTTGTATGAATTCGCATTGAATTTATGCTTCGCTAGAACTAGCGATCTAAGCCTGTCGCATAAGTGTTAAGAATCCCGGATAGAATACTCATGTTAACGGACCTATGGCGCATTTTCTTAACAAAAAAAGCTAATGCAAATATCATAATTAGTCTACCAGAGATTTCCTAAGCGAACGTACATGGCGCATCTGTTAAAGCTCATTGCAGAGGAGACCGTAGATTTTCATTTTCACTCTAAAAGAGGAGAGGGTTAGTGGATTAGAGAATGTACACGACATTATCCCTATTCGAGATGAAGACTATTTTAAACAATATTTAAATTTTCATCTTTGAGACACTTATATTAAGCTTTAATAATAGAAAGCTGTATGAATTTTGAAGCATGAAGTAAGTATTAAATCATCAAAATGATGTTTAAAAGTTCATTCGATTTAGCTATCGTCAATATGGCCCTTAACAACGGTATTTGCAAAGCAATGTGGCCCGTGACCTGAAAAGTTTGGAGAGCCCTTTTCTAGAACAATCAGTGCAGGTCAGTAGGATACAATTGTTGTAGCACCGTATCAAAGCAGAAGAAGAATTCGTCCAAGTGTTTTACACAGATTGAAACTCCTGTAGCTTCAATACTCGAATAGGACGAATACATTTTCCGGTCTACAAAATATCAATATTTGGAGAAACAAACAAACAAGAGTTGTTTTGATTACGTCTACGCTATCGTACCGATCGATACCGTGTATTTTACAAAAACAGGAAATCGCTGCAAACGATCAGTCCACTGTTGTGAAGGCCATTTGAGTACCTGCTGAATAAACAGTTGTTGCAAATGTATCGAAAACGTCTTTACCTCAAAGAAAGTACTTCCTATAAAAGGCACAAGTAGCGTCCTTGTTCATTAAGTCACAAGCAAGAAGCCAACCAAGCAGCCAACATGAAGTTCACCTTCGCCTTCGTCCTGATCGCTCTGTTCGCGGTGTTCACCGTTTCCCAGGCTCTGCCTCAACCGGACGAGGTCGCCGCTGCTTCCACTACCAATACTGACGAAGCTAGTGCTAACACCCAGCTCGTGCTGGAGCTTACCCCGGAGGAGGCCGCCGCAGTCGAGGCAATGGGAGGTCGTGGATTCTGGAAAAAATTGTGGAAAGGCGTCAAAACGGCCATCACCGTTGGTTGCAAGCTGACCAACTGTTTGGGATGAAGATTTAGTGTTAAATTACTATTTTTTAAATAAATAATGTGTGGTACGAAGCAAACATTCAGATGTTTTTATTTAATTTAAATTGAATAAACAATTTCAGTCGGCTTATTTTCTTCAAGAGAATTGAGAGGTGTAGTGAAATACGTTTTTATGTTCATCCCAGTCACAATCATTTCAATAGTAAATGAAAAGCAAATGAAATATGCAAATCATAATAACTTCCGGTTTTACTCTGTTACTATGCAAGCACTAGAGACAGATCACGATCTAAGCTAGTTGCATAAGTATTAGGAATCCTGAATGGAATGTTCATGACAACGGACCTATGGCACCTTTCTTAACGAAAAACGCTACATCGAATATCATAATTAACCTATCAGAGTTGTCCTAAGCGAACGTACTAGGTGCATCTGTTAAAGCTCATTGCAGAGGAGACCGGCGCCTTTCATTTTCACTCTAAAAAAGGAGAGGGTTTGTTGATGAGAAAATGTACACGCTATTACCACAGTTTTAACGATACCATCATAGTCCCAAACCTCAAATATGAAAATTCTTCCAGCTTATTCTTCCAATAAGTGTTATCAATTTAGTATGCCCATGATTGGACTTGTTTGATGATTTTATGGACAAAACGCCGATATGTTCTAACCGAACGTACATCATCCGACTGGTAGATACAAATACTTTGGGTGTACTTCAGTAGCGTATTCTAGGAACAATTGATAAAAACCGAGTTGTCCAAACTATGGCCCTCGAGGGCCTCGACGCGATGACTATATAAATTTTAGAATGCATATTTTTTTAATGAGACTATTTTAAGCAACAGTTCAATGTTGATATTAAATTTAAATAATAGAAAGTTATAAGGATTTTGAAGCATAAAGTAAGTATTTAATCATCAAAATGAGATTTAAATCTTCATTCGATAGCCAAAGCTATCGTCATTATGGCCCTTAACAACGTTATTTGCAAAGCAATGTGGCCCGTGACCTGAAAAGTTTGGAGAGCCCTTTTCTAGAACAATCAGGTGCAGTTTAGAAGGATACAATTGTTGTAGCACCGTATCAAAGCAGAAGAAGACTTCGTCCAAGTGTTTTACACACATTGAAACTCCTGTAGCTCCAATATTGGAATAGGACGAATACATTTTCCGGTCTACAAAATATCAATATTTAGAAAAATAACCAAACAAAAGTTGTTTTGATCATGTCTGAGATATCGTAGTATCGGTCGTGTGGTTCACAAAAACAGGAAATCGCTGCAAACGATCAGACCACTGTTGTGAAGGCCATTTGAGTGCCTGCTGAATAAATAGTTTTCGCAAATGTATCGAAAACGTCTTTACCTCAAAGAAAGTACTTCCTATAAAAGGCACAAGTAGCGTCCTTGTTCATTAAGTCACAAGCAAGAAGCCAACCAAGCAGCCAACATGAAGTTCACCTTCGCCTTCGTCCTGATCGCTCTGTTCGCGGTGTTCACCGTTTCCCAGGCTCTGCCTCAACCGGACGAGGTCGCCGCTGCTTCCACTACCAATACTGACGAAGCTAGTGCTAACACCCAGCTCGTGCTGGAGCTTACCCCGGAGGAGGCCGCCGCAGTCGAGGCAATGGGAGGTCGTGGATTCTGGAAAAAATTGTGGAAAGGCGTCAAAACGGCCATCACCGTTGGCTGCAAGCTGACCAACTGCATGTGATGAAGATAGTTAGTGTAAAATTGTTATGTTTTGAATAAAAAATGTTTATAATGTAGCGTACAAATTGTAATGTTGTTTTTTTTTTCAATTAATAAATGAAGTAAAAAGTTCAGTCAACTAGACATCTTCTGTATAATTGAGAGAACTTAAAACATTTCTAAAACATTTCAATGCAAAATGCGGAATAGCAAAATCTTTAAGAACTATTGAAAAATTGTGCATTCAGGTATGTCATGCTGCGAATTGAACTTCACATGTAGACAAATGCAATATGCAAATCATAATAACTTTGGGGTTTATTTAGATACTACGCAGCCACTAGAGACAAATCACGATCTGAGCCTATCGCATAAGTATTAGGAATCCTGAATGGAATGTTCATGACAACGGACCTATGACACCTTTTCTTGACGAAAAACGCTAATGCGAATATCATAATTAACCTATCAGAGTTGTTCTAAGCAAGTGTACTAGGTGCATCTGTTACAGCTCATTGTAGAGAAGACCGTGGACTTTCATTTTCACTATAAAAGTTTCAAAACAATACATCAATTTCAAAAAGTTTAAAAGGGTTTAATGATGAGATAATGTACACACTATCACCACAGTTTTAACGATACCATCATAGTCCCAAACCTCAAATATGAAAATTCTTCCAGCTTATTCTTCCAATAAGTGTTATCAATTTAGTATGCCCATGATTGGACTTGTTTGATGATTTTATGGACAAAACGCCGATATGTTCTAACCGAACGTACATCATCCGACTGGTAGATACAAATACTTTGGGTGTACTTCAGTAGCGTATTCTAGGAACAATTGATAAAAACCGAGTTGTCCAAACTATGGCCCTCGAGGGCCTCGACGCGATGACTATATAAATTTTAGAATGCATATTTTTTTAATGAGACTATTTTAAGCAGCAGTTCAATGTTGATATTAAATTTAAATAATAGAAAGTTATAAGGATTTTGAAGCATAAAGTAAGTATTTAATCATCAAAATGAGATTTAAATCTTCATTCGATAGCCAAAACTATCGTCAATATGGCCCTTAACAACGTTATTTGCAAAGCAATGTGGCCCGTGACCTGAAAAGTTTGGAGAGCCCTTTTCTAGAACAATCAGGTGCAGTTTAGAAGGATACAATTGTTGTAGCACCGTATCAAAGCAGAAGAAGACTTCGTCCAAGTGTTTTACACACATAGAAACTTCTACAACTTCAATACTGAAATAGGACGAATACATTTTCCGGTCTACAAAATATCAATATTTGGAGAAACAAACAAACAAAAGTTGATTTGATCATGTCTGAGATATCGTAGTATCGGTCGTGTGGTTCACAAAAACAGGAAATCGCTGCAAACGATCAGACCACTGTTGTGAAGGCCATTTGAGTGCCTGCTGAATAAATAGTTTTCGCAAATGTATCGAAAACGTCTTTACCTCAAAGAAAGTACTTCCTATAAAAGGCACAAGTAGCGTCCTTGTTCATTAAGTCACAAGCAAGAAGCCAACCAAGCAGCCAACATGAAGTTCACCTTCGCCTTCGTCCTGATCGCTCTGTTCGCGGTGTTCACCGTTTCCCAGGCTCTGCCTCAACCGGACGAGGTCGCCGCTGCTTCCACTACCAATACTGACGAAGCTAGTGCTAACACCCAGCTCGTGCTGGAGCTTACCCGGAGGAGGCCGCCGCAGTCGAGGCAATGGGAGGTCGTGGATTCTGGAAAAATTGTGGAAAGGCGTCAAAACGGCCATCACCGTTGGTTGCAAGCTGACCAACTGTTTGGGATGAAGATTTAGTGTTAAATTAATATTTTTTAAATAAATAATGTGTGGTACGAAGCAAACATTCAGATGTTTTTATTTAATTTAAATTGAATAAACAATTTCAGTCGGCTTATTTTCTTCAAGAGAATTGAGAGGTGTAGTGAAATACGTTTTTATTTTCATCCCAGTCACAATCATTTCAATAGTAAATGAAAAGCAAATGAAATATGCAAATCATAATAACTTCCGGTTTTACTCTGTTACTATGCAAGCACTAGAGACAGATCACGATCTGAGCCTATCGCATAAGTATTAGGAATCCTGAATGGAATGTTCATGACAACGGACCTATGGCACCTTTCTTAACGAAAAACGCTACATCGAATATCATAATTAACCTATCAGAGTTGTCCTAAGCGAACGTACTAGGTGCATCTGTTAAAGCTCATTGCAGAGGAGACCGGCGCCTTTCATTTTCACTCTAAAAAAGGAGAGGGTTTGTTGATGAGATAATGTACACGCTATTACCACAGTTTTAACGATACCATCATAGTCCCAAACCTCAAATATGAAAATTATTCCAGCTATACTAAGTGTTATCAATTTAGTATGCCCATGATTGGACTTGTTTGATGATTTTATGGACAAAACGCCGATATGTTCTAACCGAACGTACATCATCCGACTGGTAGATACAAATGCTTTGGGTGTACTTCAGTAGCGTATTCTAGGAACAATTGATAAAAACCAAGTTGTCCAAACTATGGTCCTCGAGGGCCTCGACGCGATGACTATATAAATTTTAAAATGCATATTTTGTTATTGAGACTATTTTAAGCAACAGTTCAATGTTGATATTAAATTTAAATAATAGAAAGTTATAAGGATTTTGAAGCATAAAGTAAGTATTTAATCATCAAAATGAGATTTAAATCTTCATTCGATAGCCAAAACTATCGTCAATATGGCCCTTAACAACGTTATTTGCAAAGCAATGTGGCCCGTGACCTGAAAAGTTTGGAGAGCCCTTTTCTAGAACAATCAGGTGCAGTTTAGAAGGATACAATTGTTGTAGCACCGTATCAAAGCAGAAGAAGACTTCGTCCAAGTGTTTTACACAGATAGAAACTTCTACAGTTTCAATACTGGAATATGACGAATACATTTTCCGGTCTACAAAATATCAATATTTGGAGAAACAATCAAACAAGAGTTGTTTTGATTACGTCTACGCTATCGTACCGATCGATACCGTGTATTTTACAAAAACAGGAAATCGCTGCAAACGATCAGTCCACTGTTGTGAAGGCCATTTGAGTGCCTGCTGAATAAACAGTTGTTGCAAATGTATCGAAAACGTCTTTACCTCAAAGAAAGTACTTCCTATAAAAGGCACAAGTAGCGTCCTTGTTCATTAAGTCACAAGCAAGAAGCCAACCAAGCAGCCAACATGAAGTTCACCTTCGCCTTCGTCCTGATCGCTCTGTTCGCGGTGTTCACCGTTTCCCAGGCTCTGCCTCAACCGGACGAGGTCGCCGCTGCTTCCACTACCAATACTGACGAAGCTAGTGCTAACACCCAGCTCGTGCTGGAGCTTACCCCGGAGGAGGCCGCCGCAGTCGAGGCAATGGGAGGTCGTGGATTCTGGAAAAAATTGTGGAAAGGCGTCAAAACGGCCATCACCGTTGGCTGCAAGCTGACCAACTGCATGTGATGAAGATAGTTAGTGTAAAATTGTTATGTTTTGAATAAAAATGTTTATAATGTAGCGTACAAATCGAGCGTTTTTTTAATCAAGAATGAAGCAAAAAAGTTCTTCTTTGATAGTTGTGTCAGAAATTCATCATGGAATATTCACGTTTACTGATTGTCTTATACCTTCTGTAAGCAACAATGTGAAGCATTTTACGTGGGAAGTTGTGCTTCATATAAATATTAGATTTCCAAAGTCTGAAATATCTCAACAGCACAGTTCTCACATGCAACCATTTTACGAGAGGGGTAGCTCTTAATATTCTCAACATTTCAGTAGAAATTTGTTCAAGGATATCATTTGTACAATTTTGTTTAAGATAGCTGTATGTTTCGTTGGTAAACAATATTTTGTTTTCAAAAATGTATTTTTGGGCTCTGAAGTTCTTGATTTATAGCTATCCAGTTTATTGTGAATATTTTATGTTTTCGTGTGGGGCGTTTATAAAAAGAAAGTACGGTTTCGGTTCGTCGGCGAACGATCTACTTCACCGTCAATTTAAACATTCACTTCAAAAAGCTCACCCAAGAGCCACAAATTCACTAAAAGACCACTAAACGGATATTACACGGCTCAAACTCTCAAACTAACAGAAATCTAAAAAGGCTTCGTTTAGCAGACGGTAAACGACTGATGTATTCTAAAAATTGCAAAAAGCTGGTAGCACCATCTGTTAGTGAGATAGCCACACGATGAAGCTCTTCTTGCTTTGAAAGCCTTCTCCTTCCTTGTTGTACTGTTGTATGAATTCGCATTGAATTTATGCTTCGCTAGAACTAGCGATCTAAGCCTGTCGCATAAGTGTTAAGAATCCGGATAGAATACTCATGTTAACGGACCTATGGCGCATTTTCTTAACAAAAAAAGCTAATGCAAATATCATAATTAGTCTACCAGAGATTTCCTAAGCGAACGTACATGGCGCATCTGTTAAAGCTCATTGCAGAGGAGACCGTAGATTTTCATTTTCACTCTAAAAGAGGAGAGGGTTAGTGGATTAGAGAATGTACACGACATTATCCCTATTCGAGATGAAGACTATTTTAAACAATATTTAAATTTTCATCTTTGAGACACTTATATTAAGCTTTAATAATAGAAAGCTGTATGAATTTTGAAGCATGAAGTAAGTATTAAATCATCAAAATGATGTTTAAAAGTTCATTCGATTTAGCTATCGTCAATATGGCCCTTAACAACGGTATTTGCAAAGCAATGTGGCCCGTGACCTGAAAAGTTTGGAGAGCCCTTTTCTAGAACAATCAGTGCAGGTCAGTAGGATACAATTGTTGTAGCACCGTATCAAAGCAGAAGAAGAATTCGTCCAAGTGTTTTACACAGATTGAAACTCCTGTAGCTTCAATACTCGAATAGGACGAATACATTTTCCGGTCTACAAAATATCAATATTTGGAGAAACAAACAAACAAGAGTTGTTTTGATTACGTCTACGCTATCGTACCGATCGATACCGTGTATTTTACAAAAACAGGAAATCGCTGCAAACGATCAGTCCACTGTTGTGAAGGCCATTTGAGTGCCTGCTGAATAAACAGATGTTGCAAATGTATCGAAAACGCATTTAGCTCAAAGAAAGTACTTCCTATAAAAGGCACAAGTAGCGTCCTTGTTCATTAAGTCACAAGCAAGAAGCCAACCAAGCAGCCAACATGAAGTTCACCTTCGCCTTCGTCCTGATCGCTCTGTTCGCGGTGTTCACCGTTTCCCAGGCTCTGCCTCAACCGGACGAGGTCGCCGCTGCTTCCACTACCAATACTGACGAAGCTAGTGCTAACACCCAGCTCGTGCTGGAGCTTACCCCGGAGGAGGCCGCCGCAGTCGAGGCAATGGGAGGTCGTGGATTCTGGAAAAAATTGTGGAAAGGCGTCAAAACGGCCATCACCGTTGGTTGCAAGCTGACCAACTGTTTGGGATGAAGATTTAGTGTTAAATTACTATTTTTTAAATAAATAATGTGTGGTACGAAGCAAACATTCAGATGTTTTTATTTAATTTAAATTGAATAAACAATTTCAGTCGGCTTATTTTCTTCAAGAGAATTGAGAGGTGTAGTGAAATACGTTTTTATGTTCATCCCAGTCACAATCATTTCAATAGTAAATGAAAAGCAAATGAAATATGCAAATCATAATAACTTCCGGTTTTACTCTGTTACTATGCAAGCACTAGAGACAGATCACGATCTAAGCTAGTTGCATAAGTATTAGGAATCCTGAATGGAATGTTCATGACAACGGACCTATGGCACCTTTCTTAACGAAAAACGCTACATCGAATATCATAATTAACCTATCAGAGTTGTCCTAAGCGAACGTACTAGGTGCATCTGTTAAAGCTCATTGCAGAGGAGACCGGCGCCTTTCATTTTCACTCTAAAAAAGGAGAGGGTTTGTTGATGAGATAATGTACACGCTATTACCACAGTTTTAACGATACCATCATAGTCCCAAACCTCAAATATGAAAATTCTTCCAGCTTATTCTTCCAATAAGTGTTATCAATTTAGTATGCCCATGATTGGACTTGTTTGATGATTTTATGGACAAAACGCCGATATGTTCTAACCGAACGTACATCATCCGACTGGTAGATACAAATGCTTTGGGTGTACTTAAGTGGCGTATTCTATGATCAATTTCCTAACACCAAGTTGTTCAAACTACGGCCCTCGAGAAATTTTGAAGCATGAAGTAAATATTTTATCATCGAAATGAGATTTAAACGTTCATTCAATAGCTAAAGCTATCGTCAATATGACCCTTAACAACGTTATTTGTAATTTGGCTCAACAACTGAAAAGTTTTGAGAGCCCTTTTCTAGAACAATCAGGTGCAGGTCAGAAGGATACAATTGTTGTAGCACCGTATCAAAGCATGAAAAGAATTCGTCCAAGTGTTTTACACACATAGAAACTTCTACAACTTCAATACTGAAATAGGACGAATACATTTTCCGGTCTACAAAATATCAATATTTAGAAAAATAACCAAACAAAAGTTGATTTGATCATGTCTGAGATATCGTAGTATCGGTCGTGTGGTTCACAAAAACAGGAAATCGCTGCAAACGATCAGACCACTGTTGTGAAGGCCATTTGAGTGCCTGCTGAATAAATAGTTTTCGCAAATGTATCGAAAACGTCTTTCCTCAAAGAAAGTACTTCCTATAAAAGGCACAAGTAGCGTCCTTGTTCATTAAGTCACAAGCAAGAAGCCAACCAAGCAGCCAACATGAAGTTCACCTTCGCCTTCGTCCTGATCGCTCTGTTCGCGGTGTTCACCGTTTCCCAGGCTCTGCCTCAACCGGACGAGGTCGCCGCTGCTTCCACTACCAATACTGACGAAGCTAGTGCTAACACCCAGCTCGTGCTGGAGCTTACCCCGGAGGAGGCCGCCGCAGTCGAGGCAATGGGAGGTCGTGGATTCTGGAAAAAATTGTGGAAAGGCGTCAAAACGGCCATCACCGTTGGCTGCAAGCTGACCAACTGTTTGGGATGAAGATAGTTAGTGTAAAATTGATTTGAATAAATAATGGGTAAAAATTTTAACATACAAACTGGAATGTTGTTTTTTTTTCAATAAGCAAATGAAGCATAATTTTTTTTTCTTTTGGCAGTTGTGTCAGAAATTCATCATGGAATATTCACTATTACTGACCTATAAGACCTCTTCTGTAAGCAACAATTCGAAGCATAGTTGTTGTCCATTAAAATATGTTACCTACATCAGAACGATCTTAACAGTACAGTTCTCAAATACAACTATTTTACATGACGGGTAGCTACGAAGCTACATGCTTAATAGTTCAGTGGAAGTATATTCAAGGATTTAAGGTTGGTTGAATTCTGTTACTGATTATAAAATTCCTAACCGTTAAGCTGTAGCTGTAGGTTTCCTTAGTACACAAAATTTTGCATCTCAAAATGTATTTTTGGGTTCTAAATTTCTTGATGGATCGCATTGCAGTTTTTTGTGATTTTTTTTATGTTTTCTAATGGGATATTTATAAAAAACAACAACTGTGTCGGTTCGTTGATGAAACTACTTCATCATCAATTTAAACCTTCACGGTAAAAAGCTTACCTAAGTGCCACAAATCCATTAAACAATCACTAAACGTGCCCTAACCGGCTCAAATTCTCAACCTAAAAGGAATCTAAAAAGGCTTCCTTTAGCAGACGGTAAACGACTGATGCATTCTAAAAATAGCATAAAAGCGGGTGGCGTAATCTATTGCTGGGAGAGCCACACGATGAAGCTTTCCTCGCATTGAGAGCTTTTTCATTCCCTCTGTACTGTTTTGTGGTCTGTATGGTGTATGGTATTTCTATGGATATTTGATTTTTAAGCTTAGCTAAGCCAGTTGTTTAAGCTTAATCTGCGCCGCTTGGGCAAATTGATAAAATCAACGAATTGTTCTAGTTTTTAGACTAGATCGTCAAAAAAAATGTGGCATAATATTTTTCTAAGCATTGCAAAATAAATTTAACAGTGCAAAGCACAGAAGAAAAACACTTTTTGCTATTTACTGTAACAATTCACTGTGTTTGAGTAAATTAAATAGGTTTGTCAATTATTACTAATAGTCAAATAACTTTAGTTTTATTTTAGCTCGAAGCTAACATTCTGCATTAACATGTCAAGAAAACCATTACCCATTATTTAGTAAATTACAACGAAAAGAGTGAAGTTGCAAAAAAAAAAAATAAAGCATCTAAGACCACTCTGTATTTGAAACGAAAGAGACCACTTCCTCTTTATGCGCCACGATGCACGTCTCAAAAACAAACGAAACGCTCCCACTGTGCTTCCGTTCCTACACACTGTGGGATAATGTTGATCCTTTACGTGGTCATATTCAACTATGGGTGGCAGTTAAAATACTCGCACTACGAGACACAGCACAAATGTAAGCAAGTATTTGAAGCAAAACGGAATTTTCATAAAGCAAGAAACCATCTTTTGTGGTACTCCAATAAAGTATGACTTCTTGCTTATCGTACACACACCGAAACCCGTCCAAAAAGTCCCTGATTTGCGCAAAAGAATTGTGGCTTTGTCCAACACCGGTTTCATATTTACACACACCCATCCCGAAGCACACGCACACAACGCAGCGAGGCCAATTACTGTCTGCAGCGTGGTCGAGCACCATCACACAGCGTCGCAGAAGAAGGCAGAGTGTGTGTTAGTTACTCTCTTACTCTCGAAGCGTACGGATGTGTGCGCCGTAAGCGCCTGTTTTCTCGCGTCGAGTGTTTTGTTTTTTTACCATTCTAACAACGGTGCTTCGTAAAGTGTTTGTGTGTGGAGGAAGCCGGAAAAGAAGGTGACAACCGGGAAAGTTGCGCGGATTCCGGACACATCCGGGTGGGACGTGTTGCGTTGCCGTGTTTCGGAAGATTTTGGAAGAGGTGGCCTGATGTCAGCTGTTCCGCTGCAGCGTTGTTGTTGCGGGGCCCTAGAATGGTGTCTGTGGCGGTGTGTGTGTGTGTATGTTTAATGTAGAATTTACATGCCGCCGGTGTACGTTCGGTTGACATAGAAAATGAAAGTGTGGGCATCGTAGCAGGCTCCCGTCCGTGTGTTGCTAAGGACGTTCTTAAGGTTGTGTGCGGAAAGTCCCGATAGAAATGTTCTTCCAGCGCTCCAGGGTAGAAACAAGAAACAATCATGTTCTTGAAGAAGGCTTGTGCAAGCAGCAGGATCAGTGTATTGAAGAACACACATACACACTTTGAGAAACGATACAACGAAGCCCGGAAGCTGAACAGTCGCAAGGTTCTCTTGTGCGGCACAATGCAAATTGGGACGAGAAGTGTCAAATTTCGATGACAACACAACAAACGAGGAGCAACCTTCACCGCGAATCTCAGCTGACTTTGCGTGTGCGGGGTCGGGAATAGCAATTTGATTAGATAATTAGTTCACTTACCTTTAACCGTATGCATGGAACGATCGTCAGTCCAGTCCTGTCCGTTTCCTCCGGCTGAAAGACACAGTAAAGACAGAAAGATAGGTTAGTAGTGCACACACAGGTGTCCCGGGGTTTAACCTCGCTCTAGAACCGCAGCAAAGGAAGCAAAGGATGCCGTGTACGTACGTACGTTTTCCAGGTCAAAGGGTAAAGAAGAGGCAAACACGGCGGCGCCATGGTTTCCTGTGCCAGTGCTTTTGCTTGCTGGAAGAAGAAAAGCCCACGCTCCTCTTCGGTATTTGATAACGCGCCACCATCACCAAAATCTCTTCTCAAGCGCTCGTCACACACACGCACGCACGCTCACAACCACACGAAAACGAAAGAACGGTACTGTCAGCGAGCGAGCGTGTGCGCGCGCGCGCATCTCGTCTCTCTCTCTCTCTCTGTCTCTCTAACACTGTTACCCACACACACACACATACACACACCGGGCTTCACAGGGGAGGGCTCGACTGTGCTGTACAGGAACACACACTACAGGTGAATTTGTTGCCTGTACGGCAACAACAACAACAAAACAAACAATGGCAGCATGCCACGAGATTTTCCGACCACAGGCGGGCTTGCGACGAGCCAGGGCAGGCTAAAATTGAATATCTAATTGTCAAAAAATGACTGACGGTGGTTCTTTCCAATTGGAGTAAGGTGTGCGTGCACGTGTGCGTCTTCGGTGCGTGTTTTGGGAAAGAGAAAATGGTGCGGAAAAGCTCCGATAGGGAAGCCCAATTTGTTGTTTATTTTCTTTGTGATAATAGAACGGGGTTATTTATTTGCATCTTCCCCCTCTTAAATGTGTAGCTATGGTGTTGCATTTTTTTCCACACGCACTGTCCTTTTGGGAAAATTGGTTTCAAAGCTTTCCCCCTCCCATGTCGTACTTGCAAGCAGCGCGAAAAGCGAACATGGCATAGAAAATGTCTACAGCTTCTCCTTCTCCTGTTGGAAGCTGAGCATTCATCCTCGCGCACACGACGGCGGGGTAAACGCATACCAATGCACACAGTGGTGGCGTTGGTGGGCCGCATATCGGTGTGCAAGTGTGCAGCAGTGCACTGGAGGGCAAAGATGAGCACAGAGCATCGGCGACCGTCGTCTTCGTGCACCAGAAAGAAGGACAAAAAGTGATAGTTTTGAACTTGAACCATAAAAAAACGGTGGTAACGCTCACCCACTCACGGTGTTGGGCGATGTTGGTTCGTCTACCGTAGATGGAAGTCCTTTGCCAGCCCGGTGAAAAGTAGAGCTTGATTTCACATTGGTTATACATTGGTTGGATTAGGATTTTATGAAAAAAAAAAAAAACGGAAATTTAGTGTTTGATAAGGACGCTCTTAAAATTTTGTAAAGAATCATTTCTTATTCATAACTATAGGTTTAGTAATGTCTAGAGAATTAAAGAAGAGCCTTTTCTTACCATGTTACTGGGCCTTCCAGAGCTCTCATAGTTATGGGACACTTCCTTGACTCTTTCTTATGGGAAATGAACTTCATGTGATAGAAATTAGAATCTACAACAGCCTTTTTGGACAGGCCCCTTGGAAATCCAATTAGATTTGTCCAACAAGGGTACTATAGAGTCCAATTCACATTACATTGTTCATTTCCCATACGAAAGAGTCAATAAAGTGTCCCACAGCTATGGGAACTCCTGGGAAACACCAGTAATTCGTGCTAAAAGAATAGCCTTCTGTAATAAGCAGCAAAACGAACTCACTAGAACCATTCTAAAGTTGTTACAGAACATATTTAGAACGAAAACTATCGCCTGCCTTTATAACTGACCTCAACGAAACAATTTTTTTCCCCCCCCCCCCCCCCCCATTTTAGTAACAATATGTCCGGTGAAGTATTACTACAATTCCTGTTAGTTTAGCAAGTGATGACGAAAAAGATTTTTTTGAAATTCGGTACATTCGGATGCAACGAAACCATCGATCGCGTATCGGCCGCCAATGGCCAACATGTAAGCGCGTCAATGGAAACGTACTAGTTGTGTTCATATATACACAAGGCGCGCTCAAAACAGGTAGAATTAGGTGCGTGAGTGCGTCGTGTACAGTGTAGTTGTGTTGTGTAGTGTGTAGCATATTGAGCCAGCCTGAAGTGTGAATTTTGTGATATAAAGCAAAGCATCCAAGTGAGTTTAATCCGGAGAAGTGTGAACGACGAGAACGAATTGTCTGGCTCCTGGGTCAACACGCGGGAACAGCTGCCCATCCAAAACGACCGTCAGCCAGCGCTCGAGCCAGCCCAGCCATCTAGCTTATAGTTTGTAAACATGGTAAACTCCTTTACTTCTTCTCTTTTTACATCGTTTTAATCCACTTTGTCATATTTTAGCATTAAAAACACGAAGCCTGCTTTCTTTCCGAACGACATTGCCGCAAACTCACTGTGACATCATCCATCAATGAAGTCGATAGCCTTCGGGCCATCGACCCTCTTGCCCGGTCTCCCACACCGGTGGATTGGAAAAAGTTCCGTTTGATGGCGTACAGTTCGGTTGCTTGAAGTCCACCCGCACCAACCAGTCGCGACTCGCGACAATCAATAACCAAATTTGCATCTAAATTAGATAAAGCGTATGTTTTGCTTCTTGGCCCGAGCGTGCGTGCGAGCAGGTTGTTTAGCTTCTTACTCATTCCGCAAGACAAGCAAGACACGCCATCGCGGCCTGACGCGGCGCTGACAACAGCGTGTGTGGTGTCACGAGTCAGCAGGCAACGGCACAAAAAGCGCGTCCACACACTTCCACAGGGAAACGTGCGAGAGGGCCACAAGACACTTTTGCAGCCACCACCGCGGTGGCTGGCACAAGCCGCTCGGGGAATTCAATTTGAGTGGCGGTATGAAAATTCACACAACTTTACCGCACCGCTGCACTGCCTGTATGTGTCCCCACTGTAGTCTGCAGGACTGGTGTGGTAGGGCGGTGGTCTTCACCGTAGCATTAAGTGCGCTAATTCTATTATCAGACAGGGAGAAGTCACCGTTTCGGCCGGCTTTAATGCATTTCACACTTGTCGTAATGGTTGTGCGAATGGAGACACTCTCGGCTGTGGTTACTTTTAACATGCTTGACGTTTATTGTAACATTCAATAAGGCTTAAAGCTTAAGTAGGACCCCCGGAACCTGTTGAATCAGCACGACATGTATGTTAATTACCGCCATCGGCTGCTCATAGCTTTAAATTGTTGAACCACTTTACCTTTGTTTTTACGTCTCCAGTTCATTACTGTACCTTCACCCTCTTTCCTTTGCTCTCTCTCTCTCTCCCTCTCTCTCTGTCTAACTGTTCCCATTTCTATTCGGAGAATGCGCCCGCTTATCAGGCCCTTCTTATCGTGTGCCGGACATGAGTTGCGGATGGAAATAGATGGCAGCAGAACATGAACACCATTAGGACGTCGTCCTGCTTTTTTACCGCCCTAATAACCGGGGTCCCCAGGTAGAGCGTGTCGCTTTTCCGGTTTCATTGCCTTCCATCGGTCGCCACGGAAAAGCCACCACCTGAAGTCAGACAGGGGGGCGTCCTACGTCATCGAAGCCCAGCACCCGATAATATACCTGGACGGTGTAGTAATCAAATTACATTCCGGTTCGGCCAGAATAATGATTTGCCATCGTCTCCGTCGGGCTGTGTGTGTGTGTGTGTGTTGGGAGGCCGCGAAGCACCGGTATCGATTGTTCGCTAACTAACGGGACCAAAGTGGTTGGGCGCGCGGTGGTGTGATGATGAGTCAGGCTCGCTCTCCCATGGCTCCGAACTCAATCCAATCCATGGCCGGGATGGATGCATGGCAAATAAACACACACATACACAGGCTTAGAGCCAGCAATCAGCTGCACTTCAGCAATCCCTTGCAAAGGTAGAAACCGTCTAGAAGAGGAGGCTCGGAGGAGGCTAAGCCTTCACTTCCTTCTTCCTTCGGGCAGACGAGCAAGCGCGCGCGCGGGTCTAATAGCGGCAAACTGGTAAATGGAAAAGAAACCATTCACCCCGCTTCCCCCCACACCCGTCAGGCTTAACCAGTTTTGAGCAAATTTGCCGTGGTTGCTTCTTCGATCGCTCTTGCCTGTGCTGCGTTTGTGTTTGAGCGAGTGGAACGGCCACGCATATCGTTGCATTCTATCGTTCTTAGCCGTGAGTGCGCACACACCACCGCAAAACGTTAGGAACACCCCGGTTAGGTACTCCGGTGGGTTCTGTGTGTTCTTTTTGGTTTCGCATTTTTCGCGCATCGTGTGCTGGTTTTATTTTTGCGTGGTAGCGGCAACGACCTGCCGCGCGCGCGCTGGGATAGAATTGCAGAAGGCGAAGGCACCGTGGGCACAAGCTAAGAATATGTAGGTATGGGACGACCCAGACCGCCCCGACGAAGCCTTAATGGAGTTTGTGGGTTTTGGTCTGCACGGTTACAGCGCAACATTTCGCGACCTGCGTCAGATGGTATGAGCGATGTTGGTTGTTGTCCTCTGTATTTCGCAATACAAATGGAGAGTTGGTGTAGCAGACAGGTACAGATATTAATGGTACAATGACTCATGACATCGTGATGCGGCGTCCATCTCCAACAAAGAACCTCATGCAAGGTTACTAAAGAACGATTGTTAAACGAAATCTGCTGCGCGGATTGCATAACCTGCAGGCGTTTATAGATGCTTGCATTCGTATTTACGTAACGGACGAAAAGTGACGCACTAATATCTGTGCCAATCTGTCACAATTATGCTCCTCCATGCATCAAATAGAAAGTACGAACAAAGCGCTGCATCAAAACTCGCCTTACCCCCGCGAGTGTGACGATCGACATTAAACAAGACACACGCGCACGCGATTTGCGCTCGACGAGGAAGTGCACGCTGTACCTACTGCAAATTAAATCATCTCCCATCATCATAATCAACAGCTTCGTTGTGACCGGTTCGTGTCGGGCGCTGCATCTCGGCTAGCGGACATAAAAGTGCATTCATCCGTGCGCGTCACATCACTCGCTGCTTGATTGGTTAGCGAAGAAACAGGCAAGCGTGCAAGCGACGAACCCGGCTCGAATGATTTGTGTCCTCACTCCGCCGAACCAGATCACACCGCAAACCTGCTCCGCATTAGATTGCCGTGAATGCGCTGTAAAGGTGTAAACAGAAAAGCGCCAGATTCCTCATGCCCATGCTCTCGACGCCTGCTGGATGCGATAAAGTGTCGCTTGTAAAAAGGCCGCGGTGTGTCGTCTTCCTTCGCCAACTTGCCTGTGCCTGGTCGCTCTCTTCCTGGTGATTAAGTAAGAGCGCCATGGGGAGACAGGTGCGATGGTGGCACAAACACACTCACATACAACCGGAAAAGGGCCCCCGTTGTGATGATTGGTAAAAAGAAGGGGGAAAAATGGAGGAAAAAAGAAAGTCGCCCTGTGGAAACATTGCATCACCATTGACATGTTTGATAAATCGTTCGTGAAAAGTGCATTTAATCGGTCCGTGGTTGTGTTGGTCCGTTTGCATTATTACCTTTTCTGCTGCACAGGTTTGCGCTTTTCATTTCGGTTCGACTGTTGGCCGTCCTGTGTGCATTTCGGTACTGAATGAATCATTCACCAACAACCGACCGGAAGGGCATCATCGGCAGCTCATTAATGTTGACCTTTTAGCCTTCCGCTGTGCAGAGTGGCTGACTGCAGAGCAGATAGAGAGCGGAAAGGTTGTATGCTCACCCATTTTCACCCACGAATGCTCTTCTGTTATTTAAAAAAAAAAAAACGAGGTTGACGCATGCACGTTCCATATCGATTTGGTGTATCCTCCCGAGGCCTGGTTGTGTGGTGCTTGTTGTTTTATTTTTTTGGAGCTATTTATGCTGGCTCAGCAAATTAATCTCGAACCATTTGTTTGAATAATGTAGCACGAAAGCTGCCCTGGATGGAAATTAAAATTGATTTTCCCCCCCGAAAGGCGCACGCAGCAGGTCATGTATGCAAAAATCATTTATTGCGAACGGCACTGGGCGGGGGGGGGGGGGGGGGGAAGAAGTGCCATCGTTGCAGATTTTATGTTTTAAACCTGGTCAGCTTTATAGATGACGAAAAAAAAACACGTTACGTATCGATTGTTTTAACCTTTTCGTGTGTGGAGTGTAATACAATACGAATCCAATAGTGTTCCGAGTGGCATTTTTTTTTGTATGATACTGTCCACTGTAACGCTACCGCACAGAGACACCAAGGGCTTCTTACAAGTGTCCACCATCAACCTTGACCAACCGTGTGTGTGTGTGTGTGTATTTGTCATTTGAAAGGGGAATAGTAAGGGGCATTTCCAAGCAAGAATTGTAATGCAAAACCCAATAGACCGTAACGCACAGCTCGAATCGAAGCGTGTGGTTGTTCAATGTCAATGCTTCGATCTTTGGCCGATTGTTGCGACTGTTCGTAGGAGTTGGATCATTCTGGAATAAGCAGAGAAGCTCTTGGCTGAAGTGGAATTATATATATATATATATTTTATCATTAATGATTGCAGTCCTGGGCGCGTACGTGCCTCTATTTGCTGATGTGCAAAAGAGGCTAGACCTTTGGACCCCTTTTTGGGCAGAAATGGCCACCAGAAGGAGTAATGAGATACGTGACAGCCACTGACCGACAAGTGGTTGATTGTACAGGAGGCATGAAAAGAAAAACAAGCTCCCAGCGGACATTTCCATCCTTCGGGCGAACGTTTCCTCAACTCGATATGGATGTGATGAGATAGACTTTGGGAAAGTAGTTCTTTAGGTCCTAATGATCTTGGGGAATTGGATTGCGTGACGGTGGTGTAGTGTACTACCGCTGACTGCAAGATGAGCCCGTTGATTAGAAGTAACTAATTGATGTGGCTTTTTATCAGGAAATGCTGTGTTTAGCTTGATGTTGATAAAGTGCTTTATGTGTGTTGCATGTCATGGCAAAAAAAATGTCCGCTTTTTTGTGGTGGAATTTACTTCATAAGTTTGCGTTATTAAGCCGATTCATTCAACATGCACTCCCGGGTTTCTGTCGCGACGGAGCATAAAAGAGCGCTGGAGCGAGCATACAAATGCTTCACATTCCTCAGAATAGACAGCGGAATAGCGGGTTTGGGAATGGAATGCAATAAAATGATCCCAACTCCAACCTCCAGCCAAGGACGCAAGCCACGACGGACTGTCAATTGGGCCTTTTCCCCGTATAATGACGTCGTCCTCCTCCGGGGCGGAGATGCTTTGTGGCAATTTTATGATGCTGTGTAAAGCGCTCTTGTCTTCTTTCGCTAAACCCGCCGGATAACAGCACTTGATCGAAAGCGATGCTTTCGGAATGCTGACCGCCGTTGCCCCGCGTGAATATCGAAATCAATCACCATCAGCTAACAAAAAACGAGCTCCCGAGCGGGTCTGCCGGGGAATGCAAAGACCCCCCTCCGTTACTTTGTCGACTGGCAAAAAGAGGCCGCTCAATGTGCAGTGTAAGCGGAAGGCTTCGGCTACTCATTTTGTGGCTAATTTACCTCGCTCAAAGTGACACCGGTGGAGAAATTGCCTCTATCCCTAGCGGTGGTGTGTTCCTCCAAATCCTAAGAAGGAGTCTGTGCAAAGGAAAGAGAGACACACGAGAGGCTTCTGATCACATATGCATATAAGACAAAAACCGGCTCCAAGTGAGTGTTTTTTGGAGATGGAAAGAG